>NC_062561.1:166593696-166909410 GCF_022837055.1 Prionailurus viverrinus
AAGCAATATTACAAGATAACATGAGAAAAGGTAACCGTGGTGGTGGAATTTTCTCTGTCTTGATGGTGTGGAAGTTACACAGCTGTATTCAATTATCAAAATTCATCACACATTACACTTAACATGAGTGGTTTTCATTGCTTGTAAATTATACATTAAAAAAGAAGAAAAAAGTCAGTGAAGTTAAAAGGAATTGAGTCTTTAGGTATATTTCTGAGAACATAAATCAAGATAATTAGCATTGGGTGTGGGATCAGGTGAGCAGTTCAAAAGAAAATCAATTATTACTCCAAAGTAATGTGTCACCGTCATTCCCTTCAATATATAGTACTGGGTGGTCTTGGCTGTGGAACTCTAACCTCAGAACTTAGAGCTGTGCATGTATCTATGCAGTAAGGTCAATTAATGTCAAAGGCTGAATTCCTTGAAAATAATCAAAATTTACATTACATGGGCATCTAAAATTGATATTAGTAAAGATCTGTGGCTGCTAGCTCAAAATTGGCCAAATTTTAAACTGATGATGACACCAAGGCAATGCCATTCCTGGCAGTCATATTGTCAACTTTTTCTAATGCCAGTTTTTCAGAGTAAATGTATTATTTTCACAGGTACAGTCATTAATAATTATTCTAAACTATTAAAGCATATTTGGTGGGAAGAAGAAAATATCATTCTGGGACTGTAATGAAGTTAAACTAAAACATAAACACAAAGATCACCTCATAATCTTTTTTAAGGAAATACAAAATTTAAATTACCTTGCAAAGTATAAAAACACTATACCACTAGTGATTGTTGTCTGCAGAGAACTCACATAGGAAGGTTATTGGCCATACAGAAGGTAGATTTTGGAAGTGTGAGGAGATTTTACAAAATAACTTGTGAAATAGTCACTTAGGAGAACAGGATTATTAATTAATGTCAGTTATAGAAAGAATAAATTTTAAATATTATAGGGAGTGCTCTAAGTGTAGGGTATTTGAAATTGAGATATGGGATGTACTGCATTTCTTGACAAATTTAAGAGTATAATAAACTTAGGAATGTAACACAGAGGAAATGTCAATGAAAGGAAAGAAAATCAAATGGACAGGATGCTGGATGGATTATTCAAATTTTAACACAATTTTGAAAAATGATGACCAGTGATAGAGTAGTTGTCAATAAGGCAGATATTAAAATTATCTCTGAAAAAAAAAGGGTAATTGATCAGAAAGACTATAAAGAGTAAAAAACATCACCTACTTTAAAGGGGAAGACCTGCTGTCTACAAACAGTAGTGAAAGAATGTTACATTCCATGTTGAGAGCCCAGGAGTTTCAGGGCCACAAAGGAAAGATTTGTGGATTGGGAATGAAATGGAATATAAGTCAGATTTGGGGCTAAACAGAATATTGTAGGGACTGGATGTAGTTATTAGAGAGAGAAAAAACAGGATTAGATTTCTGCTGATGCTAGGGATATCAATCATGATTCAACAAATCCAGTTGGGGGGCGCTGGGTGGCTCAGTCGGTTAAGCGGCTGACTTTGGTTCAGGTTATGATCTCGCTGTCTGTGGGTTCGAGCCCTGCGTAGGGCTCTGTGCTGACAGCTCGGAGCCTGGAGCCTGTTTCAGATTCTGTGTCTCCCTCTCTCTCTGCCCCTCCCCTGTTCATGCTCTGTATCTCTCTGTCTCAAAAATAAATAAATGTTACATTTTTTTTTTAAAAATCCAGTTGGCCCTACACAAAGCAGATAATCAGTTCTTGTTGGAACTTGTGTCCTCAGAATTTGGAGATGATGTGGTAAAGATGTTTGGGAAGGAAAAGCAGAGTTTTTTGTTTTTAGTTTTTGTTTTAAGAAAGAGCAAAGTCTTGATGCTATAAGGATTATGCCTCAAATCTCTCTTGGAAATTAACCATGTACATGAACAATTATTCAGTTTATTTGTTAAAAATGCTAGGAAACTCCTACTATCATCAGGAAACTGCAAAAGCAAAGGGGATCTGAAACAGAATATAGACACTTTGGTAAATTTCAATCCAGGAAAGGTTATAATTTTTTCTTCACAAATCACCCCTTTTAGAAAAATGTGACAGGATGAATAAATTCACACAATAAAAACATAAGGAAGTGAAAACATTAAAAAGCTATGTAACTTTTAGGACAAATATTGCATATACTCTATCTAAAAACTGCTTCATTTTATGTGTTTCTGTTAGATTAGCTCTGAAGCCTTTGAAATGTGGCATATAATGAAGTCATTTTGCAACATGACTTAGAAAAATTCATTTTAATATTTTCTTCTCTTTTTAAAAAACAACTTACAGGCAATATCCTTCTATTTCTTCCTTCTTTCCTTCCTTGCTATTTATTTTGACAGGATGAGGATGGGAGGGAGAGGAGTAGTGAGAGAAGAAGAGAAAGAAGCCCACGCAGGCTCCATGCTCAGGACAGAGCCTGATGTGGGGCTTGATCTCAAGACCCTGAGATCATGACCTGAAGTGAAATCAAGAGTAAGACACTTAACTGACTGAGCCACCCAGGTACCAGTTACAGACAACTTCTAAAACATGCCCCTACCAAAAGCAGTTAGAGAAGACCCATGTTAGATAGGTGCTTAAAGCTTAAATAATCCAAGCAGTTTTTCGTATTTAGAACAGAATATTTAGTAAAGCAATTTTTCAACAACAGTTATAAATTCATTCCTCTTGTGAATATGTGTGTACATGTGCTTGTATGTATGCACACACCCATGTGCATTAACGTGCATGGTATGTAGGCATAATGATGCTAACTAAAGCTTAAAACATGGTTATTCATATTTATTGACACTGTCTCAAAGATCCATTTCTTAGAAGCTAACCCTCTATTCATTGTAGCTGATATACTTTAATGGTATTTGTACAGAGAAGGGAGGTTCGCTGAGGCTGAAATAGATTAAATGAGTAGAGTGAGCTTTTCTACCCCCTCTCCTGCAGTAATTTTCCTTCATTTCTTGTATAGTAGTGTACCATGAAGTCACTTCCAGGAACATGTCGCAGATTCAATCAGTTGGGATGACACAGCATATCATTCCCATAAGTCTTCAGACACTTTCAGGAATGACTAAAAAGCACAGCATCGCCCACTGACTGTTGGGATGACATGCACACGTTGGAGAAGACAGCCCTATTGAGCAGTTATCAATTACAAAAGTGTTTGAAAGTAGTCACTTTTCTATCTTAGAGGGTATTTCAAGTACATGGCCATCATACCTGATATGCTTCTATCACAGGTCTGTAATTTCCTCTATAAACCCAAGTGAAAAGGTACGAGACAGTGCCAGATCAAACTGACACATTCGCTATCTGATGTGTCCAATGACTTTTAATTAAAATGTATTTTGATTTTAGGAAATCAATTTTATACCCCTAACAATACCAAACATCAGATTAGCTGAGCTAAGACAATCATTAGCTGGCTCATTCAGACTACTGTTAACCGATTTGAATTATTTCTATGAACTTTTATCTTTACATAACCTTATACTTAAAGACACGCCTGAGTTGTTCTTGATGGAGAAAGTTAATACTGAACTACACTTATCTTAAAATGCATTGATTATGTACCCAGAATAAAACTGTCAGGTTGCTTTGTATGTAAAACCTTAGGTTTCTTTCAATCGGAAAAAGAAAACATAACAAAGAAAAAAACAAAAAAACAAAACAAACAGGCAAAAACAAAACCACAACATCCCACTGTTTCGGTAGTTTCATGGGGACAATTTCTAGAGGAAAAAGAGATTTTATCTGAATGGGACATGTGGCATGGATTCATTCAGCTGAAACAACTAAGAGTCCTAGCTATGCATTTCAATTTCATAATTGAAATATGCAGCAAAGTTCCAAAAGTTACTCACTATTCATATAGACCCTAAAATTTTATTTTTGGTCGAAACTATTTGACTAATTACTAAAGATGACACATCCACAGATTCAAGGGGAAGGGGGCAGTGTATGTATGATTGCAGTTTATTCAGCAAGCAAAAGATTACAATATGTAAAAGAATTGTAACTACAGAGCTAATATTGAGGCTTGTAACTTTTATTTTTCACTTATACTTTATTTTAGAATAATCTGATTCTCTAGTAAGTAACAAGATACTACGTTAGGGAATAAATTTAAAAAGTAAATAAAAACATTCACTGTAGCCATTTTATGGGTCTAGAGAAGAGTAAAAACCTTATTTCCCGGAGGGATTTGGCAAACTTCTTTTCCAGTCTTATTAGCAAAAATTTATTCCCTGCCATCTGAACTGGTGTGTGTTCCAAGAGATGTCCTGTGCTTAATGACCAGGCCAAAGTTCCTTCAGGAGTCAATGTCAAATAGAGACAGGATTGCATTATACCCATCAGTTCCACACCTTAAATTAGTGGTTGTCAATATTCCATTAGTATTTGGGCTACAAATGGGAAGAAAGGATACTAGATCTTCTATTCCAAAATTATCACTCACCTTAAGAAAATGAATAAACTGAACATCAAGGAAACTCAGTGGCTTTGTCAAGCTGATGCAACTTGTCTTTTATATCACTTAATTCATTTCGGATTTACAACACTTTGGCACAAGTAAAGGGCATCACATGCCTCCCTCATCTTGGTTTCACCACTATTCAAGTCCAGGGAAATCAGTCCCTACATGGAGGTTATGACTATTTCCTGAATCTTGTACAAGGCAGGATATTTCAAAAAAATTATGCTAGCATCTCTTAAGATATTAAAAATTTTCATTTAAAAAAAGCTATCATAAAAATATAAAATTAGTAACATATTGGCATGCATTAAGGCTTAAATCTATCAGTGTGGGACATGTCAAGGGCAAGAGAAACCTCACTGCAGTTTGCCTTAGGCCTTCTTTGTTACTTGTCAGTGTTCATCTTCATCCTGCTGTTCCTACCTCATAGATGAGATTCTGGGGTCCCAATACCCTACAGCCTTGCCAATGATTTTGTTTTCAATCATAGCTATTAGCGGGTTAAACTAACCTCACAATAAATTCAAATGATTGGGTAAAGTACCTGTAAATTAGTTTCATAATATACATGAACTGAAGACACTTGGAATGGAAGATCTTTCTAATCTAACTATTCATAAATAAAAGCTGCCCAATAAGATCTAAGCATCTAAGACTGTATTTGGCAAGGTTACAAAATTTGTAACATAAAAAAAGCAAAGTGTGGGAGAGTATTTTTAAATCTTCAGCATATGGACTTAGTTCAAAGCTGGAAATGGCATAGAATGATTATAAACTACTATTGGATAGGATTCAAAATGTAAGCTGATAATAGGCATATAGTGGTTCACCTGCCTAGAAAAATAACTGAGCTATGAAACGAAATGAAGATATTAATGGAACATTTTAATTAGCATTATTATAATGTATGCTTAGGATAAACTGTTTGGAGAGGGCACTTGCTTAATTATCCACTGGAGGATCAAACAGTAGATGATAAACTTATATGTTATTATTACCAGGAGCGTTATTTGCATATTTGCCAAATTCAGCACTTTCTCCAATGTTTTAAAGCCTAACCTTCAATTTAGATTTTGATTCATGCTCTTTTTCTAATGATTCTAGCTACTCAACATTCAGGAATAACAATCCTTGGAAATTATATATATATATATATATATATATAGCTTGAAAGCTATAAATTATTTTTAAAACCAAAAATATTTAATCTAATTTTACCGCTTTATTCTAAAAAAAAAAAAAATCCCAGTAGGTGTAGGCCAAATCCTAAACTGCATTCTGCATCATCCATGCTTATCTTCCTAAAAACTGTCATCATACCTCCTTTTCAAATAGTACAGTAAAACTTATTTTAATGAAATATCATTTTAAAAGGAATGCTGGTTGTTTAAGATTAAAATGACTGCCTGGTAAGAAAGATGTCAATGATGCTTATGAACCTTTTATATCAATTATTATTAAGGTTTTGCACATTCTAATTCATTAATAAATGGGGGACGAAGGAAGGTATGTTTTATTGCTGATCATTACTCAAATAAAATGGGATTTTTTTTCTATGAGAGTATTAAGAGAAATTACTAATTTCCATTTTTCCATAAAATCCATTTCTACAATGTAACCTTGACCCAGTCTGAAAGAAAGAAATCTTGCTATGGGTTTCATACCCATCTTCTTTACCTTTTTAAATTCAATTCCAGCATCAGCCATAATTATAGGTAAAGCGCCTTTCTCCATCTGTCAAATACTACAAAACCATGATCTGTTATTGTTTAGATATGCTACCATCCATTGTCTTTTCAAAGCATCTAATTGCCAACACAATTATCCTTGGATTTTATAATGTTCTATCTTATCTGAGTAGATTCAACTATATTTATTTGCCTGGTAACAAGCACTGTACTAGTCACACTGGCATCTCAAAAATGTTCATTCCCATGAACATACTATCTTAACTTCTATCTCTGTTTCTTTTTTCTCTCTCAACATAAATTTGCTCTTTCTGTGAAATTACACCTTCAGCATCTATACCCTCCCCTATTATCTCTTACTAGATCTCATTGGGTTTTCTCGTCTAGATTTCTTTCCTCTACTATTATCCCTGGGTATCTTCTCTAAGTTTCCACTGAAGCAAACTTCAAACAAAAAACAAAAACTCTTCTTTTACTTATGCAATTCTGAAAACCTCAAACTATGGAGATTTTTTTAATTTTCACATTCTATAGACAAGTTACCTTAAACCAGCATACCTTGTAGTATACATCCATTCTTTTAACATCAATAGTTTTTGAGTTTCCTTGGAAGAAGTAGTTATTCCCATTCTCAATTTTCATAATTGTAGATAGGAGTTCATACCTCAGGAAGTTCCTGGCCACAGCGAAAGTTTAAAGTTCATGCTGTGATTCAAACTAAACAAGAGACACTAAATTCAAATATTTGGGTTGAAACTATAGTGAATGAAGCACTCTGTCTCAGCTAGGTGTGCCTGTACCTAAGTCATCATTTCTGTGCGTGAAGTAGGTTGCTTAAAAGAAAAGTCAACATGGAGGAAATCAGTCACTGAGTGACAGATGTGTCATGTAATCTTTGCATGCATTAAATCATTTATGCTTGGAAACAGCTATGCTACTAAAATGTTCTTTTATTAGAGTCAGAGATTGCTTTACTCATTTATTTGGGTTTGGGTTTACATAACTTGTAAGCAAAACAGTCCTAAGTTACATTTTTGACTGTAGTCCTCCATGCATATTTTAAACAAGAAAGCTTCCCCCCGGCCCCATGAACCTGTAACAATCCAGGTACAATGCAAGCATTCACTGACCATTGTTTAAAATTTCTACTAGTTATTCATTTTCTACACTAAGTCTCAGTTTTCCCAATAGTTTCCTCATATATGTCTCTTTGTAGGAACTCTAATCCCTTCCTGATCTATTCCTAGCTTAGAATGACTGTTTCATAATTCAGTGACAATTGTCATAATCACAAACTACCATTCCCTTTACATCCAGATATCCTAGTGTCCACATTTCTTATCTTTTTCTGCTCTCAGTGGTATTTCTGCTCCATGCTATGTATTTGAATCTTTCCTTCACAACTTACTCACTAGTGACCTCAATATTATCTTTTACTTCCCTTGCAGGTTTGGTATCCAATATAAACAAGTTTGAAGAAAATTATACTTGACGTTAGTTCTTTCACAATTGCCTTTTTAGTTTGTATATCAATTTCTAATTTATACCAACTGTCTGCTTATAATAACTATCAACTTCCACTTAAGTATGACTAGATGTAGAAATTAAAGTTTTTTTAAGTTAAATTTAAATTACTTCACCTCCCTCAGACTCCATATTCTTAACTAAAAAATGAAAGGCAGTTGGAGGAAGATGGCAGAGGAGGAGGATCCTGAGCTTATCTCATCCCAGACACTCCAAGATAACAGCTACATATGTACAACTAACTCTGAAAATGACCAGAAGACTGCCAAAACAGACCATCTAGAGTTAATTGTAGAAGAGACCACAACAAAAAGGGTAGGCGGGGCAGAGACATGGTTGGCAAGATTAATCACAAATGAGAGGGACACCAGAGCATGGAGAAGCAAGAAAATCAGATTCGACACCAGGCACTCTAAACACAGAGAAGATAAGTCCCCATAACATCTGGCTTCGAAAACCAGTGGGGCTTAACTTTTGGAGCTTTTTAAAATCATTGGTGTTTTCTGTATATAATTTAAAAGTCAGCAGATCTAACTCCAGAAGAGCCAGATGGAGATAGGAAATGGAGTCTCAGTCCATAATGAGCCAGCATAATAGATAATTTGGCCTGAGACACAGCATAGAAGCAGCCATTTGAAAAGCACCTGTAGTATACCTGAAGGTTTTTTTTTTTTATTTTTATTTGTTTTACTAATCTCAGAACATATGCTATAGAGGCAGCTTAGAGATTTCTCTCTGCACAAAAATTCTGGGGGTCCATTTCTCATCCCCTCTCCAGCCTAGGTAGCCAGACACTTACAGGAACCAGCACTAACACTCTTGACCTAATTTGCTAGCAAGTACTTGCCCCACCCTCACGTGCTCCTGTGGACCAGCTCCATCCAAACCTGCAGCCTCAGTAGACATACCCCCAAAGTGGCTCATTCCCCACCACCACATGCTAGCAGCCCAGAAAGGGACCAATGCCACTCCAAAGTGATCCCTCCCCTAGGGAGAGGGGGTGATAATCCCCCACATAAGCATGCCTACAGTTCTAGCAGGTAAACATATTAGCTGGCTGTACAGGAAATGGTCTCTTCCACAGCTGTGGATGCACCAAATGATGGGGTAAGTGCAGACATATAGTCTGGCTACTGATCCCATTCACCTTGCCTGTCATGGACTCAGGCAAGCCCTTCAGCAGCACAGGGATGAAACGCTGCCCAGTGTACCCACAACAGGTAGAACAAGTCATAGCAGATGAATGGGCTATAGGCAAACATGGCTCAGCAAAAACAGCAGGATGCATGGAGCCCACATAGGAGACCAACCTGGAGCACTTAGTCTAGTGACTAAAGGGCATTGTACTCCAGAGGACCACAGGAGCTCTTTTACACAAAGCCACTACTTTTAAGACCAGGAGATGTAGCTGATTTTTGTAATATGCAGAAACAAACACAGAGAGTTAGGCAAAATGAGGAGACAGAGGAATACATCCCAAATGAAGGAAATGGACAAATCACAGCAAAAGAGTGAAATAAAATGGAAATAAGTAATATGCCTGATAAGGAATCCAAAGTAATGATCATAAAGGTACTCATTGGACTTCAGAAAAGAGTGAATGAACTCAGTGAGTACTTCAACAACGAGAAAGAAAATATTTGAAAAACCAATAAGACATGAAGAATTCAGTAACTGAAATAAAAAATACACTAGATCAAACCAATAGCAGATTAGAGTATGTTGAAGAACAAAATCAGTGATAGGGAAGACAGGGTAATGGAAAGCAACCAAGATGACCAGCAAAAAAAGGGGAAAAAAAGAATAATTAAAAATGAGAATAGATTAAGAGAGTTCAGTGACATCATCAAGTATGAGAACATTTATATTACGGGGAACTCAGAAGGACAAGAGACAGAGAAGGGGATAAAAAACTTACCTGAAGAAATAAGAGCTGAACACTTCCCTAATCCAGGGAAGGAAACAGACAACCAGGCGCAGGAATCGCAGAGAGCCCCTAACAAAATTAAGCCAAGGAAGCTACATCAAGACAATAATAACTAAAAAGGCAAAAAGTAATAAAGCATAAAGAATTTTAAAAGCAGTAAGAACAAAGCAAACAGTTATATACAAGGGAAACTCCCTAAGACTACCATAGCTTATTTGTCATTGGCAACTTTGAATGTCAGAAGGCAGTGGCATGATACATTCAAATTGCTGAAAGGAAAAAAGTCCTACAACCAAGAATATCTTATCTGGCAAGGTTATCATTCAGAATAGAAGGAGACAGAGTTTTTAACACAAAGTTAAAGGAGTTAATCATTGTTAAACCAGCCTTACAATAAATGGTAAAAAGAATTTTTTGAGTCAAATAAAAGGCCATAGCCAGAAGTAAAAAAAAAAAAATTACAAAGCAAAATAAATAAATAAATAAATAAATAAATACACAAGTAAATGCAAACAGATAACAAAGGTAGTCATTAAATCACTTAGAAAATCAGTATGTAATTTAAAACATAGAAGTGTAAAATCAATTCTATCTATAAAAATAAGTCAAGGGATACACAAATAAAAAGATGTAAGCTATGACATGGAAATAAAATGTGGAGGGGGGAATAAAATTTACTGCTGTTGGAATGTGTTTGAACTTAAGCAACCATCAACTTAATGTAGACTGCTCTACAAATAGATGTTATACATGAACCTAATGATAACTACAAATCAAAAACCTATAATAAATACACAAAACATAAAGAGAAAATAATTCAAGCATAACACTAAAGAAATCCATCAATCCACAAAGGAATACGGAAGAGGACGAAGGAATAGAAAGAACCATAAAACAACTAGAAAGAAAGTAAAAAAAAAAAAGTGGCAATACATACGTACCTATCAATAATTACATTAAATATATATGGCCCAAATGTTCCAGTTAAGAGACATAGGATGAAGGACTGGATAACAAATTTAAAAAGGCCCCACCTCAATGCTGTCTACAAGAGAATCACTTCAGACCTAGAGATACATGCAATCGGAAAGTTAAGGACTAGAAAAACAAACACCATGTAAGTAGAAAAAAAAAGCCATAGAAGTAATACTTCCATCAAACAAAACAGACTTTAACAAGAGGCCAAAAAAAAGGCACTACATAATGATAAAGGGAACAATCCAACAAGAAGATATAATAATTTTAAATATCCATGCACCCAACACAAGAGAATCTACATAAATAGAGCAATTATTTAAGCAAAAATGGAGAAATTGATAGTAATACAATAGTAGGGGGCATTAACACCCTACTTAAATCAATAAAATATATCCTTCAGACAGAAAATCAACAAGGAAACAGTGACTTTGAAAGACACTTTAAGACAGATGCATCTGACAGCTATGTACAGAACATGCCATCCAAAACCAGAATACAATTCTTTTCAAGTGCAGATGGAATACTCTCCAGTATAGTTCACATGTTAGGACACAAAACAAGTTTCAGTAAATTCAGGAGATTTTCCAATCACAAAAGTATTAAACCAGAAATCAATTATAAGAAAAAAACCTGGAAAGAACACAAAGACATGGAGGCTAAGTACAATGCTACTAAACAATGAATGGGCCAACCAAGAAATCAAAAAGGAAATAAGAAAATACACAGACAAATGAAAATGAAAATATAATGTTCCAAGTATTTGGGATATACCAGAAGCAGTTCTAAGAAAGAAGTTTATAGCAAAACATGCTAACATCAATAAACAAGAAAAATCTTAAAAAAACAATCCAACTTTATACCTAAAAAACTAGATAAAGCCCCAAGTTAGCAGAAGGAAGGAATAACAAAGATTAAAGCAAAAATAAATAGAAAAGATACTACAAAAATTAGAAAAAATAAATGAAAGCAGAACTAGTTTTTGAAAAGATTAACAAAATTAATAAACCTTTAGCCACACCCATCAAGAAAAATGCAGAAAGTACCCAAATAAATAAAATTAGAAACAGAGGAGGAGAAATAACAACTGACACCACAGAAATATAAGGATTAAAAAAGATTTTTATACATTCCTATAAATCCATAATCTTCCGAAACTAAATCAAGAAGAAACAGAAAATTTGAACAGAATGATTAGTAGTAACAAAATTGAATCAATCAAAAACTGTCAACAAAAAAAAGCCCAGGACCAGATGATTTCACATGTAAATTCTACCAAGTATTTATAGAAAAGTGAATACCTATTCTTCTCAAAGTATTCCAAAAAATAGTAAGCAAAGTTTCCAATTCATTCTATGAGGCCAGAAAAAGCCTGATACCAATACCACACAAAGACACTATAAAACAAAAACAAATCCTTCAGGCCATTATCTTTGATTAACATAAATGCAGAAAATCCTCCACAAAATATTAGAAACTGAATTTAACAATACAAAAAAACATCATTCACCATAATTAAGTAGGATTTACTCCAGGGATGAAAGTGTGGTTCAAAATTTACAAATCAACTTAATACATCACCTTAACAAGAGAAAGGATAAAAATCATACAATTTTCTCAAGGGATGCAGGAAAATAATTTGAAAAAAGCCAGTATCCACTCATGATTAAAACTCTCAACAAAGTGAGGTGAGAGGGAATGTACCTCAACAAAGTAAAGGCTATACTTAAAAAACCCATAGCCAAAATCATAGTCAATGGTGAAAAAAAAATGGAGAGCTTTTCCCTAATATCAGGAGCAAGACAAATTGTCCACTGTCACTACTGTTATTCAATGCAATATTGGAAGTCCTAACTGCAGCAATCAGGGAAGAGAAAGAAATAAAAGTCATACAAATTGGTAAGGAAGAAGTAAAACTGTCACCATGTGCAGATGACATAATACAATAGATAGAAAATCCTAAAGGCATTACCAAAATCTTTTAGAACTGACAAATGAATTCAGTAAAGTTGCAGGATATGAAATTAATATACAGAAAGTTACTGCATTTCTATACACTAATAATGAAATACAGAACAGAAATTAAGAAAACAATCCTATTCATAACTGCACCAAAACGAATTAAATGCCTAAGAATAAGGAGGTAGAAGACCTGTACCATGAAAATTATAAAACATTGATGAAAGAAATTGAAGATAACACGAACAAATAGAAAGACATACCATGGTAGTGGATTGGAACAATTAATATTATTAACAGGTCCATACTACCCAAAGCAATCTGCATATTCAATACAATCTCTATTAAAATACCAACAGCATTTTTCACTGAAGTAAAAAAAAATAATAATTCTAAAATTTGTGTGGAACTATAAAAGACCCTGAGTAACCAAAGCAATCATGAGAAAGAACAAATTGGCGTATCACAATTCCAGATTTCAAGATACACTATAAAGCAGTAGTAATCAAAACAGTATTATACTGGAATAAAAAGCCACAGAGAGATCAATGGAACGGAATACGGATCGAGAAATAAAGCCACACTCATATGGTGAATTAATCTATGACAAATGAGGCAAGAATATACAATGGGGAAAAGACAGTTTCTTCAACAAATGGTGCTGGGAAAACTGGACAGCTACATGCAAAAGATTGAAACTGGACTACTTTCTTACACCACAGACAAAAATAAACTCAAAATGAATTAAAGACCTGAATGTGAGACCTGAAACCATAAGACTCCTAGAAGAAAACATAAGCAATAATTTCTTTTACATCAGTGTTAGTAACATTTTTCTAGTTATTTATCCTTGGGCAAGGGACACAAAAGCAGAAATAAACTATCTGGGCTACATCAGAAATAAAGCTTTACACAGTGAGTGAAACCATCAACAAAACAAAGAGGCAACCTACTGAATGGGAGAAGATATTTACAAATGATATATCCATGAAGGGCTTAATATCCAAAATATATAATTTATACAACACATATCCTAAAAACAAATAATCTGATTTAAAAATGAACAGAGGACCTGAATAGACATTTTTACAAAAAAGACATGCAATAGATAGACAAAAGGGAATGAAAAGATGGTCAACATCACTCATCATCAGGGAAATGCAAATCAAAACCACAATGAGAGATCACCATACACCTGTCCGAATAAGTAGAAGCACCAAAAAAACAAACCAAACCAAACCAAACAAAACACAACACCACAAAGGAACGCTATCCACTGTTAGTGGGAATGTAATTTGGCACGGCTATTGTGGAAAACAGTATGGAGCTTCCTCAAAAAATTAAAAATAGCACTATCCTATGATCCACTAATTCCACTATTGGGTATTTACCCAAAGAAAGTGAAAACACTATTTTAAACACTATTATACTTTAATACTTTAAACACTATTTATATTATATATATATATATATATATATATATATATATATGTGTGTGTGTGTGTGTGTGTGTTAACTACAGCATTATTTACAAAAGATATGAAAGGATCCAAGTAATATCAACAGATGAGTGGATAAAACAAGAAATGGTATGTATACACAATGGAGTATTACTCAGCCATAAAAAAAAGGTCTTGCCATTTTTTACAACATGGATGGATCTAGAGGGTATTAGGCTAGGTAAAATAACTCAGACAAAGACAAGTACCATATGACTTCACTTATATGTGGAATCTAAAAAACAAAACAAACAAAAAACCAGACCCTTAAATAAAGAGAACTGATGGCTGCCAGAGAAGCAGTGGGTATAGGGATGACTGAAATAGATAACAAGGATTAACAAGTACAAGCTTATAGTTATAAAATAAATAAGTCCCAGACATGAGAAGTACAACATAGGGAATATAGTCAATAATATTATAATAACATTGTTTGGTTACAGATGGTGAGCACTGAGCAATGTATAGAATTGTTAAGTCAGTATGTTGTAAGTGTGAACCTAACATCGCATGTTAATGACACTTCAACTGATATATAAATATATAATATATATATTATATATATAATATATATATGTTCAATTAAAAAAATATATATAATATATATAATATATATATTATATATATATATGAGAGTTACTGTCTAAAGCCTTTTCTGGATGTTATTTTTTTGAATTGCTTTATAGTTCTTATACAATAATGTTACATAGGTTTCTGGGAACATAGAATATTTTTGTATTTTGATATTCTCATCAATTCTATTTGATTATGCCTCCAGATACAGTGTGTCTGAAATAAAATCATATTTGAAAATTATCAATATACTGTTAAAATTTCAGGTTTAAAAATACTACAAGAGTGTTATATTAAGTGTGCTTATAGATTTGCAAATGCATTTGTACAGATACAGTATATTTTTAGAAAATTATTTCTTTTATGTACTTCTTTTAACAGGTATTTATTGAGCACCTACTACATGACAGGCAATATTCTAGACACTAGAGGTAGAAAAGCTAAAAAAAATTTAAAAAATAAAAAACCTCTTTCCTTCATGAAATTAGTATTCTGTATGTGAGAAATAAAAGAGGATGAGACCTAATTTTTTAGGCTTATGTATATTAACAAGAAAATACATTTCACACATACTAATACACAAATTATACACATATTTTCCCTGTGAATTAGCTTTTACAAAATGTAGAAATGTTTTGCTAAAATAAACTTTCTCTTGAAAATCCAAAGCATTCTGGATATAAAACTAGTTTCCTTTTCCTAGCATTGAAAACTGAACAGCTTATTAAGAACATTTCTAAGGCACTCTATACAATGGGACAACTAAAAAGACAGAAATAAGATGTTTGCAGACAGGAAAAGAATGGGTAGTGTCCTTTGAATGTTATGATGATGAATTTACTAACTCAAAGACCATAATTAATGAACAAAGAAAGTGTTCTACCAGTGTCAAATACATTCTCAAGTTTTACATCTAATAGGATTTACTTCTGAGGTGTCTCACCAGAATCATTGGTACAATCTAAACTGAAGAATGAAATAAATCCTCCACCAATGCTATTCATCACTGTGCAGATGAAATTGGATTAAGAAGCTGTCTAGCTCAGCAGTCCCTATGATGTCGATGTTTAAAAGGCACTGAACACCATGCCAGAATGAATCAGAAATAACAGTGCTATTTTTGAAATTTGTTTATTTTGAGAAAGAGAGGATGGAAGGAAGGAAGGAAGGAAGGAAGGAAGGAAGGAAGGAAGGAAGGAAGGAAACATGAGCAGGGGAGGGGCAGAGAGAAAGGGAGAGAGAGAATCCCTAGCAGGTTGGTGTGCAGCCCCACACAGGGCTCTATCCCACCAACAATAAGATCATGAGCTGAAATCCAGAGTCTAACACTTAACTGACTGAGCCACCCAGGTTCCCCAAGAATTATGGTGCTATTTGAGCTCAAGGATCTATGTGCTTACATAGCACACAAAAAATCCAAAATGTTCTCACTTCCACCCTTGACAGCATCTCTAAATTTAAACAAGAAAGTTATCTATTATAAGTGCCAATATTGTTCTCACTAAAGAAATATTTAAAGAACAACGGCTTGAAAGTGTGGCAAATAACTAGTCCCCCAGTAGGAATCAGTGAAGATATGCTTATAGATACCAAATTTAATACCTGATTTATAGTTCACAAACTTAGAAAAGAAAAAAAGTTTCCTTTCACTATGTGACAGCTGGGAGCCCTCCTAGGTTAAACCCAAAGTCATAAAAATAGATGTTGAGCTTCATGGTATCTATGAAATATAACCTTAGGTTGACTGTACCAAATAATCTTACATAAAACAAGGAGTGTAATAGATTTTTATTGGTTTACTATCTATAAAAATATCTTAGCCATATATAGCTGTACAATTATTTAACTTAAGTAGTTCTTTTATATTAACCAGAGTTCTTGGTACACATATATATACTGACTGTACATTCACTACCACTCTTTACCATAAAATAAGCAAACATAATATCACAATCTTTAGTGGTTTTTTTTAATGTTTATTTATTTTGAGAGAGTGAGCAAGAGGGTGACTGGGGGAGGGGCACAGAGAAAGGGAGAGAGGATCCAAACTGGGCTCTGCACTGACTTCAGAAAGCCCGATGCAGGGCTCAATCTCACGAACCAGGAGTTCAGGACCTGAACTGAAGTTGGACGCCTAACCAACTAAGCCACCCATGTGCTCCTAGCATTTTTAAATCCACTCCCCTGGGACCAAAGATCTTCAGTGCATAACCATATCAGCAGCTTTTGAATCTAGCCTGGCTTACCCAACACCCATTCCTCATTTTCCCAAACAGGTCTTCACCTTAGAAGCTGGAAAAGGTAAATGATTACTTTTAAATATTCTCTTGGATGAAGGTTTAATTATGTGATACACAGTAAAATAAATATAAGTAGATGTTTCTCAAAAGCTTCTGTGAAAGTTTTGCTTTTTATCATGAAAAGCAATTGATGCTCTCTCCCCTTTTCCTTCTTGTTTGGAATGTTAACAAAGACTTGGATCTTCAGCACCCATCTTGCAGCCAAGAGAGAAAATCAAGGGAATCAAAGAGATGTTGATTTGAACCACACAACCAACAATGGTTGTACATGAACTCCAGCCCTTATGTTATATGGGAATACACCTATTTATTTAAGTCATTTCTGGTCAAGAATCTCAGTGTAGCAAAAGCTGCTTACCAATACAGATAATTTCCAAATAATTATTAAAATATATATTTTGCTTAAACTAATTTAGGAACAGTAGGATTTTTCTTAAAGATAGCCCATGAGTCAATGACCAACAAATTAAGCAAATAAACCCACAAGCTTGGGATAAATTAACTCCCAAGCATTGAGAGAAAAAAAAAAGATTTAGGAGAATGGTTTTCAAAATATATGTGTTTTTCAAACTATATTCTTATTGCTTTGTTTTTACAATTTTTATGTAAGCAATTTGGTTGACAGAGATTGGAAATTAAGGAATGAAATAAAAACAAGTGTGTGGGAAAAATAGATAAAAAGGAAAGAAGGAAAAATGAAGCCTAGTGTGACAATACAAAGAATAAGGTATGAACTTTCAGTTAGCGAAAGCAAAGTGTCAAATGTTAAATTGTAGATAAACTCTGGACACCTATTCCAGATATATAAATATGACTGTTGGGGTGCCTCCGTAGCTCAGGCGGTTAAGTGTCGACTTCTGCTCAGGTCATGAGCTCCCAGTTCATGGGTTCGAGCCCCATGTCAGGGTCTCTGCTGTAAGCACGGGGCCCACTTCAGATCCTCTGTCTCCTCTCTCTGTCCGTCCCCCACTCATACATGCGCTGTTTCAAAAACAAACATTAAAAAAAAAAACGTCTACAAAACATTTGACAGAGCAGTGCAGCAACACAAGACAATCATGGGACTTTTATTTCTGTAAAAACTTGATTTAAATATGCTAGCTCCAACTCTATTCCCATAAACTACTGAGCAGTCAACTTCTAATTCTTCTCATTTGCAAAATTGTGAAACTACTATTACATTTGGAATAAAATTAGAAAATATACCAAATGATGTTTATCATCATATTCATTATATAAATATTTAGTTTTCTTTCATAGCATCCTTCCAAGTTGACTTACCATATTCTCATTGGTTCTCATTTTTATCTTTAAAATCCCTTTCTAGGGGCGTCTGGGTGGCGCAGTCGGTTAAGCGTCGGACTTCAGCCAGGTCACGATCTCGTGGTCTGTGAGTTCGAGCCCCGCGACAGGCTCTGGGCTGATGGCTCAGAGCCTGGAGCCTGTTTCCGATTCTGTGTCTCCCTCTCTCTCTGCCCCTCCCCCGTTCATGCTCTGTCTCTCTCTGTCCCAAAAATAAATAAACGTTGAAAAAAAAATCCCTTTCTAGTGGGTGTCCACAGCTATAATCTTCTCACATACAATCTATCTTCTTTAATGCTTTCTTAAGTACACTTCTAAGATAAAAATCTTAGCATATACTGTTTATTAAGAATATAAATGGTCATCCATTGTCTGTAGATCAGAAGTTCTTTATTGGGATGATTTTATCCTCACATGACATTTGGCAGTATCTGGAGACATTACTGATTATCACAAATAGTGTGTGTGTGTGTGTGTGTGTGTGTGTGTGTGTGTGTGTGTGTAGAAGTCAAGGATGTTGATAAAAATCTCACAACATATAGAAGCAGGCCACCATAACAAAAAATTATATTACTCAAAATTTCAATAGTGTTGGAGTTGAGCAACTGTGCTATTATAACCACAACTCTTTGGCACACAAAGTTCTTCATGGCCTAAACTTTGCCCAGCTCTCCTATCATTAATTACACACTTTAAATGGTTTTGAATTTTTTTCTAAATAAACAAAAACTTTTGTAAAATTACTGCTGCCATTAAAATTTAATGATTTTTATCATTTATTATTAATCAAGTCATCCAACTTGATCATTTTTCTTTCCTTATCTGAAATGGCTGGGTTTGATTAAATCTAAGTTCCATTCAAGTGTTAAATTTTATTTTAAAGTGAGAGTAATATTCCATTCAATTAAATTTCAAATGCTTATTATTTTTGTAATAATTATCAAAGAATAGAAAGACAAAGACTATATGCTCTCACATATATGTATAATCTAAAAAAAGAAAAGAAAAGCCAAACTAGAACAGAGTGGAATGGGATTTATCTGGAGTTGGAAAATGGAGAGATGTTGACCAAAGGGAATAAATTTCCAGTTATAAGATGAATACTTCTAGAGATCTAATATACAGCATGGTGACTATAATTAAAAATACTGTATCATATACTTGAAATTTGCTAGAATAGATATTAAATCTTCTGACCACATTCAAAAACATACAATTACATGATGGATATGTTAACTTACTTTATTGTAGTAATAATCTTGCAATATATACAAGTATGCAAATAATTACACTGTACACCTTAAACTTACATATTGCTCTAAGTCAACTATAGATCTCAACAAAATTGGAAAAAAGTATATAGAAAGTTTACATTTTTTTAGTTAAAAAAGTTTTTAGTATAGTTGACTCACAATGTTACATTAGTTTCAGGTGTACAGCTTATTGATTTGACAAGTTTAAAGCTCAAACAATCTAACCTTATGCTTAAAGGAACTAGAAAAAGAAGAGTGAAACCCAAGGAGAATAGAAGAAAGGAGATAATAAAGATCAGAGCAGAAATAAATGACAAAGTATTGAAAAATAAAATGGAGAACATGAAACTAAGAGCTGGTTCTTTGAAAAAATAAACAACATTAACAAACTTTTAGCCAGGCTCATCAAAAAAATAGAGAAAGACCCCAGTGAATAAAATCAGAAATAAGAGAGAAGTAACAATTGATACCACCCATAAACAAAGCACTATGAGAGAATACTACAAAAAATTATATGCTAACAAACTGGGCAACCTAGGAAAAGTGGATAAAAAACTTTACACACACACAAAAACTGAAATAGTGGTTTGTAATTTCAGAAATCAGAAGAGGAAAACTACTGAAGAGTTCTAAAGACTTTAGGATATAGTGTGTTGACACAAAGAAACCATATCTAATAATAATTGATATAACTTCTGATAAAGTTTAATATATCCATACTTCTAATATTCTGATAAAACAGGTGTGTTTTTGTTTCTATCCATACAGACTATAATGCCACGTATAATACAGTGTTAAGCTTAATGAATAACATTGATGTTGATAAGAATCTTACTCAGAAAAGACTCATTTTCTTCAATGAACATTGGTTTTGCCTAGTCTCACAATGAACGAGCCTAAATAATGACCTGTGTAGGAGAATTTTTTTAAGTCACATTATGTTTAAATATTACCTTCAAATTCAGTGGAATAAGGATGTTTTCATAATTTAATCTTAGTAACAGAAATGGAAGAATAGAAATACACATAAAGTTATGCATCATTAGATTCTAAGCAGGAGAGAGAAGCAAAGAGAAGTGGGTTATCCAGAGGTTTCCAACAGACAAAGGTCACAAACCAGTCACAAGATATTCAGTAGCATCAACTCTTGTGACAAAATGGAAAGGTCTATTCCATTATCAAAGAATTTAGGCGGATTTTTCTTACATTATCATTTATTCCTTTTGCTTATGTTAATAAATTTTTTCAATTCTTAAGTTTATGAGTAAATAAAAGAGAAATAAAACTGATATTGAAACAAACACGGTCGATTCTAGTGATGTCAGTTTTACTTATTGGTTATTATTATTTTTTTTTACTTATGGGCTATTTGAAAAAGAAGCCCAATCCAAATAAGGACATAAATTTCAAATAAAAATTCAACTTTTCAATTTTAATAATTATGTCTAAAATTATATGGTATATTTATATTGTTTTGTTGTGTTTAAATAAGAAATTCAATAAAAATTCAACATAGGAGAAGTTTAACACTTTGTGCCTAATATCACAGAAAATATACAAAACATCCATCAACCAATCTCCATCTCTCTGTCTCTTCCCAGAAGCTATGTTATTTAATCATCCAAACCTTTGCTATAAGATAGACAGTATATTCCCTATTTCATAGATGACCAAAGAAAAGTCAAGTGATTCCAAGTCTTCAGATCATGCAGCAGGTTAGTACAAGACTTGAAATTTAAATTCAGGGGGTAAATAAATATATTTTTAATAAGTAAACTACTTCTTATATCAGATACCATGATAATTTTTGAGCAATCTCAAGATATATCTTTGATTACTATTTGTCCTTTTCTGTAAAGCAAAATTGTAGCTCAAGGAAATTTTTACAATGCTTAATGTAACAGTGTTATTAACTGGCAAAACTGAGATCGGAATGCAGACTTTCAGTACGAAAGCCCATGCTTAACCACTAAGTTCTGTGGTTTCTTCAGTGCAAGTGGAGCTGGATATTTTGACAGGTATTTAACAATGTTCTTACATTTCAACCATTACAACAATTGAATAACTGCCCTATCATTAGCCAACTTTGCATTTGCCATTCAAAGGGTGTACAATAAAGCAACCATTTCTGTTTTAAAATAAAATTTGACAAAATGCAATTAAGATTAAAGTTGAACATGGCAAAATTTATTCAGAGGAATTTTATTTTCAGAATCCATTTACAAGTTTGAAGTGGGTAGAGAAAAATGAGATGCTTTAAAATAGTAGTGTTTAATATTAGAAAAATGTATTTTGATATATGCTATAAAAATTAATAGGTACAGAGTCCTATAGGGACACAGCCCTTATATGATATGATATCTGAAATTATTTGTTTGAACTATTTTCACTTGGTAGATGACTTCATTTAATTAATAAGGAAACTAAAAATGTGATGATGATCTATTTTAATATTTAGTTAAAATATAAAATAGTGTTGGGGCACCTGGGTGGCTCAGTCAGTTAAGTGTCCCACTCTTGATTTCAGCTCAGGTTATGATCTCACACGTTCATGAGTTTAAGCCCCACATTGGGCTCTGCTTTGACAGCATAGAGCCTGCTTGGGATTCTCTGTCTCCCTGTCTTTCTGCCACCCCACCTTGTCTCTCAAAAATGAATAAATAAATTTTAAAAAATTCATATAAAATAGTATCTCTTAATTGAGATATGATACTTTATAATGAATAAATTTCAGTAAGAATGGCCTTTCGATTCATGCAAATACTTAGGCAAGTTCAATTATTTAAGATAATTCAAATTAACACATTTTATATTTTATGTAAATTAAATACAACAGAATTTTTTGATTCATTTTTATATATAACATTGACTCTACATCAGGTGATAATGGTATTCATTTTTCAGGATAACTTGCCTACATAGACTAGTTTAGTCTAAACTTAAAACTAAAGATTAGTTTACACTTAAAAAAGGACTTGGATTCAAATCATAATAAAATTAGAAAATGATTCAAACTGAATGACATTGATAGGGTGTGGGGTGTAGCTAAAACCGCTTAAAGAAAAATATATACTTTTAAATGTACATTAGAGAAAGGAATGACTGGTGATGAATTAAGTTTCTATGTTAAGAGACTAGAAAAGGGACAACAAGGCAAACAAAAAGTACAGGGGTAATAAATTTTAAAATAAAATTTAAAAAAGTAGGATTCATGGGACCTCATCAAGATAAAAAGCTTCTGTCCAGAGAAGGAAACAATCAGCAAAACCAAAGGAAACAAATGGAATGGAGAAAGATAATTGCAAATGACCTATGAGATAAAGGGTTTGCATCCAAATCTATAAAGAACTTAATAAATTCAACACCCAAAAACCAAATAATCCAGTGAAGAAATAGGCAAAAGACATGAACAGATACTTTTCCAAAGAAGACATCCAGATGACTAACAGACACATGAAAATATACTCAACATCACTCATCATCAGAGAAATACAAATCAAAACACAATGAGATAGCACTTCACACCTGTTAAAATGACTAAAATGAACAACTCAGGAAACAACAGATGTTGGCAAGGATGCAGAGAAAGAGGAACCCTTATGCACTGTTGATAGGAATGCAAGCTGGTGTAGCCACTCTTGTCAACAGGATGGTGGTTGTTCAAAAAATTAAAAATAGAACTTATCCATGACCCAGCAATTGCACTACTATGTATTTATCCAAAGGATACAGAAATGCTTATTCAAAGGGGCACATGTACCCCATTTTTATAGCAGCACTATCAACAATAACCAAAGTATGGAAAGAGCACAAATGTCCATCTACCAATGATAAAGAAGATGTGGTGTATATATACATACAATGAAATATTGCTTGGTTAAAAAAAAAAAGTAATGAAATTTTGCATTTTCCAAATACATGGATGGAACTACAGTGTATTATGCTAAACGAAATAAGGAAGGAAGGAAGGAAGACAAATTTGTCAGAGGAAGACAAATATCATGATTTGACTCAAATGTCCACTGACTGACAAATGGATAAAGAAGAGTGGTATACATATACACAATGGAATATTACTAGGTACTTAAAAAAATGAAATCTTGCCATTTACAACCATGTGGATGGAACTAGAGTGTATTGTGCTAAGCAAAGTAAGTCAGTCATGGAAAAATAATTATCATATGATTTCATGCATATGTGGAATTTAAGAAACAAAACAGATGAACATAGGGGAAGGAAAGGAAACATAAGATAAAAAGAGAGAGGAAGACTGGGGTACCTGGGTGGCTCAGTCCCTTAAGCATGAGACTCTTGCTTTTGGCTCAGGTCATGATCTTATGGTTCAGGCATTTTGAGCCCCGCATCTGGCTCTACACTGACAGTGTGGAGCCTGCTTAGGATTCTCTTCTTCTCTCTCTCTGCTCTTCCCTGCTCTCTGTCTCTCTGTATCTCTATCAAAAAATTAAATTTAAAGAAAAAGATTTTTAGGGGCACCTGGGTGACTCAGTCGGTTAAGTCCGACTTGGCTCAGGTCATAATCTCACAGTTCGTGTATTCAAGCCTGGTGTCTGTTAGCACAGAGCCTGTCTGTTAGCACAGAGCCTGGAGCCTGCTTTGGATTCTGTCTCCCCATCTCTCTGCTCCTCCTCCACTCGTATTCTGGCTCTATCTTTCAAAAATAAATAAACATTAAAAAAATTTAAAAAAAGAAAAAAAATTTAAAAAGGCAGGCAAACAGTAAGAGACTCTTAAGTATGGATAACAAACTGAGGGTTGCTGGAGGTGTGTTGGGTGGGGGGGGATGGTCTAAATAGGTGATGGGCATTAAGGGAAATAGGAGGAAGATGGCAGCATAGGAGGACTCTGGGCTCACCGATGTCCTACTGATCAGTTAGATTCCACCCACACCTGCCTAAATAACCAGAAAACCTCCAGAAGACTAGCAGAAGGGATTCTGCAGAGCTAAGTGTAGACAAGAGTCCCATGGAAGAGGATAGGAAGGGCTGAGAGGCTGTGCGTGCTACAAGGACAGGTGGGAGGGAGCTGGGGCGGAGGGGCAGCCCACTGGCAAAGCAAAGCAGAGCCCCCGAGTCTGGCTTGCAAAAGCAGAGGGGCCAGATGGAGTGTGTTCTGACAGCAAGTGGAACTTAACATCTGGAAGGTTATAAATTAACAGCTCTGCTTGGTGAACGGGAGGGCTAGAGGACAAGGAGAGGGCTAGAGGACAATGGGAGGGAGAGTTGTTCACCCTGGACTACAGAGCTCAGCTTGGCAGAGAACAAAGGCACTAGCCAGTGCCATCTCCCTTGCCCACCCCCCAGCCAAAATCCCAAAGGGAACCAGTTCCTGCCAGGGAACTTGCTTGCACCATGCAAACACCCAACGCTGTGCTTCTGAAGATCCATCCCTCTGGCAGGTCTGACTCTCTCCTGCTGCGGCAGGGCCCCTCCTGAAGCAGATCACCGAAGGAAAACCTAGCTGAGCCTGCCCCTCCCGCCCCTGTGCACCTTGCCGATCCACCCCAGCTAATATGCCAGATCCCCAGCACCACAAGCCTGGCAGTGTGCAAGTAGCCCAGACAAGGGCCACACCACCCCACAGTGAATCCTGCCTATAGGAGAGGGGAAGAGAAGGTACACACCAGTCTGACTGTGGCCCCAGCGGTGGGCTGGAGGCAGACATCAGGTCTGACTTCGGCCCCGCCCACCAATACAAGTTATTCAAGACAGCACAGGGGCAGTGCCCGCAGTTCCTCACCACTCCAGGGACTATCCAAAATGATGAAACGGAAGAATTCCCCTCAAAAGAAACTCCAGGAAGTAGTGACAGCTAACGAACTGATCAAAACAATTTAAACAATATAAAAGAAAGTGAATTTAAAATAATAGCCATAAAATTAATGGCTGGGCTTGAAAACAGTTTTGAGTACAGCAGAGAATCTATTGCTACAGAGATCAAGGGACTAAGGAACAGCCAGGAGGAGCTAAAAAATGCTATAAATGAGCTGCAAAATAAAATGGAGGCAACCACAGCTTGGACTGAAGAGGCAGATGAGAGAATAGGTGAACTAGAAGATAAAATTCCAGAAGAAGAGGACGCTGAGAAAAAGAGAGATAAAAAATCCAGGAGTATGAGGGGGAAAATTAGAGCACTAAGGGATGCACTAAAGAGAAATGATCTCCGCATAATTGGTATTCCAGAGGAGGAAGAGAGAGGGAAAGGTGCTGAAGGTGTACTTGAAGAAATCATAGCTGAGAACTTCCCGGATCTGGGGAAGAAAAAAGGCATTGAAATCCAATTGGCACAGAGAACTCTCTTCAGATGTAACTTGAATTGATCTTCTGCAAGACATCTCATAGTGAAACTGGCAAAATACACGGATAAAGAGAAAATTCTGAAAGCAGCTAGGGATAAACATGTTCTAACATATAAAGATTCGTCACTAATCTCTCTACTGAAACTTGGCAGAAAGGAATGGCAGGGGATCTTCAATGTGATGAACAGAGAAAATATGCAGCCAAGAATCCTTTATCCAGCAAATCTGTTATTCAGCATAGAAGGAGAGATAAAGGTCTTCCCAAAAAACAAAAACTGAGGGAATTCACCACCATTAAACCAAGAGATCCTAAGGGGGATCCTGTGAGACAAAGTACCAGAGACATCGCTACAAGCATGAAACCTACAGACATCACAATGACTCTAAACACATATCTTTCTATAATAACACTGAATGTAAATGGACTTAACGCGCCAACCAAAAGACATAGGGTATCAGAATGGATAAAAAAAACAAGACCTATCTATTTGCTGTCTACAAGAGACTCATTTTAAGCCTGAGGATACCTTCAGATTGAATGTGAGGTGATGGAGAACTATTTATCAGGCTACTGGAAGTCAAAAGAAAGCTGGAGTAGCCATACTTATATCAGACAAACTAGACTTTAAATTAAAGGCTGTAACAAGAGATGAAGAAGGGCATTATATAATAATTACAGGGTCTATTCATGAGGAAGAGCTAACAATTATAAATGTCTATGTGCTGAATACGGGAGCCCCCAAATATATAAAACAATCACAAACATAAGCAACCTTATTGATAAGAATGTGGTAATTGCAGGGGACTTTAATACTCCACTTACAACAATGGATAGATCATCTAGACATACGGTCAATGAAGAAACAAGGGCCCTGAATGAGACATTGGATCAGATGGACTTGACAGATATATTTAGAACTCTGCATCCCAAAGCAACAGAATATACTTTCTTCTCGAGTGCACATGGATCATTCTCCAAGATAGATCATATACTGGCTCACAAAAGAGCCCTTCATAAGTATACAAGAATTGAAATCATACCATGCATACTTTCAGACCACAATGCTATGAAGCTTGAAATCAACCACAGGAAAAAGTCTGGAAAACCTCCAAAAGCATGGAGGTTAAAGAACACCCTACTAAAGAATGAATGCGTCAACCAGGCAATTAGAGAAGAAATTTAAATATATATGGAAACAAAAGAAAATGAAAATACAACAATCCAAACACTTTGGGATGCAGCGAAGGCAGTCCTGAGAGGAAAATACATTGCAATCCAGGCCTATCTCAAGAAACAAGAAAAATCCCAAATACAAAATCTAACAGCACACCTAAAGGAACTAGGTTCCTCTCAAAAGAGAGCCTAAACCCAGCAGAAGAAGAGAAATAATAAAGATCAGAGAAGAAATAAACAATATAGAATCTAAAAAAAACTGTAGAGCAGATCAATGAAACCAAGAGTTGGTTTTTTGAAAAAATAAACAAAATTGATAAACCTCTAGCCAGGATTCTCAAAAAGAAAAGGGAGATGACCCAAATAGATAAAATCATGAATGAAAATGGAATGATTACAACCAATCCCTCAGAAATATAAGCAATTATCAGGGAATACTATGAAAAATTATATGCCAACAAACTGGACAACCTGGAAGAAATGGACAAATTCCTAAACACCCACACGCTTCCAAAACTCAATCAGGAGGAAACAGAAAGCTTGAACAGACCCATAACCAGCGAAGAAACTGAATCAGTTATCAAAAATCTCCCAACAAATAAGAGTCCAGGACCAGATGGCTGCCCAGGGGAGTTCTACCAGACGTTTAAAGCAGAGATAATACCTATCCTTCTCAAGCTGTTCCCAAAAATAGAAAGGGAAGGAAAACTTCCAGACTCATTCTATGAAGCCAGTATTACTTTGATTCCTAAACCATACAGAAACCCAGTAAAAAAAGAGAACTACAGGCTAATATCCCTGATGAATATGGATGCAAAAATTCTCAATAAGATACTAGCAAATCGAATTCAACAGCATATAAAAAGAATTATTCACCATGATCAAGTGGGATTCATTTCTGGGCTGGTTCAACAATCGCAAATCAATCAACATGATACATCACATTAATAAAGGAAAATATAAGAACCATATGATCCTGTCAATTGATGCAGAAAAAACATTTGACAAAATTCAGCATGCTTTCTTAAAAAAACGCTCGAGAAAGTCAGGATAGAAGGAACATACTTAAACATCATAAAAGCCATTTATGAAAAGCCCACAGCTAACATCATCCTCAATGGGAAAAACTGAGAGCTTTTTCCCTGAGATCAGGAAGACGACAGGGATGTCCACTCTCACCGCTGTTTTTTAACATAGTGTTGGAAGTTCTAGCATCAGCAATCAGACAACAAAAGGAAATCAAAGGCATCAAAATTGGCAAAGATGAAGGTAAGCTTTCATTTTTGCAGATGACATGATATTATACATGGAAAATCCGATAGACTCCACCAGAAGTCTGCTAGAACTAATACATGAATTAGCAAAGTTGCAGGATACAAAATCAATGTACAGAAATCAGTTGCATTCTTATACGCTAATAATGAAAAAACAGAAAGACAAATAAAGAAACTGATCCCATTCACAATTGCACCAAGAAGCATGAAATATCTAGGAATAAATCTAACCAAAGATGTAGAAGATTTGTATGCTGAAAACTATAGAAAGCTGATGAAGGAAATTGAAGAAGATATAAAGAAATGTGAAAACATTCCGTGCTCATGGATTGGAAGAATAAATATTGTTAAAATGTCAATACTACCCAAAGCTATCTACACATTCAATGCAATCCCAAACAAAATTGCACCAGCATTCTTCTCAAAGCTAGAACAAGCAACCCTAAAATTTGTATGGAACCACAAAAGGCCCCGAATAGCCAAAGTAATTTTGAATAAGAAGACCAAAGTAGGAGGCATCACAATCCCAGATTTTAGCCTCTACTACAAAGCTGTCATCATCAAGACAGCATGGTATTGGCACAAAAACAGACACATAGACCAATAGAATAGAATAGAAACCCCAGACCTAAACCCAAAATGTATGTCCAACTAATCTTTGACAAAGCAGGAAAGAGTATCTAATGGACGGAAAACAGTCTCTTTAACCAATGGTGCTGGGAGAAATTGACAGCAACAGGCAGAAGGTTGAAACTAGACCACTTTCTTACACCATTTACAAAAAATAAACTCAAAATGGATAAAGGACCTGAATGTGAGACAGGAAACCATCAAAACCCTAGAGGAGAAAGCAGGAAAAGACCTCTCTGACCTCAGCCGTAGCAATTTCTTACTTGACACATATCCAAAGGCAAAGGAAGTAAAAGCAAAAATGAATTATTGGGACCTCATGAAGATAAAAAGCTTCTGCACAGCAAAGGAAACAACCAACAAAACTAAAAGCCAACCAAGGGAATGGGAAAAGATATTTGCTAATGACATATTGGACAAAGGGCTAGTATCCAAAATCTATAAAAAGCTCACCAAACACCACACCAGAAAAACTAATAACCCAGTGAAGAAATGGGCAGAAAACATGAATAGACACTTCTCTAAAGAAGACATCCAGATGGCCAACAGGCACATGAAAAGATGCTCAACGTCGCTCCTCATCAGGGAAATACAAATCAAAACCACACTCAGATATCACCTCACGCCAGAGTGGCCAAAATGAACAAATCAGGAGACTGTAGATGCTGGAGAGGATGTGGAGAAACAGGAACCCTCTTGCACCATTGGTGGGAATGCAAACTGGTGTAGCTGCTCTGGAAAACAGTGTGGAGTTTCCTCAAAAAATTAAAAATAGACCTACCCTGCGACCCACAGTAGCACTGCTAGGAATTTACCCAAGGGATACAGGAGTACTGATGCATAGGGGCACTTGTACCCCAATGTTCATAGCAGCACTCTCAACAATAGCCAAATTATGGAAAGAGCCTAAATGTCCCTCAACTGATGAATGGATAAAGAATTTGTGGTTTATACACACAATGGAGTACTACATGGCAATGTGAAAGAATGAAATATGGCCCTTTGTAGCAACGTGGATGAAACTGGAGAGTGTGATGCTAATTGAAATAAGCCATACAGAGAAAGACAGATACCATATGTTTTCACTCTTATGTGGATCCTGGGAAACTTAACAGAAACCCATGGGGGAGGGGAAGGGAAAAAGAAGAGGTTCGAGTGGGAGAGAGCCAAAGCATAAGAGACTCTTAAAAACTGAGAACAAGCTGAAGGTTGATGGGGAGTGGGAGGGAGGTGAAGGTGGGTGATAGGTATTGAAGAGAGCATCTTTTGTGATGAGCACTAGGTGTTGTACGGAAACTAATTTGACAATAAATTTCATATATTAAAAAAAAGGCGATGGCATTGTTAGGATGAGAACTTAATTGGAAATCACTAAGTTATACTGAAACCATTATTACACTATACAGTAACTAAGTTGGAGTTAAATAAAAGAAAAAAAAAACCTGACAGTTTCTCCACATACTGCAACACAAATGTCTTCATAATTATGCAACAACTTGGCAACATTTTTTAACTACTTCTATTCCTCTTATGTGACCTTAAGCAAGGGATCAACAGACATTTCTACCTCAACTATAGTTATAGCCTCATGGTAGTTTTCCTATGATCAATAAATAGAATAGAGAAAGTCTGGAGCTTGGTTCATGGGTAAATGAACTTGATGTACTGGTATAAGCTGAAAATAGGCAGCTTTGGAACTGCAGTTCTACCCAAGTCTAGCTCTAAAAAACTCAGTGTTAGGGAGAAATCCCTTCAGTTGGCAGAGCCTTAAGGGGCACGCTTGATCATATTCTTTGTGGGAGAGTTATTGGGCTTAAGTCCCATTAAAGTAATCTTTGAGACTCAAGAGAAAATTGAGACAGAAAATGAAAAGACACAGAAGAGGATAAGGTCATGTGAAGACAGAGGTAGAGACTGGATTGATACAGCCACAAACCAGTGAATATGACAGTCACTAAGAGCTGAAATGGGGGTACTTTGGGGGCTCAGTAGTTTAAGCATCCAGGTCTTGATTTTGGCTCAGGTCATGATATCTCATGGCTCCTGAGTTCAAGCCCCACATTGGGCTCTGCATTGACAGTGCAGAGACTGCTTGGGATCCTCTCTCTCTGCCTCTCCTCCACTTATGCTTGTGTGTGCTTTCTCTCACGCTCTCTCAAAATAAACCAATAAACTTAAAAATTTAAAAGAAAGCTGAAAATACCAAGGAATGGAATCTCCCCTTGAACTCCTAGTAGTGTGACTTTGATGACACTTGGATTTCTGACTTCTGGCCATAACAACTATGAGAAAATACATTTGTGTTGTTTTAAGCCATTCAGTTTTTGATAATTTATTACAGTAGCTATAGGAAACTAATATAGGTTTAATTTTTTATTATGGTGAAACTAAAAATTAATTTCCTAAAAGTTAAATAAATTTACTTAGAATTTAGTTAGTAAAAGTAATCCAATTTCTAGTGGCATTTTAAAAATTAATACAATCATACCTTAGAATCCCTTATAAACTCTTTTGAAAAGGAGTTGCATTTTTCCTCCCTTCTTTTCTTTGCTCCCTTCTTTCCTTTGTTCTAAATGGTTTAAATGTCTGGCAGCTTCTTAGAGAAAATTTACTATTAAAACTTGAGTTCATCTGCTCAGAAATAATAAAAAAGAAGTGTCAAGTACAGGAAAAAGATAAAGTTGATTTCAACTGTGGTCCTCAAAGAATGATGCTGAAATATAATTTGCACGTATTTTCATTGTGACAATGAATTCTTATAGCACTATCTAGAGTGTTAATAATTACATGACTCAATTATTCACTACACCATTGTTCAATGCCAAAAAAATAGTAGCCAAAACAGATGGCAGCTACAAAAGCTCCTTTGCTTAGAATAAATTATATACAGAAAAAGAGTACTTACTGTGTATGCCTGCTATTTGGACCAAAAAGATGGGCACATTGGTAAAGAAATTTTGATGAGATCCCTTAAATTTTATAGAATAGAAAATATGATGATGTCTTACAAAGCTAAGAATTATTCCTACATTTTCTGTTACATAGCTGATTCTAAATTATTGCTAATTAACTCTTGACATGGTTATAAATTACAAAGGAATCATTATTATCTTTTATTTAAGTCTACTTATTTATTTTGAGAGAGAGAGAGAGCAAAAAAGTAGGGGAGGGGTAGAGAGAAAGGGAGAGAGAGAGAGAGAGAGAGAGAGAGAGAAAGAGAGAGAGAGAGAGAGAGAGAGAGAGAGAGAGAGAGAATCCTAAGCAGGCTCTGCACTGTCAGTGCAGGTGTGGGTTGGTGGCTCAATCGGTTAAGCCACCAACTTTTGGTTTCCTTTCAGTTCATGATCTTGTGGTTCCTGAGTCTAGCCCTGCAGTCTGTCTGTCTGTCTGTCTGTCTCTCTCTCTCTCTCTCTCTCTCTCTCTCTCTCTCTCTCTCAAAATGGGTAAAGAAACTTAAAAAGAAAACATACATAAGAGAAATTATGATAGTTGGTCAAGGATCATTGTATATCAAACAAAATATTACAATATGCAATTGAACTCATAAGCAAATATTGTCTGTATGGTCTTTGTTAAAATAGTACTTCGGGGTGCCTGGGTGGCTCAGTCGGTTAAGCGGCCGACTTCGGCTCAGGTCACAATCTTGCGGTCCGTGAGTTCGAGCCTCGCATCGGGCTCTGTGCTGACCACTCAGAGCCTGGAGCCTGTTTCAGATTCTGTGTCTCCCTCTCTCTGACCCTCCCCCGTTCATGCTCTGTCTCTCTCTGTCTCAAAAATAAATAAACGTTAAAAAAAATTAAAAAAAAATAGTACTTAGGCTTCTGGATTTCTTTCTTTGCCTTTAGTTATTTGCTACAATCTTTCCTGAAAAGATTCCTTCCCCCCAGATTTTTCTTTCACATCAAGGAAAATATGCCAAACATAGTTTAAACTATTTTATGCCATTGGCTATACTGGTCAAGTATTTTATTCAATAAGGATTAAATAATTAATGAGGAAATGAGGAAGGAAATGTCGGAACATGTCAGGGTCTCTGTGAAACAACAATACAGTCACAGTATCCTGTAGATTATTGAATAATAGGGTGTCTCCTGCTTTTAATTTAGGATTGAAATTTACCATTTGGCTTTACACTCCTTCCTTAGCAATTGCCCTATTAATAGTCAATCTGAGGAATCATGTGGATAAGTACTCTCAAGTTGGTATATTTAGTTTCCTCATAAGGAGTTTCAATAGTACTTCTGATGGTAATAGCAGTAATAATTGCTTCATTCTAGAGGGATTATATTGAGTTAAAAATGTTTTATATATCAGAAAAAAATACCTATTTGCAAGTGGATAAAGTATGTCATCCTCACTTTGTTTGCATGTGCAGTTATGAGAAAATCTTAAGACTGTCCGGGATAATTATCATAATTCAGTATTGCTAATACAGTATTTTACAAGGAAATGAAATGAGTTTTTCTGTGTATGACACAAATGCATATTTAGTGTCATTAGTTATTGAGGATTTTAAAAAATTGTTTTAGCAAAGCTTAAAGCTATATTCTAGGCTTCTTAGAAGGTAGGAATTCTGAAATAAGGCATATTATAGGAGTGAAATGATAATATTCCTCACTCATCTTGTCATACAGTTATTTTTATGGAACTAAATGCACAATATACTATAGTATGATTTCTTAACCAAATATGATTTAGCTAAATATGTTAGTAAACTAGACAAAGGAGAGTTCATTAACTCTTTCAGGAGCACACAACGCAATTTAAAGTGCTATCAGGCACCACAATGTGAACAATCAGTAGCAAAAGGGCATGTGAACAATCTTTCATGGTCAATTATTTATGAGTCAGACATTCTTTAGATTTTTATTTTACTAAAAAGTACACAATTATTTATAAATCTTTAAGGTTTAGCAAATTTGCTTTCAAGTGTGTAGAGCAGAATTCAATTTCAACTGTGTCCTGAACATCAGGGGGTATACCTTTCCTGGACTACTTTTTTTTTCTGCCACATTTTAGGGCCACTTGGGATCAGGACACAGAAAATTCAGTTACCTGAAGAGAGTATGATGGGGAGTGCCTTTGTATATGAAGAGATTTTGATGGATCATGTTTTTGAATACCATATTTTTATCTTTGGGAAAGATTCATCTATTTCTAGTTTCTTAAGAACAGAAAATTGCTTTTCTGTTCTGCAAAGGTAAAACTGATTGTTACTATATTTCCTTGTTCTTAGACATACATGTTGCACAGATACCTTATTTTATACTACTACCAATCACTTTCTGAACTGCCAGATGAAACATTTTTTTAATTCAAAATTAAATTTTCCAAGGAAAATACAACGGTAAAGAATTATAGATTTTTTTAACATTATCTGTTCATTTTAGACAATAATTTTCAGTCCTGGCTATATGCTAATCTTTAATCTTTACAAGATCTTGCCTTTTAAAAATAGAGATCTCTCATATTAAGATTTAAAGAAATAGTATTACATTGTATTCACTATTTTGTAACATTTGTTAGTCCACATTTTGCCTCTAAATTTCATTCATTAATTCAGTTGTAATTTATTTTCATTCTTGAATTACCACAGCATAATTATCTATTCTCTACTGAAAAGATTTTATGACCAGTTACACTTCTAGTGTTTTGCTACTACAAGTGATGATTCTATGCATATGTCTGTACATGTCCTTGGTATACATATATCTGAAGGTTTGATTACTGAGCCATCCAGTTGATGTTCAACCACAGAAGATAATGCCAGATTGTATTTTCAAAGAAGTTGCTGCAGTCTAACTTCATACAGCAATTTGCCTATTGCTCTAATTCCTCAACACTTGAAATGATAAAAATTTTTATTTATTTTTTATAATTTTAGTTAGTATAAAGTAATCATTTACTATAGTCTTTATTTTCATTTCCCTAATTTCCTATGAAAGTATATTTCTTTCCACATGCTTCAATGCATCCACTATCACCTTATGGTTAGAGGCAAATTTAGGAGTCTTATTAGGGCTCAGATATTACACGGTCTCCAAACTACTTTAAAATATTTTATATTGACAGTAGAAAATGTATGCATGCTGTTTTAATTGAATTACTGAGCTATAATTTATATAATAACGTGTATCATTATCACACTTTGCTGACCTTATCAGTATACCTTTGTGTAACCACAAATATACTCAAGATATAGAGCATTTTACTCATCCTAACGAAGCTCCCTTGTGACCCTCCCTATTAAATCCCTTCCCATTGCAAGTTCCAGTCACCACATAGATAATAACTGTGCCGTAATACAAATCTCAATTATACAGAGTATATTTAGGACCATACTGAATAACACAGAGATATGAAAAACGCACAAAAATTTGTATATTGCATACCAAACCTAAATGGCTTATGAACAAATAGAAATTATCATAGAAATAAAATATTTTGAATTCTAAGCCCTTGGAAAGATGGAAAGATGTGTATCCTGCTTTATTGGTGGTGGTAGCATTGATCTACAAATGTTAAATAGGTTACTTTATTTATTAAAGTTGAATTCTTCTATAACCATACTGATCTTCTATTATTCAATGTCTAAGAGAGGAGTATTGTATTATGGTCTAATTTTGTAAATTAGTACAAAATTGTAATTTTGTAAAGCCTTGTAGTAGATTCAAATACTTAAAGTAGTTAGGTTTTCTCAATGAGTCAAATCCATTGTCATCAACTTTTTCTTGTAACATTCCTTGTTCCGAAGCCCAATTTGTAGGATATTATAGTCACTCTTCCTTATGCAGAATATTTTCAGGGTACATGCATTTATATCCTTTTAAACTTTATCTACGTATTTTTATTTTTTAATTTTATTTTTGTTTATGAAGACAACCAATAGTCCTGGCTTTCTTTTTACACAATATGACAATTTAAATTTTCTACTTGATGTGTTAATGGTTATTTGGATCATTTGCAATTAATAGAATTTTGGATTTGATAGGATTGAACCCTATTACATTGCTGTATTCTCTCTACTTGTTCTTTGTTCTCTCTTCCTCCTTTTGAGTAAATTAATTATTGTCAAACACATTTTTCATAGTTTTAAAGTGCATTTTAACTTATAATTATGAAATTCTATTACTTCACACATATCAGAACTTCCAATAGTATCATCGTATTTACCTCCGTTTGTAATACTGCCATGATTCACTTTCACTGCTACACATTAGAAGTATCTTGACATATTTTTGCTTTTAGCAGCAACTAAGTTTTAATGAAATTAAATAGGAAAATATAATTGACATTTACTTCACAGTAATGATCCCTATCAGACTTCATTTATCCCAATTTCTATTTGCAGTTCTGCTAGGTATCTTTATTTCACATTCACTTTGAACGTTTTTTTTCTGGTAGAGAATTTTAAATTTTTTTTTTTCAACGTTTTTTTATTTTATTTTTGGGACAGAGAGAGACAGAGCATGAACGAGGGAGGGGCAGAGAGAGAGGGAGACACAGAATCGGAAACAGGCTCCAGGCTCTGAGCCATCAGCCCAGAGCCCGACGCGGGGCTCAAACTCACGGACCGTGAGATCGTGACCTGGCTGAAATCGGACGCTTAACCGACTGCGCCACCCAGGCGCCCCTCTGGTAGAGAATTTTAACTTAATGGACCTTTCTTCTACCCACAGGACTTTAACATTTTTAAAATGTTATTGTCTTCATGTTTGCATAGTTTGACAAATCTGCTATCTTGCACATCTATTTTACTCATTTTTGCACTACTAAGATTTTATCTTTGTCACATGTTTGCACTAGTTTTAGTATGGTGGATCTCAGTTTGGTGTTCTTTTTTCCTTGTTTAGGTTCTATGATATTCTTGAATTTGTGTTTAGTCATAGTGTTTTAAATTTTAGTCAGGGGCGCCTGGGTGGCGCAGTCGGTTAAGCGTCCGACTTCAGCCAGGTCACGATCTCGCGGTCCGTGAGTTCGAGCACCGCGTCAGGCTCTGGGCTGATGGCTCAGAGCCTGGAGCCTGTTTCCGATTCTGTGTCTCCCTCTCTCTCTGCCCCTCCCCCGTTCAGGCTCTGTCTCTCTCTGTCCCAAAAATAAATAAACGTTGAAAAAAAAAATTTAGTCAAACTTAGATAATAGAATTCCAGTTCAAGATAGCAACATGAGGTAGTTAGACTCTGAACTCATCTCCTCCATGCAACACACCAGTTTACACCAATTAATAGAACAATTCCCCTTGAGGAAGAACTGAGGGGTGACTGAACAGCTACAGAACAACCAAAGATAACGAGAATGGCAAGAGAATTGTAAGAGAGACAGAGACACCATAACAAAAGGAACCCTCATTCCCGACACTTTCAATGGCAGTGGGAAAGGTTAGTACTAACGGACCAAAAACAGATACCTCTATCCTTGAACAAAGAAAAAAAAGCTGTGGTTTAAGAAAGCAAGTAACAAATAAAAAAGACAACACTAGAATTCTACCATGCTGCGGAGATGCTATGGGAAAGCTCTCTAGGTCAGAGGGATTACAAAATGACACAGCTTAAGTTTCCATGCCACCTTAAAAATCTAGACTGGCTCAGGGTCTGGACCCCCTAATAGGTGGGTCTGGTCCTCTCAGTGAACTTGCAACTTTTGAGTCTCAGGTCCACAAGCCCACACCAGCCCTTTTGCACTGGGACACAGAAACAGAAGAAAAGAAAAGAAAAGAAAAGAAAAGAAAAGAAAAGAAAAGAAAAGAAAAGAAAAGAAAAGAAAAGAAAAGAAAAGAGAGAAAAGAAAAGGAGTAAAGAAATAAAAAGAGAAAGAAAGAATGAATGGGAAAAAAAAAGCTGCAGTTTATAGGGGCCAAGGAGATGCAAGAACACTCTCTTCCTTTCCACCTTAAAACCCCAGACCTGAGCAGGGTGTGGACACCATAAGGACAGGCTCAGATGCCATGATTACAGGAACAGAAGAAGTCTCAGTTTAAAAGGGCCAAAAAAACAAAAAAACAAAAAAACAAAAAACAAACAAACAAACAAACAAAAAAAACCCAAAACTGTGAGAACTTTACTTCTCGCTCCACCTTGAAAGCCCAACCTGGATCACAGTTTGGCTCATTGCGAGCTGACCTGAGCAAAGACAGGTGCCATAAGTCCAAACCAGTCACCCCATGGTACAGAAACACAGAAAAGAAGCCATGGTTTGGGGTGAGTGTATGTGTTTTTAACTTTTTAAGATTTGCCTTATTTTTATTTTCTTTTGTTTTTTTTTCTTTTCTTTCATGTTCTTTTTTTTCTTGTTTTCTTCTTTTTAAATTTTTTCTTTTATTTTTTCTTTTATTATTATTACTTTTTATTCTTGCTGTAAAAATCCATGGTTTAAAAAATAACTAGCATATACAGACATAGTTCCAGCCAGCCAGCAAAAGTCACCAAACACACACAGTGCATAGAGGACCCCATTTACAAAACCACTACTTCAAATTTAGAAATAGCTGTTTCACCTAATACATAGGAACAAACAGAAAGTCAAGCAAAATGGGGAGACAGAGGAATATGCTCCAAAAGAAATAACAAGGAAAAACCCTCAGAAAAAGAACTAAATGACACCAAGATAAGCAATATGCTGATAAATAATTTAAATTAATGATTGTAAAGGTACTCAATAGGGTGGGGAAAATAATGTACGATTTTGGGGATACTTTCAATCAAAATAAAATATTGGGGTGCTTGGGTGGCTTAGTCAGTTAAGCATCTGACTTTGGCTCAGTTCATGATCTCTTGGTCCATGGGTTCAAGCCCCACATTGGGCTCTGTGCTGATAGCTCAGAGCCTGAAGCCTGGTTCAGATTCTGTGTCTTCCTTTCTCTGCCCCTCCCTCACTTGCACTATGTCTCTCTTTCTCAAAAATAAACATTAAATAACTTTAAAAAAGGAAATTAAAAGGAACCAGAGTTGAAGAATACAATAACTGAAATTAAAACAAAAAAAAAACATATTAGAGGGGGTCACCATAGATTAGAAGATACAGAAGAACACCAGTGATCTGGAAGAAACAGTAATGAAAAGTTTACAGTAAGAAGAGAAAAGGGTTTTTAAAAATGAGCATAGATTAAGAGATCTCTTTGACAACATCAAGCCAACACTCTCAATACAAAGGTTCCAGAAGAAAAAAACAGAGAAAGATGGAGAAAACTTATTTAAGAAATGACTGCAAACTTCTCTCACCTACAGAGGGAAACAGACATCCAAGTCCAAGAAGCACAGAGAGTTCCAAACAAGATAAATCAATGGGCATGTAATAATGTCTACACCGTGACATATAATAATTTAAATGCTTAAGTTTAAAGATAAAAAGACTCTTAAAGGAAGCATAAGAGAAACAAGAAGTTACCTAAAGGGAAAATCTATAAGACTATGAGATGATTTTTAATCAGCAACTTTGCAAGTCATAGCTAGTGTCATCATATATTCAAAGTGCTCCAAGAAAAACAAAACAAAAATACAACCCAGAATACTCTATCTAGCAAGGTTATCACTCAGATTTGAAGGCAAGATAGAGTTTCCCAAAAAAAGATAAAGGAGTTTATTACCAGTAAACCAGCTTTACAAGAGATGTCAAAGGAACTTTTTAAGTGGAAAAGAAATGACTCTAATAGACATAATAAAAAAATAAATAAAAAATGTAAAATATGACAACATATACCTAAAATGTGGATAAGACTAAAGAGGGAGGATAGGAAGAAAATGATTTTTTTTGGTTATTTTTTTAAAGAATGTGTATGAACTTAAATGATTATTAAGTTAATATGGACTGCTCTTTACACAGGATGTTATAATATGAAGCTCATGGTAAGTACAAACCTAAAACCCTTAATAGACACAAAAAAATAGATAAAAAAAAAAAAAGAAAGAAAGCCAAACAAAACACTATAAATACTCATGGATCACAAAGAAGAAAAAAAAAGCAAAAAACTAAATAAACAACAAGGAAACAGAATTTTAAAAATAGCATTAAGTACACACCTATCAATAATTACTTTAAATCTAAATGGCCTAAAATCTCCAATTAAAAGCCAGTGGCAGAATGCTTTTTTTAAAAAATAATAAAACAAGATCCACCTATATGCTGCCTTCAAGAGACTCACCTCAGACCTAAAGAAGCATACAGACTGATACTGAAAGAATGAAAAACATTCACCATACAGAAAAAAAAAAAAAAGTCAGGGCAGCAGTACTTATATCAGACAAAATAAGCTTTAAAACAAATATCATAATAAGACACAAAGACGGTATTTACATAAAGATAAAAGGAACTACCCAACAAAAGGATATAACAATTGTAAATGTCTACCCAATACTGGAGCACCTAAGCACATAAAACAAATATTAATGGACATAAAATAAGAAATTGATGCCAATACAATAATAGTAGAGGACTTTAACACTCTATTTACATCAATGGATAGATCATCCAGCCAGAAAATCAGTAAGTGACCAATGTCTTTGAATTATACTTTGGACCAGATGGATAAAACAGTGTATACAAGAGAGTATACATGCTTTTCAAGTACACATGGAACAGTTTTCAGAATAGGTAACGTATGAGGCTACAAAACAAGCCTCCATAAACTTAATACGATTGAAATTATATCACGCATCTTTTCTAACCACAATGGTATGAAACTAGAAGTCACAAGAAAAAAATACTGGAAAAAACACAAACATATGGAGACTAAGCAACAGGATACTAAACAACAAATAGGTCAATGAAGCAATCAAAGAAGGAATAAAAAAATGCATAGAGACAAATGAAATGAAAGCACAACACTCCAAAATCTCTGGGACACAGTGAAATCAGTTTTAAGAGAGATGTATAAACCAATATAAAAACCAAGACAGGCCTACCTCAAGGAACAACAAGGAAACAAAATGAAACACAACAAATAAACAATCTAACATTCCCCTAAAGGAACTACAAAAAAACAAGAAACAAAGCCCAAGGTGAGTAGAAGAAAAGAGCTAATACAAATTAACATAGAAATAAATGATTAAAGCCAAAAAAAAAGGGGGGGGGCGGAAACAAATGAAATGAAGAGCAGCTTGTTTGAAGTGATACACAAAATTGACAAACCCTTAGCCAGACTCACCAAGAAAAAAAGAGAAAAAAATCCAAAGAAATAAAATCAGAAATGAAAGAGAAATAACAACTGATACCACAGAAATTCAAAGGATCTTAAGAGAATATTATAAAAATTATATGCCAACAAATTGGTCAATCTGAAAAAAATGGCCCAACTCCTTTAAATAAATATACAACCTTCTAAAACTGAACCAGGAAGAAATAAAAAACTTGAACACTAATTACAAGCAACAAAATGAATTAGTAATGAAAAAAACCTACCAAAAAATTAAAGTCTAGGACCATATAGATTCACCAGTGAATTCTACCAGACATTTAAAGAGGAGTTAATACCTAGTCACAAACTATTCCAAAAAATACAAGATGAGGGAAAACTCTCAATGTTGGCCATGAGGCCAACATTATCCTGATACTAAAACCAGACAAAGACACCACAAAAAGAGAGAAAACTATAGGCCAATATCCTTGATGAACATAGATTCAAATATCCTAAAATATTAGCCAGCTGCATACAACAATACATTAGAAAGATCATTCCTCCCTAATGGGATTTAGTCCTGTGATGTAGAGACAGTTCAATATTCACAAATCAATGTCATGCATTATATCAACAGAATGAAGGATAAAAATCATGTGATCATCGCAATAGGTGCGAAAAAAAAATTGACAAGTTTGAACGTCCATAATAATATATCTCAACAAAATGGAGTTACAGGGAGCATAACTCAACATAATAAAGACTCTATACTAACAACCCACAGGTAACATTATCCTCAAAGGTGAAAAACAGAACTTTTCCTTTAACATCAGGAACAAGACAAGGATGTCTACCCTCGTCATTTTTATTCAACATATTACTTGAAGTCCTAGCTACAGCAATCAGACTAGAAAAAGAAATAAGAGACATCCATATTAGTAGGTAAGAAGTTAAACTATTATCTCCAATTTCTATTTGGAGACAACATGATACTATACATGGAAAATCCTTAAAAAATCTACTAGAATAAACAAATTGAGTAAAGTGGAAGAATCCAAAATGAATACCTGGAACTAGGTAGCATTTCTATGGAGTATCAAAGTCACAGAAAGAAATTTTAAAAGTAACACCATTTACAATTGGATCAAAAGGAATAATATACACAGGAAAAAACTTAACCAAGATGGTGAAAGAATTTTAATTGAAAACTGAAAACAGTGATGAAAGAAATTGGAGAGGACATAAACAAATGTGAAGATGTTCCATGCTCCTGGATTTGAAGAATATTGTCAAAATATCTATATTACTCAAAGCAATCTACAGATTTAATTCAACCTCTAACAAAATATGAATAGCCTTTTTCACAAAACTAGAACAATACCAAAATTTGTACAGAACCACAACAGACCCTGAATCGCCAAAGAAATCCCGAGAAACAAAGCTGGAGATAGTCACGATTCCAGGTTTTAAGATATATTACAAAACTGTAGTAATCAAAACAGTATGAAACTGGTGCAAAAATAAACACATAGATCAATGTAACAGAATAGAGACCCCAGAAACAAACTCACATTTATATGGTCAATTAATCTATGACAAAGGATGCAAGAACATACAATAAAGACAGTTTTTTCAATAAATAGTACTGGGAAAACTGACAGCTACATGTAAAAGCATCAAACCAGACTACTTTCTAACACCATACACAAAAATAAACTCAAAATGGATTAAATACATAAATATGAGACTTGAAACCATAAAAATTTGAGAAGAGAACACAAGCAGTAAATTGTCTGACATTAGCCACAGCAACATATTGGTAGATATGTGTCCTCAGTCAAGGGAAACAAAGTAAAAATAAACCATTGGGACTACTGCAAAATAGAAAAGCTTTTGCACAGCAAAGGAAACCATTCACAAAACAAAGAGACAACTTATGAATGGGAGAAGATATTTGCAAGTGATATATAAGGGATTAATATCCCAAAGAAACAACCCATGAAACTCAACATCCAAAACAACACAATTAAAAAATGGCAAAGACCTGAATAAAGAAGATGTACAGATGGCCAAAAGACACATGAATAGGTGCTCACTCATCATCAGGGAAATGCAAGTCAAAACCACAATTAGCTATCACCTCACACTTATTAGAATCGTTAAAATCAGTAAGACAAGTGTTGGCGATGGTAAGGACAAAAACGAAGTCTTGGGCACTCTTTGTGTAAATGTAAATTGGTATGGCCACTGTGCAAAACAGTATGGAGGCTCCTCAAAAGTTAAAAATATAAATAATATATGATCCAATAATTCTGCTATTGGGTATTTACCCAGGGAAAATAAAAGCAAGTTGAAAATATATAAGCACTCTTATGTTTATTAAAGCATTATTTACAATAGCCAAGACACAGAAGCAATGTAAGTGTCTATCAATAGACAAATGGAAAAGGAAAATGGCACACACACATATACTATGGGATATTACATAGCCATTAACAAGAATAACATTGTGCTATTTGAGACAACATGGGTGGACCTAGAGGGTATGATGGTAAGTGAAATAAGTCACACTAAGAAACACAAATACCATTTGACTTCACCCATAAATGTTATCTTTAAAAAAAAAATGAACAAACAAAAAAGGAGAATCAGAACTTTAAATACAGTGAATAAAATGATGGTTGCGAGAGTGTAGGGCATTGGAGGTTTGGGGCAAAATGGGTAAAGGGAAGAGGGAGATGCAGGCCTCCAGTTATGGAGTAAGTCATGAGAGGAAAATGCTGAGCACAAGGAATACAGTCAATGATATTGTAAAAGCAATGCAATGGGACAGATGGTAGCTATACTTGTGAACATAGCATTATGTATAAACTTGTCAAATCACTAAGTTGTACATGATAAACTAATCTAACACTAACGTGTCAACCATATTTAAAGAACTTAAAAAATATTTGTTACTCTTTTATTCAACTACTTTCTTGACATCCTTCCCTTGGGGACTCCAATTGCACATTATAGTAGATAGCATGAAATTGTTTTGTAGGCAGTGAGTCTGTTCTCTCAATGCTTTACTTTGGAAAAAAGTGTATTGTTATATATTGACTTTAATAACAATTGCTACTATAATGCATAATCTACTGCTAATTCCATCTGGTGACATTTAAATTTCATGTGGTTCTATTTTATATCTTAATCTTCTGTCATCAATATGTTTAGGCTTTCCTGCAAATAACTGAATGTTTTATAATTCCTATTATAAAGTCGTGGTGTCATAATTCTATAACCTCTGCCACTTCTGGATTAGCTTGTATTGACTGATTTTTTTGCCTGTTTATATATAACATATTCCTGCTTCTCACAAAGTGTGAAAAATTTTTATCATATGCTAGACAATGTGATACTAGGCATTGTAAATATGTTGTTTAATGTCTCTAATTTGCTCTCCTCTATTAAAAATCGTTAGACTTTGTTCCAGCAAAAAGTTAAATTGGTCCCTACAAGGCTTAATCTATCCTTTCATGGGTAATTCAAGATTTTGGGGGTTATTATTGCTTTTACTCCCTCTAATCATAATCACAAACTTACCTCTGTGCACAATTACAGGGCTATTGTCAGGGTCAACTTGTTTGTTTCACTTCTCACAGTGATCAGTTTTCTTCAGCGTTCTTTAACTCTTGTTTGAAAACCATTGTTTCTTTTTATCCCTCACTTTATAGTAGTGTACATTGCAAGGGTTAATTCATTTTTGTTGCCTTTTCAATGGCCAGTAGTGGAAGTCTGTGTACATCAGTGCTAATTTACACCTTACAACAAGTAACTGATGTATACGACTCATTAACATACACAATGGTGGTGGTTATTAGTATTAAACAGACTCTAATGCTGAGCCAAATAGCAGATCTAAATTCCACAAGAGCAATGCTATCCAGAATATTAGCATAAGGACTAATATTATTTTCATTTGAATAACTGGTGTTCATAATATGTGTATTTTGTGGGTATAATATCTTTGTATGTAATATTTTCTAGTGGCTGGTAGATCAGCAGATTAATATTTTTGAGTACCATTCTATGCCCAGTCCTCTTCATTCTTATGTTCTCCCACAGAACACAAAATGAAAGATTTTATAGCATTCTCAAACTACAAGTTTTATTAGTTATGCTATTGCTTCCTATTTCAATGAGCCTTTCTTGCAGAGTGCTTAACTGGCAGATAGGTGGTATGTGATTGACTATATAAACTGTTCTTGTGACTATTTACCAATAAATGTTTGAATATGTGGCAGATTCACATTAGACATATTTGATAAAAGCAAATTCCTGGTAGCAAGGAAATAACTCACTAGTGCCTCTAAAGGTTTTTTTAAATAAAAATAACCTGACAATTATGAGTGTACAAATTGCTTAAATAACTCCTTTAGAGCAGATACATATTGACCTATCTGATGTATATAATACATACATACAAGTAATTTAATAATTAGAGATGTGCCCATATCCCATCACTAGAGTTTCTAATTTTCTGGAAACCTAAGAATCTGTATTTTTTACATCTCTGAAAGTTTTTCTGATACACAGCCAAAACTGAGGATAACAATGTTTTCAAGGGACCTAACAGATGATATAATTTGATTCCTTTACCATAAGAAGAGATGAATCAAAGGATTTTTTAAGTTCTCAGATTGCATAAAATTTGGTTTCTAAGAACTTCCAACCCATTTCCTTCTTCCCACATCATGCTATTCATATACTTAGAATTTATAGGTTAATTACTGAGGAAATCGATTACATATGATGCTACACAGAGTACTATTCTGTTTCTGTGTGCATTTAGTTTCCCTTTTGAATCCAGTGCTCATGTCCTCATCTTTTTAAGTTACTATTTTATATGAAGAATAACAGGAACAAGAAGAAAAAAATTTTAGGTTTTAAATGTCATTTTTGAGACATAATTTCAGTTATATTTTGCTGCTTATTCTGAATTTACATAACAAGGATGCATGAATTTATATTGTGACTCATTGTCATGTAAATATATGAAAAGTTCATAAATTTAAATGTTTTTCAGACATCTGTTTGACCTGTTGTGGAAAGTTTCTCCTCAGGGGGTATACATCTACTTCATATTTGATAGCATGACACTTTCTGCATCTTACTGTCTTATTTTAGAAAAGGAAACAGCAGACCATCATTGTGAGAACAGAATGCCAACAAACTGGTAAAACTCTAATCAAGTTTGAAAAAATGATTTGAATTGGGCATGTCATTCAAAGCTCTAGCTTACTGAAATGTGATTTTAGAAAATAAATTTGCTGAACAATAAAAATGATAAGTCTGAATTTTAATGCGAAGAAAAGATAACAGAAAAACTTAGTGTTTTAACGTATTCAGACTTTTTGAAGCATGCTTACTATTTGCTTAAAAATTTAAGTCAATAGAAAGACCATAATATAAATACTTTGTGTTAATTCCTAATAATATGATGAATATTCAGAAGTTATTGACAAGCAGATGGTCATTGTAGATATTTTGGTCAACATTTTTTACTGTGAGACTGGCTTCAAGGTTCAGAAAAAATATTTTAATGCACTTGAACATATAAATATAAGAATGTTAATAGAAATTCAGAGAGACATAAAACCATAAATTCCATTTTGTGTCATTAAAAAGTCTAGATGAGTAGTTAATGAATAATCAAGTATACTTGAAAATTTTTATCTCATTATCTGAACAGAACAGATGTCATCAATATTTAGTACCCCTTTATAATAAGAAGCATAGGTCTCAGGCTTTCATATATATGCATATATGTTTTAAATTTTATATTGTGATATACACGCAGAAAAATGCACATATCTTAAGTGTATAGTTTGGTATATTTCATAAGCTGAATATACTTTCATAACCAACACCAAAATAAGAAAGAGATATTACCTGGAAAACAGAAGCCTCAAATTCTTTTCCAGTCACAATCAAATTTTAAGATTGGCTTCTTAGGGCACCTGGGTGGCTTTTTTGTTTAAGTGTCCAATTCTTGATTTCGGCTTGGGTCATGATCTCATGTTTCATGAGTTCAACCCCGGCATCAGGTCTGTGGTGACAGTGCAAAGCCTGCTTGGGATTCTCTTTCTCCCTCTGCCCTTCCCACGCATGCTCTCTCTCAAAATAAATAAACTGACATTTTTTTTTTAAAGACTGGCTTCTAACGACACAAATTAGTTTTGCCTGCTTTGGCACTTTGTATATTAAGTGAATCAGAGAATACATATCCAGAGTCTAATGGACAGGACATCATTATATTTGTTAGTCTTATCCATATTTTTGTGTATAGAAGATTCATTAGCCACATTTTTATTTCTCTTAATAAACTAAAATTATTAGTAAGAAATTTTCATTCTTAGAAATAGAAATCTGTATCTGAAGTAAATAATCCAAAGTAAGTATGAACAGAAAAATCTTATTGCTAGCATTTAAATATTTCCTACAAAGTCTAAATCTGAAATTTTTTAAATATACAAGTATAAAACTATGCTTGTTCAGAGATAGTTTTTATAATATCTTAATATTAAAATTAATGTCCTATTTAAAATGCCTTTTAAAAAAGAAAAATAGGATACTCCTCAATGTTTAGAATAAATAAAAATAAATTTAAATACAGTTAAGTCATTATCATTACAACTTAATAGAAACACTGCTGTCTGTATTTTTCTAAAAGTTTCTGGGGCAACGGGGTGGCTCAGTCAGTTAAGTGTCTGACTTCAGCTCATATCATAATCTCTCGGTTCATGAGTTCAAGCCCCACATCAGGCTCCACACACAGTGCAGAGCCCACTTGTGATTCTCTCCTCCCTTCTCTGTGCCCCTCCCCAACTTGCACTCTCCTTCTCTCTCTTCCTCTCAAAAAAAAAAAAAAAGTTTCTAAGTACATTACAAAAAGTTCATAAAAGTGGTCCTATACCCAGAAACTAGAAATTGTGGCCCCATTTTCCATAAAAATTACATGCCTTGTGTGAATTAAATGTTAGGAATGGTTTTTTTATTGCTTTGACTGAACCCTATTTTAGTGTTGTTCCCCTAACAGTAATGAGCCAGTTTTAAGATTGGCATTTCCACCTTAGAGAGTAAAATAGAAGTGATTTTTCTAGCTGCATATGCTCCCTCCAAAAACTCTCCAAACACATATATTTACTAATTACAACATACTACAGAAGACATGGAAAAGTAGCATATCTTCAACATCCAATTATTTGTCATTTTCAGTAAAATATGTGAAACTCCAGAGAAGAGTAATTCTGGATTTAAATAAGCAATGTATTTTACTCTCAAGATAGGTGTTAATTTTAATTTTTAGTCATAGTGTTTGTTTTTTGCTTTTTTTTGGCCATCTGTAGTGGAAGTAAGGGCCCTATTACCTTATAGTTGTAATACGCATCTATGTGCCTTTCACATATTAGATGTTTAAAATATGTTGCATGACTGACAACATTTATCATTTTTGAGAGAAAACATTTTCACTCTCCAGATTAAGAAAAGCATTTGGGAATGTGAAGTGGATTAGGTGTATCATGTAATCCACTTGGACATTTAAGTCTGCTCAAATTATACATGGCACTATGAAGATGATTTTTTTTAATATAAAACAAATTGGGAAGCACTGTAGTTTTCAACAATAGTGTTGCTCAATATTTGAGGACATTGTTAACTTTTCTGTAGTTATGTCCACCCAATATACTTAATGTATAGATTTTAACAAAGAAACCTGTTATGTTTAAAGTTTATTTATTTACTTTTTATTTATTTTGAGAGAGGGATAGAGAGTAAGTGGGGAAGGGACAGAGAGAGAGAGGGAGAGACAGATTCCCAAGCAGGCTCTGTTCTATCAGTGCAGAGCCTAATGCTGGGCCTCAACCCACAAACTGTGAGATCATGACCTGAGCTGAAATCAAGAGTCAAACAATCAACTGAGCCACACAAGTGCCCCAGAAATCAGTTATATTTAATTCTTTAATAATTTCTTGAGAAAACAAATATCATATCCTACATAGCATATCTAACATTCAAAAATGTGTGAAATAAATATCTCATTGAAGTTAACTATAGTCTAGAGTAATTCTATCAAGACTGAGAGGGGCATTTTTAACAGAGAAGAAATGAATAAAAACACCTTTATTGCAAACATTGCTATAGGTTTGGCTTTCTGCCCCTATTACGCAATACTTTAAGATTAACCTTTTTGATACCTATGTTACCACTATTAAAACGCAGATTTTAGTTAACTGCTTCTATTTTTAGTATGGTTATTAAATTATTGTAAGCACACTATAAACAAATGAGTAATTCACATCTATGATACTTAATGAACATGGCCTCTTCCAACAGGGACTGAAATTACTATAACAGAAAACCTCAATGGAGCTGATTGTGCTGAATGAGAAATTCTCCTGGCAGATGAGCTCAAAACCAAGGGCTAGCTTCTGTTAAGATAGACTGGAGGATTCTTCTGTATGGTTACTTTTATAAGTCTTGTTGAAAATGATACCTGCTCAATCTTTCAGTGGAATAGTTGTCACAAGGAATACCTTATGCTCATAAAGGTAACTTTTCTCTAAATAATTATCCTTGAATTAGATTCCCAAAACACTAATCCTCATATCTCCCCAAACTCTTGATTATAGTTTCCTGTACATTTCTTTGATTTCTTCCCATTTCTAATGAAAACGTTCTAACGTTCTCACCTCTCCTGTCCCCATGCCTTCATTACCAACTGACTCTGCTGATCAGCTCATCTAATCCAGAAAGCAATGAGGTTGGATATTTGTAGAGAAGCATAGGAATTTTTCTTTCCTAAATGGGAGGAGACAAATGTGATACATGTCTGTACAACATAAATTGATTTCAGGATTTTATTGCTTCTAGTTTGTATTTGTAGACACCAGCAAAAAGACAACAAAATACTTGCTTTAGGTCACTAATTCAACTTCATATTGGGACTGCATTCATGACAAAGAAGTTAATTGGATTCTGTTTAAGAACATTAGGTACAGGTCTCACTGTGAAGGCTAGGGAGTACATGCTTCACTCCAATTAGGACATGGACTTTCAGTTTGAAAATCTGTACTTTGCTCACATGAATTAGTACTATGAGTCAGGCGACCAGCCTGTGACCTTGGGTAGAGTAGTTACATGGTGAGCTTGGAGTGAGATGTCCTTGTAGATTGTCCTTTTGCAATTTAAATTACTTTTCTTGACCTAAATTTCTCCATGTGAATGTGATTAATATGAGTACCTAATTCATATGTGATATGGACTGAATAAATAATTTACCTGATAAAGATTTCAAAATAATGGTCGTAACGATGCTCACCAAATTTGGGAAAAGAATGGACAGACACAGTGAGAACTTCAACAAAGAGAAATATAATAAAGTACCAAAATGAAAGGCACCAAACTGAAGAATACAATAACCAAACTAAAAAAATATTCTACAGGGGTCCAATAACAGATCAGATGAAGCAGAAGGGATCACTAAACTTGAAAACATTGCAGGGAAACTCACTCAACCAGAGAAGAAAGTATGGAAAAAAGTGAAGATCGCTTAAGGGACTCAATGATCAACATTAAGCAGAATAACATTTACATTTTAAGTATCAGAGGGAGAAGAGAGAAGGGCAAAAAACTTATTTGAAGAAATATGGTAAAAACTTCCCTAGCCTAAGGAAAAAACAAAAGCTCTGATATCTAAATCCAGGAATCCCAATGAGTTCCACATAAGATGAACCTAAAACGATTCTCACCGAGATAGAGAAAATCTTGAAAGCAGCAGTAGAAACAAAGGGAATAAACAGGGGAACTCCCATAAGACTATGGATAGATTTTTCAACAGAAACTTTGAAGGCCAGAATGGAAAAGCACAATATATTTGAATGGTTGAAAGAAAAAAGATAACTTAATCGAAGAATATTCTACTGGGCAAAGTTATTATGCAAAATAACACACACACACACACACACACACACACACACACACACACACACACACACAAAGTCAAAGACAGTAGGGGCGCCTGGGTGGCGCAGTCGGTTAAGTGTCCGACTTCAGCCAGGTCACAATCTCGCGGTCTGCGAGTTCCAGCCCCACGTCGGGCTCTGGGCTGATGGCTCAGAGCCTGGAGCCTGTTTCCGATTCTGTGTCTCCCTCTCTCTCTGCCCCTCCCCCGTTCATGCTCTGTCTCTCTCTGTCCCAAAAATAAATAAACGTTGAAAAAAAAAAAAACCAAAGTCAAAGACAGATAAAGAGTTTTCCAGAGAAACAAAAGCTAAAGAAACCGCTTATCTCTAAACCAGCATTACAAGAATTATTAACCATAAAGTTCCTAGAAGAAAATAGGTTAGTAAGCTCCTTCATAACAGTCTTGACAATGAATTTTGTTGGATCTGACAACAAAAACAAAAACAAACAGATTAGACTACAAAAAACTAAAAAGCTTTGTACAACAATGGAAACCATCAACAAATGGAAAGGCAACCTACTGAAAGAGAAACTATTTGCAAATCACATATCTGATAAAGGGTTAATGCCCAAAATGTATAAAGAACTCATTCAACTCAACAGCACAGAAACAATCTGATTTAAAAATGGGCAGAGGACCTGAATAAGCTTTTTTCCAAAGAAGACATACAGATGGCCAACAGGTACATGAAAAGATGCTTAACATCACTATCAGGGAAATGCAAATCAAAACCAAAAAAAGAGATCTTGTCACACCTGTTCAAGTGGCTATTATTAAAAGAGAGGGCCCAAGGGTGACTCAATCAGTTTAGCATCCAACTCTTGATTTTGGCTCAGGTCATGATCTCATGGTTGTGAGATTGAGCCCCATATCGGGCTCCACACTGGGCATGAGCCTGCTTAAGATTCTCTCTGCCCCTCCTCCACCTGTGCTCTCTCCCTCCCCTGCTAAAAACAAAAAAATGATATACAGTACTGGTTAGAATTTGGAAATAAAGAACCCTTGTGCATACTGTGTATGGAAATGTAAATTGGTGCAATCTCTATGGCAAAATGTATGGAGATTCTTCAAAAAATTAAAAATAGAACTACCACATGATCCAGTAATTCCAGTTCTGAGTATTTAGCTGAAGAAAACAAAAAACAATAACATGAAAAGATGTATGCATTCCCATGTTCACTGCAGCACTGTGTACTATCGCCAAGACATGGAAACAACCTAAGTGTCCACTGATGGATAAATGGATCACTAAAATGTGCGCGCGTGTGCACACACACACACACACAAAATGTCATAAAATGTTTCAGCCATAAAAAAGTAATGAAATCTTGCCATTTGTGACAAATATTGATGCTGAGGGCATTATGTAAGTAAAATAAAGTTAGAGAAAGACAAATCCTATATAATCTCACTTAACTGTAGAATCTCAAAAATTTTTAAAAATACTCATAGATACAGATGCAGATTGGTGGCTGCCAGAGGCAAGAGTTAGTGGCTCATACCATTGGTAAGAGAGGTCAGAAGATATAAACCCCCGGTTATAAAATAAATACATCATGAAACTACTTCTGATATTAATATTTTGTATGTCAACTATACACCAATGAAAATATATAACATATATACATACATACATGCATTCAAAGACCATCAGTCCTGGGGATCTAAGGTACTGTGGGTGACTACCATCAATTCTGTACTGCATATTGGAAATTTGCTGAGCAAGTAGGTCTTAAAAGTTCCTATCTCCAGAAAAAAATTGTAACTATGTATGGTGACATTTGTTAGACTTTTTACAATTATCATTTTGCCAAATATATAATATTGAATCATTATGTTGTACGCCTAAAATATATTTCAATTATACCCTATATAAAATATACATAGATTTTTACTACACTCATAATGCTTCATATTCTGTGCTGTTGATGCCACTATTATCTTACATTTATTGGTTGTATTATGGACTGGTGATTTTTGCAATTTTATTTGTAGAGTTCAAGGTAGGATCTACGCAGCAGGCCCATATTGTATGTACTAAATCCAAAAGAAACTACAGTTAAAATTGGATCATACAAGTAAAAGTCTTATTTCCATGTCAGTAAACAAATTTTTAAAAAATAAGTTCCTTAACTGTTCTGGAATTTTTGTGGATATGTGTATTGTGTATAAGATTGTGTGTTGTCTTTACTTGTCTCCCTGTCAGATCTTAAAAAAAATCTAAGAGCTAACAGCCAGTAGAATTTACTATCAGGTATATTTTGGCATTTTTTTATGAACTACATCATATGTTTCTTTGAGTTATGAATACTTTACTTACCAGTAAGTTTGGAATAGTTTAGTGTTTCCAGTATCATAACATTGCTCTGAAATCAAGTTCAAAAGATAATGTAAGGTGAATATAAAGAAAAGATAGGCTCTAGTTATTATATAAAGTGGATTATATATATTATATGTATAAAATGCATATGTATATTGATATTTTCAAAGCACCATCAATCATATTAAAGATGATGCAGACAAAAGAGGTGGAAAATCAGATCTTTGTACTCTAAGTTTTTTTTCCCAGTAGATCCAAAGAGCCCAGGAGTGAAAATGGACATAGCAGTAAACAAAACAAAACAACAAAAAAAAGTATTCCAGTGTTGTATGGAAATAGGCAACAAAATTATAATAAAGGCATTTCCTTAAATTTGAGATGACACAGAGCAACTTTGAACTTGTACTATAGAAACTGATTTGAGCTATCTCAGAAAAAAAGATTCTGATTAAAAAATAATGTAATCTAAATGTGCTCTAATAAATGCCAGATTGTTTTTTATAACATTAAATCTTAGATGATTTCACTTAGCCAAAATATTAACCCATGTGACATCAATGATTCAAACATTTCAATTATGTTAAAAAATATTCAGACACACAGGGACTCACACTTAGAACAAGATGGTTATCAAGCTCTCAGACCCACAGTAAAGCATTTACATTACTGTATTGTCAGCACTATGTATAGAGCCTCTTTGTGTGAAACAAGATCTACAGTGACAATTTTTATCCATTAAAATGCAACTCTTTTTTAGAAACAAACCATATGAAACTCCCAAAGTGGAGAACAAACTGAGGGTTGATGGAGGGAGGTATATGCGGGGTGGACTAGATGGGGGATAGTTATTAAGAAGGGCACTAGTGATGAGAACTGAGTACTGTATGTAAGTTATCAGTGAATTCTACTCCTGAAATCAATATTGCACTTTATGTTAACTGACTAGAATTTAAATAAAAATTTGAAAGGAAAAACAAACGCAATTCTTTTTCCTTGAGTAAGTTTGTCTGTAAGTTAGTATGAAGAATCTAAGAAGTTAGTATTTAGTAGTATGAAGAATCAGAGAATAATTTATTGCCTTCATTATCCCAAAAGTAGGTTTAAAATCACTTTCTGTACTGAAAATTTTGAACAAGTGGGGTTGGATAGATACATAGCATGCAGTAATGACTCAATTCTCTTTTTATTCATGGTAAATGTCTCTAGTATTTTTTCAAATATATACTGTAGTTTCTGTAAGGACATTATTTCCCTCCAAAAATTATCTTTCATAATAACAGTTTTTTGGAGTGCTTAAAAATGACCCACTGTATTAATTGCACCTCCCCAATATATCAACCAGATAGGAGGAATACATTAGTAGATTACAACTAAAATAACTGTAAGGCTCATAACCTATTTAAACAAACAATCTTTAGAGAAATCCAAAGACAGTACAGGAGAAAAACAAGGACATGATAGGAAATTTTAGCCTCTGACACCTATAGCTATGAAAAGGAGTGATAGAAAGGCGTGCAGTCAGGGAGGAAAACATTCTATAATCCCTGTGATTAAGCCTTCATCTTTTAGTGAGTCTATGACCCTGAGCTATAAAACCTGTGTATAGTAAAATTGACAAGGATTTTAAATCCTTTTATTCCTCTTCTACCTATTCCATTCCATATTCCATTTTTTTTTTTGAGCAAGAAGAGACAATGATTTTAGTGAAGTTAAAAAAATCTTTTGTGAATTAGGACACTAATTCATATAGTTAATGGTGTAGTATGACATGATGATTAAGAATCTGAGATCTGTTCAGTTTTCCTGCTTTTAACTCTTGACTTTACTACTTATTAGCAGCATAACCCTCATCAAGAGTCCTCATCTATTAAATGGAGATAATGGTTGTAATACTATCAATAATACCAACTTCACAAGTTTGATAAGGATTAAATCACTACAACAATTAGTGCAACATTAGTGGTTGGTAGGGATTCAGAGGCAGACAGGGAGAAGTAAATACAGGCAAAACAGGGGATATTTAGGATAGTGAAACTATTTTACGTGGTACTATGAGAGATAAGTAACATTTTCTACTTGTCAAACATCTCAATAGTGTACAACACAAACAGCAAACCCTAAAGTAAACTATGAACAGTAGTTAATAATAATGGATCAAACTGGTTCACTAATTGTAACAAATGCTTTACGTTACTTCAATCCATTAATAGAGCAAGCTGTGTGTGTGTTGGGTGGGGGAGTAATATGGCAACTGTCTGTTCTTCTTGCCCAGTTGCTCTGTAAACTTAAAACTGCTCCAAAAATATAACCTATTTTTTACAGGAAGTTATTCCCATGAGGAGCAGTATTTATAATGGAAAATAGAGGTTGGATAAGGATACTGTATTATACGTTGATAACTGATGATTATCTCACCTATGGATGAGAAATCTTACCCAAATCAGAAGTTTCATAGTTTTGTCTCATTTTTGTTGTTATTGTGGTAGTTCATTCTGAACTCTCACTTAGTGAAATTATAGGAATGTCTGAATAAAAAAATTTAGGAAGCATTATGGAAATCTGAAACTTAGGTGGACTGTGGTACTAGTTCGCTCATTAAAAGTAATTTTAAAGAATATTTTAGCCAAGATACTTCCCAGGGTGAATTCTAGCAAACATTGAGGGATGATTACTACCAATTTTACTCTTTCTCTCCAGAAAATGAAGGAGAAAATACTTTTCCATTTATTTTATGAATCCAGTGTTCCTATTACCCTGTTGCCTAAACCAGGCAAAACCAGTACAAAGATAGAAAACTACAGATCAGTATCTCTCATGAATATAGACACAAAAATCCTTAGGAAAATAATAGCAAAGAGACTCTAGAAATATCTATAAAGAATTATACCTTGGGGCACCTGGGAGGCTCAGTCGGTTAATCCTCCGACTTCAGCTCAGGTCACGATCTCACGGTCCATGAGTTCGAGCCCCGCGTCAGGCTCTGGGCTGATGGCTCAGAGCCTGGAGCCTGCTTCCGATTCTGTGTCTCCCTCTCTCTCTCTGCCCCTCCCCCGTTCAAGCTCTGTCTCTGTCTGTGTCAAAAATAAATAAACGTTAAAAAAAAAATTAAAAAAAAAAAGAATTATACCTTGACCAACTCAGGTACATTCCAGGGATTAGAAGCTGGTTTAATAATTAAATATCAATATATTTCATATGAGAAATCAAAAAATAGAAATCACATGATTCTATCAATTGATAAACATTATTTGATAAATTTAACACCAATATATGGTAAAAATTGTCACAATATTAAAAGTAGAAAACAATTCTCAATTTGATAAATATCACCTATGAAATATGTACTACTATTATCATAATTAATGGTGAAAGATTGAATGCTTTGAGATTGGATCCATGGCAAAGGTATCTGCTCTCACCATTGCTACAGTATGCACTTACCAACTGCATTTCTATATACTAAAAATGAGCACAAAGACATCAAAATCTAAAATAAAATTTACAATTATTAAAAAAACGAAATAGGTGCAAATCTAACAGAACACATATAGCACTAGTAAGCTGAAACCTATAAAACTGGCTCAAGAAATCAAAGTACTAAATAAATTTATCAGAAGATTTAACATAGTAAAGATGACATTTTTTCAACATTGACATTGGGATTTAAGGCAATTCTTATCAAAATCTCAGAAAGATTTTCTTTATAACTGGACAAGATTATTCTAAAACATATATGGCTTCATTGTCCATTGAGTTTTAATGTTTTCCTTGGGCCTCTCCCTTTATGCCTTCTTAATCTGGTTTCACCTCTGTAAAATTTATATGGAAAGACAGAAGCTCTAGAGTAGCTAAGAGTTGTGAAGAATAAAATAAGAAGGATTACTCTACTTTATTTCAAGATATAAGATATGGGTGCATTAATCAAGACTGTGTGGTATTGGTGAAGAAATAGACACAAAGAACAAAAGAAAAGAACAGAGGACCCACAATTAAACCCACACAGGTGTGACTTTTTTTTTAACAAAAGCATAAATAAGAATCAATGGAAAGACAGTATTTTTAATAAATGTTGAAGCAATTGGATATCCATAGGCAAAAAAATAAACCCCAATGTAAACCTTAGAGTCTATAAAAAAATTATATTAAAGTGGAAACATTTATATATGAACTATAAGACTTTCACAAGATAATACAGGTAAAAAGTCTTCTGGAACTAAGCCAGGGTGAGTAATTCTTAGATACAACACCAAAAGCACAATACATAAATGAACAAATTACTAAAGTAGACTTCATCACAATGAAAAAACATTTTGCTCTCTGAAATATATCATAAAGAGACAAACTACACACCAGGAGAAAATATCTGCAACCTAAATGTCTGACAAAGGACTCATGTGTAAATTATACATATGTGGTATATATTACATTATATACATACGTGTGTATACATACTTGTGTGTGTATATATATATATACACACATATATACATATGTGTATATATATATGTAGGTATATATATGTATATATATATACACCTACATATGTACACATATATATACATACCAATATATATACCCATATATATATATACCTACCCATATATATACCCATATATATATATATACCTACCCATATATATACCCATATATACCTACATATGTACATGTGTACATATATACACATGTAGGTATATATATAAAAATGAACATTAAAAAATAAAAAATGGGCAAAAGACAAAATGACATTTCCCTACATATATATATATATATATACACCTACCCATATATATATACCTACATATGTACATATGTACATGTGTATACCTACCCATATATATATATCTACCCATATATATACCCATATATATATACCTACATGTGTACATATGTACATATATATACCTACCCATATATATACATATATATATATATATATATATATATATATATATACCTACCCATATATATACCCACATATGTACATCTGTACATATATATGTAGGTATATATATATAAATGAACATTAAAAAATAAAAAATGGGCAAAAGACAAAATTAAATTTCCCTGAGGATGATAGATTAGAAGATAAACACATGAAAATAGGCTCAGCATTACTAGTCTTAGAGATATATAAATTAAGACCATAGTGAGATATCATTGCATACCCATTAGAAGAGCTGAAATAAAAAATACAATACATAACATTGTCAAAAATGTAAGGAAATAATCACTCATTTATTTGGTAATAATGAAAAATGGTACAGCCACATTGGAAAATAGTTCACCAATTTCTTTAAAAACTGAAAGAAGGGGCGCCTGGGTGGCTCAGTCGGTTAAGCGTCCGACTTCGGCTCAGGTCATGATCTCGCGGTCCGTGAGTTCGAGACCCGCGTCAGGGTCTGTGCTGACAGCTCAGAGCCTGGAGCCTGTTTCGGGTTCTGTGTCTCCCTCTCTCTGACCCTCCCCCGTTCATGCTCTGTCTCTGTCTCAAAAATAAATAAACGTTAACAAAAAATTTAAAAACTGAAAGAACACCATAAATGCCAGATATTGCATTCCTGAATTAGAAGTGAAGGTTTAGGTCCACAGAAAAAATTTACATAATTGTTAATGGCAGTTTGATTTGTCATAGATCTAAACTGGAAGCAACTAAAATATTCCTAAATAGGCTGTTAACAAACAGTTGTGTATCCATACCATGGAACACTAATCAACAAAAAAAAAGGATATGGACAGTTTGAACAGATTGAATGTAACAATGGAAGTCAAGGGCATTTTCCTGAGTAAACAACAAAAAAGCTCGTCTCAAAAGTTTATATACTATCTGCTTCCATTTATAGAATATTCTGAGAACAATATACAGATGAAAGACAAATTAGCGGTTGCCATGAGTCAGGTATATGATAAGGGGGTTGGTGGGACACTACTGGTAGATCTCTGACCAAGGAAGAGCTGTGTATTTTTATTGCAATGGTGGTTACAGGAAGCTACACATTGTGATGAAAGACACATAAAACCACACACATTCTATCCATTTCATTTTTCTGGTTCCATTATTGTATATGTAGGACATACCCACTGCAGAAACTGGGTCAAGAGTACAGGGAATCTCTGTACTATCTTTGTAACTTCCTGTGAATCTATGATTATTACAAAATATGATATTTTTAAATATAGTAAAGAACACTTAACCATGATACATTGTAATACTCACATGTATTTGCAAACTATTACATTTAATAATGACTGAGCTATCAGTTTCATGCTCTGTCATGTCATAATTGGAAGTCAACACAAAAAGTGTAAAATTAATGAACAGAAGATAGCAAGTAGAGGTTCATGTTATTTGACAATATGTAGAAGTGTAAATCCAATAGAAAAAAAACTAAAATACCAAAAATGGTGTTTCTGAGAATGCGTTAAGAAAAAATGTGGAAAAGAGTAAAGAACATCAGATTCTTTTAAAAGTTAAATTGTTCTATTATATGTAAGTGATGAATCACTAATTTCTACCTCTGAAACCAATACTATACTATATGTTAATGAATTTGAATTTAAATAAAAGTTTGGAAGATAAAAAATTTAAAAAACCAAAATAAAATGTTCTGTATTATTTAACATTTAAACAATGAGTGTGTTAATTTTCTTAAAAAGAAAAATAAGAGAAAATAAGGACATGTTTAGTATAAGTACTTGCAGCAAAGCGTCAAGTTTCCGGATTTAGTAAGAGAAATACCTAAATAAAAGTCTTACAGAGGCTGTAATTGAAAACTACTTTCAGTTGGTGGCTTTTCTTTACCTATTAGTGTTCTTTTTGCATATTTTTACATCTATTACACTATCCTTACATCTTTAATACATCTTGAATTTGCAATCAAACCAATTGTCAGTGGTATTTTGACCTTTAAAGTTAAACTCATAATCACTGACTGATAATGCTCAGTAGCTCTGGGTTCTGAAGAAACATTCTTTGGATCTCTATTGGGTTTTCTTTTGTTGTTACTGTTTTATTCTTTTTGTTTGTTTTCCCCTACAATGAGGATGATGATCACCTGTAAGTAAAAAGAGTTGTCTCTTGCGATTCACAGAAATAATGAAGAGGATTATGATCTGATACTAGAACATCCATTGTCTCCATACCCCCTATTATTGATAAACTATCACACTTAAACACTATTTTTCACCTAGCTACATCATTCTAGCCTGATAAATCTTAGATCTGTTTTAAAAATATTTACTTAAAATATAGTTTTTCATACGTATGTGTTTATATACATGTACAACCTAGCCTATTCTATGCACCAAGGACATGATGAAATGGTAATGAAATAGTTACATTTCATTGGGAAATGCCCAATCGGGATAATTAGAATCACCAAAGTAACCACGTGAAAAGTAGATGAGTTACATGGATCTTTAACTTGATATTATCTCTATGAAAACAAAATTGTTATTACTAAATTATTCAAAGAAATATTTTCTCAGATTAATTTTAAAGTGCTTTGAATAAGATTGAATATGTGTGTCAATACATTTCGATATTCTACAAAGATGTTTTAATTATACAATGGGTACAGCAAAGACCTGAAATTAACCCAGCATTCACTCTGGGGATAGATTTTTATTTACGGAGTGACTACTTATTTATTCTCCTCTTAATATCTCTAAGTCCCTCATTAATTTTCTGTAAGCTTCCAATTTGAAGTGGAGTCACAATACCCTAAGTTCATCTCTAAGAAGGCCACCAAGATTTTAAATATAGTATACTACACCGTAAGGCTCCACTCTAGGACTATCAAGCACATTATGGCAATATTGCTAAAGCACATAATGAAGTGTGTTAAACACTAATCAAATATTTAAATAAATGCATTTTACTGGATGCTAGTATTGCTAAGAAATTTGCTTAGTTTGTCAATCCATTGATTAAGTCAACTAGTTATTTTAATTGAGCTATTTGATGAATTTTTTAATCACAAAGTGTTTGTTAAATAACATTTATTTGGGAGCCATAAAAATAATTTTCTACTACTTTAAATGCAATGTGTTTCGATAAAACATGTTTCTTTAAACATAGAAAGTTTAAAACTTCAGATGTGCAAACATTTGTATTGACAATTTGTATTTTTGAGAAAAAACATACAACACTCAAAAGACAATATACTCTAAAAATCTTCATGTACAGTCATTATATATAGTGGTTATTAGAAAAAGTGAAATAGTATTTTTCAATTGCAATAGCCCCAACACTAGCTGCTGACTAAAAAGAAACCCTATGTACACTTTAACTGGCCTCTGTAAAGTTGTACTGATATATATTGATTTTTTATGACAAAGGAAAAGAAGGATAATGAATAAAGAAAGAGAAGTAGGTACACACTGTGAATACTGACTTTTAGGTGTTCAGTTTGAATTAAGGACTTAACTCATTTGTTAACTAGTTACTTAACAATTTACTCCTTTTTTTAAAAAGAAAAAATCCATTCTATACATCTATCTTAAGGCTATCAATTGTTCCAGGCACTGGGAGAGGTCTTTCAAATAAAGACTTAAACGTTTTTTTCATGTTTATTTATATCTGAGAGAGAGAGAGAGGGAGAGAGGAAGAGAAGGAGAGAGGGAGGGAGAGCGTGAGCACAAGCAGGGGAGGGACAGAGAGAAAGGGAGACAAAGAATCTAAAGCATGCTCCATACTCTGAGCTGTCAGCATAGAGCCCAATGCAGGCTAAAGCCTACTAACTGTGAGATCTTGACCTGAGAGATATGTGAACGGGTTTGCATTTTCTTTGCTTATCATGCACATTATTTTTATAGTTATTATGTTTTTTCAATTACTATGTAAAGGATAAACTGTCTAGCTCCAACTCTGTCATTGCAAATGACAAGATTCATTCTTTTTTATGGCTGTTTTTCTTCCTTAACTTTCTTAGGTAGGAGGTTGAATAATAAACTTGAGACCATTCATCTTTAATATAGGTATTTGCAGCTATAAATTTCCCTGTAAGCACTGCATTATCTGAATCCCACAAGATTTGCTAAGTTTGATTTTGATGTCTATTCAATCTTAAGTATTTTCTATTTTCTCTTGCAATTTTCTTTTTTTACTCACTGGTTATTTAGGAGGCTGTTTAATTTACCAACTGTTTTTTTTTTCAATTTTATTTATTTTTGAGAGAGACAGGCACAGCATTAGCAGGGGAGAGGCAGAGAAAGAGGGAGAGAGAGGATCCCAAGAAGGCTGCACACTGTCAGCATGGAGCCCAATGCAGAGCTCAAAATCACAAAACTGTGAGATCATAATCTGAGCCAAAACCAACAGTTGGACATTTAACCGACTGAGCCACCCAGGCACCCTTCCCAACTGTTCTTTTTGAAAACATAGACTTCCTATTACTCTTTTGTAACTAACAACATATTGGATGATTTCAATCTTTTATTTATTGAGGCTTATTTCATGGCCTAACATTATGGGCTATCTTGGAGAAATGTTCCAAGAGCTCCTGAGAAGTAAGCATATTCTGCTGTTGCTGGATGTAAGATTCACACATACCTGTTTGATTTTTTTTTTAATTTTTTTTTTCAACATTTATTTATTTTTGGGACAGAGAGAGACAGAGCATGAACGGGGGAGGGGCAGAGAGAGAGGGAGACACAGAATCAGAAACAGGCTCCAGGCTCTGAGCCATCAGCCCAGAGCCTGACGCGGAGCTCGAACTCACGGACCGCGAGATCGTGACCTGGCTGAAGTCGGACGCTTAACCGACTGCGTCACCCAGGCGCCCCCATACCTGTTTGATTTAGTTGATTTATAGTGTTGGTCAAGTCTATATCCTCATAGATCACACCTGAGATTAAACACTCTAATAACCTATTCACTATGACTTGTAAACTTTTACTAAGTTCTTGTTTTCAAGTCAGGTTAAATCAGAAGGTCTGGGAAAGAAGAAATTAACTGCAATAACTAGAGATCCATAAATTTATAAAAGTACTTTTTTGAAATTCCTCCAAACTATTTAGCTTCTCTTATAACATTACCACTTTATTTTAATCTGCTACATTTTCAAACTTAAAGTTTAAAATCTCTTTGAACACTAAAAAAATTATATGTAATGTGCATACAATTTAGATAAACATTTAACAGTTGCTGACAGAAAAAAAAAATTCTATCTACAGCTCTTTACTGAGCAGGAACCTGGTTATGTTTGAAAATGAAAGCAATGTTAAATTGACATATTTGCAGTGAAGATTCATCAAAACTACTCACAACTCTCGACAGGTTAAGTATTATAATCATGTTTACCAACTAACAAGATTTCAGGAATTATACATGGTTTCACTTAAGAAGGTAGGAAAGTAGTTTTCAGGAAACACTGCAACACTCAAAGTTACTTAATTTGTGACTTTATGAATATGAATGCTTATGTGAAAGTACAGCTAAAGAACAGTTAAGGTAAAGCAATAATTTTTAGACTAATTTTAATAGGAATTTGAAAATTTATAGTTATTAAAATTGTAATACTTTATCAATGAGCATTATTTTCTACTACTGATTATAAACCAAAGAAATTACATTGTCTTTTGAGAAGAAATTTGTTAGTGTTTTTTCTTATGTTGACTAAAGGCATTAAAACATCAGTAATTACAATAGGTTGGGAAACAATTGATTGCACCTTTGAGAGATTTAAGATGAATAGAAGTTATCACTGAGGCAACATTTGTTTTTTAAAACAAGAAACTTGAAATTAAGACTAAAGAAGGAACACGTCAAAGCATAAGCAAAATCGTGTATGAATCATACTAACTCTTTGAGAAACTAGATTATTAAGTCTTGGTTCAAACTCATTGTCATGCCCAAGTTTTCCTGGATGCCTACCATCAATTGTCTAGGTTCTCTCATGTCAACTTCTATTAGTATAGAGAGACTGATGTGTCTACAACTGGCTTGTCAATGTGGCAGTCACTAGGTACCTGTGGCTGTTCAATACTTTCCATGTTTAGTTTAAAATGTCTATTAGACATTCTAGTGGTGATACCAAGAAGACCAGCCTATGAGTCTACAGACAATTGAATACAAGGCCAACAAGAAAATTCTGTATATGTTAAGAGAACTGCACATGGGAGGTCCCAACTTATGAGGGATTTCCGGAAAACCTATCACCAAAGTTTAGCCACAGACTATCAAAAACACGTTTGTAGTTAACTAAGTTGAGTTTATTATTCTTGGCACAGAGCGAGGCCACTTAACTATGGAGAACCATGGAGTATCTTACCAAGAGGGTGTTAGAAAGACATTATTCGGTTTGTTCTTTGGTTGGGTAATTTTGGAGAGACCGTAAGAAAGCAGAGATTCACTCTACACTGGGTGTTAACAAAGAGTGGAACAATTTCATGAATGGATACCTCAATAAGTCCTACCTATGCAATGAGTACACCAAATAAAAGACAAAGCTATAAGTAGTACATTAGCAGAAAGTTACTATATTTAGCAGAGATGGTATATTTGCTATTTTGTGGTTGTTAAGTAATCTTGATTTTGTCTCACTTTATCTTGTTTTTAGGGCGACTGTGTCGAATGTTGATGTTCTGGGAGAAAATTCAAGTCTATAGGGGAATAACACGGCCTAACTGTAAGAGTCAGGCCAATGTGAAATAACACTGAGGCTTTAGCCTTGTGTTATACAAGCTTTTAAGAAGATTAAGACTTAGCTGTGACTGTTAAACCAGTTCCCAAATATGAGGGGCTGATTTATTTATTACTGACTAGGAATAATATTCCCCATGAAAACAGAAAAAGCTTCTTACCAGCTGCAGCTAAGAGATGCCAATCAAATAAAACCCTTCTGCTCCTTTCCTACCCCCCACCATACCTTCTAAATTTTTCTTTCAAGAGAAGTCACAACAAATGAGGTGGAACTAAAAGGAACATAGTGAACATGGGCTTTTCCTCTCTTGCTCAGGTTTTCATGTTCAAAGCACTCTAGACTTGGGGAGAGGAATTTTAATGATATTTGGAGTTTTGATATTATATGAAACAGTCCATATTAAGTACAGTGAAGCATGGAGAAGATAAAGTTATAATTGCATATTCCTTTTTTTTTTTTTTAAATAAAATTAGTTCACAAATAGAAGTAATAGAGATTATCGGGCCTAGTTACTAGGATTGATGTTCAACCAAACAACTTTGCTCCTTTTGGAAGGCAGAAATCTTTTTTATTTCATTTGTACTTAGTCTCAATCACCCATGAAAAACAAGTATTTCATTAAAAACCTGACTTTCAGAGAAAACTGCCTATGATTTCTATGCTGCAAATCACAATGCCTTTGTGGTATTCTCTTAAAAACATAACACCTAATGCTTAATTTGGACATAAGGGAACATTATAGAGTATTCTTGCTTGTCAGTCTAAGGGCATTCTATTTGGATATTAGGCATCATTATTATTAGATCACTGTAGGAACAAACTTTTGTTAACATAACAATCCTCAATAGACACAATTTTTTTTAATAGGTGGGATAGTTAATTATCCATTCCTTTATCAGGTTTGTGGGAGTATATTTTATCTCTGTTACATTTATGGGGCTATTCCAAAGCAGTTATAAAAAAAATAGTGCCCTTACCTTTAAGGAGTTGACTTTATAAATTTTTTTTTCAACATTTATTTATTTTTGGGACAGAGAGAGACAGAGCATGAACAGGGGAGGGGCAGAGAGAGAGGGAGACACAGAATCGGAAACAAGCTCCAGGCTCTGAGCCATCAGCCCAGAGCCTGACGCGGGGCTCGAACTCACGGACCGCGATATCGTGACCTGGCTGAAGTTGGACGCTTAACCGACTGCGCCCCCAGGCGCCCCAAGGAGTTGACTTTAAAATCATAGATACAAATGGTTAAAATATTATGTGGTAAATAGATTAATAGAGAAAATTGTTAAGGAAGTACTGAGGAAAGAATGAGTTACTATTTAAAATCAAAGTTTTAAAATGAAAACAAAGCAGGGATTTCTGACAATTGTTCTACAATGAATCCATTTTCAAACTTTTCTGCAAAGAATAACCAGTCTAACATATCAGAAAAGTGTTCAGCAAAAACTAAAAAGTTCTAAAATAGTCTGCTTGCACTTTAATCAGATTGAACACAGAAATGAAGTGGCAAAATATGCCAGCACACCTGGTCATTACCCCCTGTGGCTTACACATTTTCCAAAAGGTTGGCATTGATGTGTCAAAGTAAGTAGCAGGTGGTCTCAAAGTCTTAGTTCCCTCTGGTGATGGATGTCAGTTGGTTCTTAATTTTTCCAAAGAAGGTGCCCTAAGCAAATTAGCAAGCAAAACCTACAAACCTTTTTGACCATGTTTATGCAAAAGAAAGGCAAAAGAGCATTTTCACTCATCATAAGATGTATCAACTCATTAAAAAGTGCTTCAGCTCCTCACTGGCAGGTCAAGGGACAATACCCAGGAACTCTACAACTTCTAGTCTACTTGACATGCTGTGTTAAACAAATTTTGGATTTGGATTTCCTTCTATTCAAAATTTGATCATACTTCTATTACAGATTATGTTGTTCATTCCTTTGTATCTAAGATTGGTTTTGTTTTATTTTGATTTAACAGTTATATAACACATAGTATATCAACTACTGTTTAAGAGATTTACAACAAAGAACTCAGTCTACTTAACCACTTAGGAGCTAGGCAAGTCTCTTATTTCCATTTACAAGTTAGGAAACTCTGGCAGAGAGAGGTTAGCTACCTATCCCATGGTCACATAGCTGCTAAGTAACAGAGCTGAGAATTGAACCCATGAATACTGACTTCAGTTGAACTTCAACATCTGATTGTAATGTTTTTTTACCCATAATGCACTTTACCAATTTAATTAATCTCTTAGCAATTGGGTAACTTGTCATTATGTATCTTTGTCAAAGATAAGACAAGTGTAGAGCTTGGATAGATATGCAAATTGACTACTGATCTTCTTTGTCTCACACTTAATGATCACATATATCGATTGAATGTTAAATACAATGAACTGCTTCAGAACCTTGTTATTACAAGTTTAAACTTGAAACTAGACTAGTAGAGGTGTCAATGAAGTTAGTATAGAATTTGACATTCTATTAATGCCATTTCATTTTCCAAATATGAATTATAGGATAGCTTTGATAAATGAACTTTTCTTGTCTTTACTTGATAATTTAGCACACATTAAAAAATTTCATAAGGTACACACTCTCCATCCATATGAATACTAGAATAGTTTCCCAATGTAATCTTTTAACGATATCTCATACTCACAACACTTGTATTCTGATGCCATTATACAGTTACGGTTATTTTTATCACTTTGCTACATGTACTTTTATCATACACATTTTGCTTTTTTTTTTGTTTGTTTGTTTAAATTTTTTTTTCAACGTTTATTTATTTTTGGGACAGAGAGAGACAGAGCATGAACAGGGGAGGGGCAGAGAGAGAGGGAGACACAGAATCCGAAACAAGCTCCAGGCTCTGAGCCATCAGCCCAGAGCCTGACTCGGGGCTCGAACTCATGGACCGCGAGATCGTGACCTGGCTGAAGTCGGACGCTTAACCGACTGTGCCACCCAGGCGCCCCACATTTTGCTTTTTTACATAATGTTTTAACTATATTCCTTAATTTCACTGTGGTCTTCATCAAGCTGATTGTGATAACACTTATCCATATTATCTGGAGCCCTAATGGCAGCTTAATAGTAAAGGATGATTATAAAACACCCATCATCAATGACACTCTTACCTCATTTAAGTCTATTGGGGCATTAAAAAAAAAAATAAATTCAGTATTCCTTGGTAATAGAAATGGGGCCCCAGAGTTAAAATGACAAGAACTAAAAAGTAAATGTTATAAACCAATAAACCCTGATTTCTATTTTCCTAAACTTGAAGAAAGCACAAAATATGTTACTGTGTTATTTTGTATCACCTAAAATATTACCTTTAATAATTTACTATCCTATAAAAACATATAATAAAAATAAGAACATTACACATTTTAGTTATCTAACTTATTCAGGAATAAGGAAATATATGCAAATATAAAATACATTGTTTTTAAAAATAACTTCTTCTGGGGCACCTGGGTGGCTCAGTCACTCAAGCACCTAACTCTTGATTTCAGGTCAGGTCATGATCTCACAGTTGATGGGATTGAACACTGCATCAGGCTCCGTGCTGTAAGCACGGAGCCTGCTTCTCCCTCCCTGACCCTCCTTGTCTTTGCTCAATCGCACTCTCTCTCTCTCTAAAAATAAAAATTAAAAAAAGCTAAAAAAAAATCTTCTTTGAGGACTACAGTCAATACTGACTATTCCAAAATGAATGACACACTTTTTTGCATATAAGTGAGAAATATATACCTACAAATATAAATTTTGTTAACGTCTTTAAAAAGTTTGTACAATCTCTACAACTAATATTCTACCTAGTATTATAAAAATCCTTTAACGCTACTTTCCCATTAGAATTTTTTTAAATTTTTTTTAACGTTTATTTATTTTTGAGACAGAGAGAGAGCATGAACGGGGGAGGGTCAGAGAGAGAGGGAGACACAGAATCTGAAGCAGGCTCCAGGCTCTGAGCTGTCAGCACAGAGCCCGACGCGGGGCTTGAACTCATGGACAGTGAGATCATGACCTGAGCCCAAGTCGGATGCTTAACCAACTGAGCCACCCAGGCGCCCCTCGCATTAGAATTTTTTAAAGGACGCAACTGATCTTAACAGATAGGAAAATTTATAAATTTTATAGTTAGTTATCAACACATAATTTAATTTATTCCCTTTTTTAAATTTTTTCATGTACATTATGATTATTAAGAAACATTTAGGGAAATTTTCCAGCCAGTGGGCTGTTCTTGCTCTTCTGCACTTACTAACAAATTTAGTTTTTATTTCTTTGTATGATCTTCCAGGTTCTCTGTATTAGATGAAACCCCAGTGAACAGTTTTATGAAAGGCAATTATCACAGTATCATGCATTGCTATGGAAGAGGTTCAGTTCACAAATGTGCATGTTTTTCCTGTTATTACCATAAGTCCCAGACTAACACTGAAGGTCTAGATAGACCTTTCAGAGATAGAGAGAAGAGCATTAATACTATGTCTTATATATGTTTCATGGTCAATGTATATTTAAGAGATCAGGTTGATCATAAAGCAAGATCCAATTACCATGTAAATGTACCAATTACTCCACTACTGAAACTAAAAGCAAATCAAGCATCACAGAGTAATAGGAAAGAAAAAAGTTTTAATAAGATTTTTTGTTTGAATTATATCATCTTCACTTTAGTGGGACTTACTTCTACATTACCCCTATCCTTAACAGAATTTTTTTGTTACCTCTGATATGATGCTTTAATATTTCATAGCAAACCACTATCTGCACATTTGTGTATCTAGAACCTGGCCTTAAAGACAAATATCACAAATTAATTTTACACAGATACTTATGAGTATTTTTTTACCACCATGGGAAGGTAACAGTTTGATGTTCTGCATAGTACTTCGAATTCAGAAAATTAAGTTCTCTAAGAATCCCTCAGTTATTATTGAGTAAACTATAAAGACAAGCATTTTCTATAACTTGTTATTTTAATATATACATATTTTAATTTTATTTATTTATTAGAGAGAGAGAGAAAGCGTGAGCAGAGGAGGAGAGAGAGAATGCCAAGCATACTTCATAGTGCTAGAGTGGAGTCCAATATGGGGCTCAAACTCATGCACTGTGAGGAGCTGAACCCAGTCGCTTAACCCACTAGGCCGCCCAGGCACCCCAATATAACTTGTGATTGAAATTTCAATGTATACCTTCGAAATATAATTAAAACAATACTGAGATTCTAAAACACTCTCTTTCACATACATACAATGTACGCATATATATGTGCATATATACTACATATATGTACTATGCTGTTTATGGATATTTTTGTAAACTATGACACATTCAGAACAGGCCACCTGGAGCACAGAATTGAAGGCAGCTGGTATTTTGTAAAATGTGGGTAACAGTGAAAATACTCCTTTTTAGTAATATTGAAAAACAATATTCTCAACGTTTTCAGCACTTGACATTTACTCTACTTATAGATACCTGTTTAAAAAAGATACACACTACCAGATTATAGTGTAGTGTCTCATAATGATGGAGGTATTGTTCTAAATATCAAGTTTCCTATGCCTTTAATTTATAGTTACTAATTATGTATTTCAAAGATTAGGAAAAAGAAACAAGACTAATGGCTGGCTCTGAATTTGGATTATAAACATAGTATTTCATTTAAGTATTGATTTCAATGAATCATCTTTCTGAATTACTTTAGCAAACACCTAGTAAGTAGGCAACTCTTTACAACTTGTAGTCAAATTACATGGACATGAAAGTGGCTATTAACTAATGGAAATGATACAAATAACTAAAAATACTTTTTTTTTAAATATGTTGTAACATACTTCTATTCCTGAATTGTTTGAAGTACCAGGACAGGACTCTTCCCATATAAGTGATGAGTTAATATTGGTAAACCTTGTTGATTTTATCCACATATATTTGTATCTATCAATTATATTTAGGGTTTTCCAATAGTTTCTTTGGTGGTAACAATAAAATGTTGGGTTTAAATTATTTGATATGTTGTTCTAAACATAGGATTTTTGAATTAGAAAAATGTAAATTAAAACAAGTGTTCATAGTATGAAAATGAACACGGTAATTAGAACCATTAAAAAGGATTATGCTTTCCTGAATTTTTAAAACAGTCTCTTACTTTGGTCAATTAAATATTTAGACCAAGTGGGGAGTGTCATTTTCAGGCAGTGTGAAATTGATTACACTTGACTTTGTTGTGGTGCTTGTGGAAGCATGTATTAAGAAAAAACTTAGCTTTAGTCTTATTCTCTAATCACTTCCATGAGCAGAGGTCCTGTGCTGTCCCCTGTCAGGTAAGTAGCAAGAATGAGAAATAAAACACTGTTGGGCTATGCCATTGAGAAGTACAATTATTTGTTATTGCAGCAGAGTTTAGTCTTCCTTGACTGAAATTGCTAAAACTGGAGAGTTTCCACAACCCAAAATTAAAATAAATGACACTGGCTTAGGGATAGTTGACAAGCTCTGGAGAAACAGACATTGGAGCATTGAAAAAATAAATTAAAAAGGTGATCTACATTATAGAATGACAATTTCCAGTGAAACGTTAGCTGTGATAACAATGAAAACAGGCCATAAGCTTAATAATCATGCAGCCCTAGGTTAAAAAAAAGAAAAAAAAAGAAAAAGGCTGGAAAGGAGATTATCAACAGCATGGATTAGTTACATCCATCTGTGTTTAGTAAATGATTGGGAAAAAAACGGAAGAGAAAGAGAAAAGCAAGAGAAAAGAAGCGGAGGGGAAGGTGGAAGGAGGGAGGGAAAAGGAAGGGGAAAGAGAAGGGAAAGAAAAATAATTGATTTCATGAATCAACGAGACTATCTAAGGTCCAGAAATTAAGAAACTAGCAGTATAGTAATAAGCACCTGTTTGTCCCCAGCAACCTATAAAAACAAACAAATAAACAAAATCAATGAAAAGTCTTTGATAGCAGAGTGCCAACTAAAAATCAGCCTTGATGATAATGTCAGCCATGATGGCTACACCCATTTTAAAATAACTAAGTAGATGAGATATTCAACACTAAGGTCTATCCAAGAGTAGAGCATTCTAGAAATCAAGTGAAGAAAACATCCTAGGGAGGTTACTGAAAAGAGGAGAATATAATAAACCTAATATAAATATCCAAAAAATAATTGTGGCTTCATTTACTGACATATGGTGCTGCCTGAATTCAAATTAGTGACACGCCAATTTTTGAGTTACGCTTGCAGAATCCTGATTTTTATCTATAAATCATCAAGATAAAAGTATAATTCACACATTGTCACAGATAGTTTGGTATATTGAAGAAATAGAACTATTTCCTGATCAAATGAAGACTGGAGAGATTTATACTGTAACGGAAAGAATATTGAAGTGTCAAAAATAAATAAGAAATTTTTGTAAAGGAGAATATTAGTATCAATGTGTTCCAAATAATTTAATATACATTCATGTGATCTTTCGCTGATAACTTAAGGTATTACTTGGAATATTCTTTCACCGGGCAAATTTTGCTAACCTTCAGGATGCATTTTTCTTTACCATAAATATGTTGCCAATTGTAACATAAATATTAGTTTTCTATAGTGTGATCTCCCTTGGTAGGAGAGCAAGATGAATGTGAGCAATGTAGAGTAAAGGAGTTCTGATGAGAGGAGCAGCTACTGATAAAATGCCAACCCGATTTTCTACTTTCTAATCTATCTACCCATCTAACACATAATCTAATTCAGGGTTTGATTATCATATTTAGGCTCTAGAGTTTGATATTGCAAACTTGAAATATCATCTTTCATTTTCTACCTAAATTTAATTGTAATCCAATAGCTGTCCATTCCTTCAAAGTAATAGAGAAATTTTTGCAAAGGTTTCTAGGGTTGAGTCTATGCCAGGAGTCCTGATTGTGCTGTCTATAGGAAAGAATAATGCAAAGTCCATTGTATTGTGAAAAGAATCTATGAGAAATACACCTATAATTCTGATTTTGATACTATACACAAATGTGTTTAGACATATTTTATAGGATGTATGTATTTAATAACGTGTTTATGTGTACATATATACATATCCATATGTGTTTTGTTCTGAAGCAAACTGGATAGTTTTATTCTTGGATTGTAGTTTGCTAGTTTAGCATTGTCTAAGTGGTCACTTGAATGTTAGATGACAATAAACACAATTATATAGATAGGTAGAAGTTGCCACAAATTCTGCAAAGATCTCTAAATGGAAATGGAATCATCTCAAAGGGAAATAGACATTTATTTTACTCATTTCCCTACATTTTAAGCAATTAAGAACAATAGGAAACCACTAAGCTTTTTAACACCTCTCAAGAGCACAAAGTGGATTTCAAGACAAAGCAATTTTTAAGTATTTTAAATTGACGTAAAAAACTTGGAAGGAGACAAAAAGATGAAAGGGATGTTATCAAACTCAGAGTCCATAAGAAGGAATAAACAACCTGTTAGGGGCACAATTTCTTTTAAATTACACTTAAAATATTTGGGCACAAAATGATGTCAGGAGTTTTCCATTACTTACACTTCTGTTTTAGTTCTCATTTTTGCTCTCTATGGCAATTAAGCTGGCAGAAAGGAATTCTGCTTCATGTCTGAATAAAGGGTCAAGAAATTTACAGTTTAAAAATATGGTTAGGATTTTGAGTGTTTTATACACTTTAAATTGGGAGAATCATGATAGATTTGCAAAAGGAATAGCAGGAGTAGAAATAGCAAACCCCAGAAGTTGAAACATAATGTTTCCTGAAAGAGCGGGGGGGGGGGGGGGGGGGGGGAGGGGGGGGGAAGAAGAACTCAGTCCATTAGTACAGAGGTGCTCCCAAAATGCAACTGAAGCTAATTACATTTTTGCTTTTAATGAATGTTTTATGTTTACAAATAAATGAGAATTGAAGTAAATGAGAAATTGGAGGCTCTGTGCTGACAGTTCAGAGCCTGGAGCCTGCTTAGGATTCTGTTTCCCTGTCTCTCTGCCCCTCCCCAAAGAGTGCGCTCGCTCTCTCTCTCTCTCTCTCTCTCTCTCTCTCTCTCTCTCTCTCAAATAGTTGGAATCATAACCAAACATGATATGCAGGTCATCTCACTCACTTCAAACAGCCAACCAGACATCATTAACCAATCATGATGCTTTGAGCTGATGGTAGTTGCAGAATCCATTCTGACACCATACTTTAAAAATTCCTACAAGTTCAATGAAGTTGGAAAGAAATAAGAAAAATCTCGTTTTTTCCTCTTAAGAAAACACACATACATCAATATTACACGCTCATGATCACACTACAAACTGGCCATACAACTAGTTTTAGAATGGAACCAATTTAGTTATGTAAATGTTTAGGGTAAGCCCGAAATCTTTTGTGATACAGAAAAGTCTCTGTGATTAGGCATGTGGTACTTTAACTGGGGCAATCAACACATGCCAAACAAAAAAAATCGAAGAAAATATTTTGATACCAGCAGTAAGTTCAGTTTCTCTCTCCTCCCTTACTCAATCCTGCTCTTACACTCTCTTTTTATTTATTCTGAGGTACAGAGAAGGCAAATAAATATGCTATAATTCAAATAATTCTCCATATATATAAAAATCCTTTGAAACTTCATAATTTGAACAGTTACTCTGAGGTACCTTCCTGAAGCAGGAATTTAGCACACATTTTGAGCATCCTCAGACAGCTATTTAAAGAAACATTGACTAACAACATCGTATGGATCTGCTGTATACTTTTATAGTTAAATAAAATGTATTTGCATTTATCAGAAAACATATTCAAAATACAAATACCCAGGTAAATTAGAGACATTTGATACTGAGATAAACCATTTTTAGAATTTATATTGTATTGTACCTCACTTGGCCAACTGGTGGAGGAGGTGGAGACAGTCATTAGGGGACACACCTCATTCTAGACCTGCTTTTTGGTATACCTAGAACTTTGTTTCTCCTTCTATAAAACGAGCAAGTTGGTTTTATCTATCTTCAAAAATATTTTTTTCTTTTTTCTTAATGTTTTTATTTCTTTTTGAGACAGAGAGAGACAGAGCATGAGCAGGGGAGGGGCAGAGAGAGAGGGAGACACAGAATCAGAGGCAGGCTCCAGGCTCTGAGTTGTCAGCACAGAGTCAAACGTGGGGCTCAAACTCACAGACTGTGAGATCATGACCTGAGCTGAAGTCAGACTCCTAACTGACTGAGCCACCCAGGTGCCCCTAGATCTTCAAAATATTTCCAAGCCTGTGTTTCAAAAATAGTGAATTTACAACTTGTCTAAAATGTAGTTGTGTTTATGATAATATTCATCACAGAATGCATTAAGTGAAGTAAATAGTTTGAAAAATGTACATGTCATCTATGTTTAGAATATATCTCTAAATTCTTTTTTTATATCTGAACTTTTTATTCTATCAAATTATAAAACAGTTTAATGAATCTATCAAAGGAAGAGTTTAAAAATACAAAAAAAAACAATCAAAGAAAGTTTCATTAAATGTCAGTAAGGAATCAAGTGTTAAATGTGGTTAAAGCATTTTTCTATCTCTGACATGACACCCTCCGGATTATGCATTGTGAGAAAGAGTGTATATGAGACGTGTTCACCACAGTGGAACAGGAAAGTCTGCCTAAGGACAGTGGAGTGGAAAATAAAGGGCAGAGGAGTGTGGTAGACCAAACAAAATGACAAAGTCTTGGTTTATTAGTAAATAAAGAAAGGTGTTAAAAAAAATACAAAGTAAAAACTAAATTTAATTCCTTATTTTAAAAAATAAGTATAAAATAGTTTGATGATTCCAATGTATTCTAACGTCAAAGAGTTTCTGTAGCATATTTACAAGCAAACATTTCCTGCATTTTCAAAGTAAAAACTAAAACATTGGGAAAGTATCTTCTGGCATCCTCTTAGCGGAAATAGCTTGACCAAATAAATTATTCTTATCATGCTATTCTTCATCGTTCCCCCACAAATTAATACTTTACTCTGATGAATTTGATGCCAACATGTGAAATGTAATTAAATTATAGATGATTCCAGATTAACTAGAGTTGTTCTGAATTTCCATCATGAAGATTTACCTCTGTTTTCTCTTAAGAGTCTTATAGTATTAGCTATTCATATAGGTCTTTAATCCACTTTCAGTTAACTTTTGTATTTGGTGTTAAGTAAGGGCTTAACTTCCTTCTTTCACAAGGGGGTATCCAATTTCTCCAGCACCATTTACTGACAACACCATCTTTTACCAATTTTGGCACCCCTGCCAAACGCCACTTGACCAAAAATGTGAGCATTTCTTTCTAGGCTCTATTCCATTTATCTATATGTATGTCTTTATGACAGTACCACAGTGTTTTGATTACATCATACTCAGTGGTGAAAGATTAAAAATGTTTCCTCTAAGATCAAGAATAAGGCAAGAGTAGTTGCTTTTGCCGCTTCTGTTGAAAATAGTACTGGGTATTCTAGCCAGAGCAATTAGGCAATGGAAAGAAATAAAAGGCATCCAAATTGCAAATAAGTTAAATTAAATCTGGTCACAGATTATATGATCTTACGTGTAGAAAATCCTACAGATTTCACAAAAGTCAGAAATAAATGAATTCGACAAAGTTGCAGAATACAAATTTGACATTCAAATCTGTTGCATGTGTATATATTATGAACAATCTGAAAATAAAATTGATGAAACAGTATCATTTATAATAGTATCAAAAAGAACAATAGTTGAGGATTAGCCAGGGGAATAAAATATTTGTACCATGAAAACCAAAGAACATTGCTGAAAGAAATTAACATATAAATAAATGGAAACACATCCCATAGCCATGGATTGGAAAACCTACTATGTTACAATGTCAGTACTACCCAAATACTATGGATTCAATGTTAGCCCTATCGAAATCCCAATGATTTTTTTTCAGACAGAAAGCCCATCTAAAATTCATGTGGAATCTCAAGAGGCCCTAAAAATCAAATCAATCTTGATAAAGAAGAAAAATTGGAGAACTTACACTTCCTCATATCAAAACTTTTAAAGCTACAGTGTAATTGTTTTTGTGTTTTGCACTAAGTGTCTCAGAAATATAGAAATCAAAAGAATGGATTTAAGAATAAGGATCTTTTTATCTTATCTTCCCTACTCCCCACCATATAATATTACACATAGTATATTATAGCACTTTGGAGATTTTGCAGACACTCTTATTAAAAAAAAGAAAGAAAAGAAAAAGAAAACAATCAGAAAATGGTTTACAGGGCCACAAAATTCGACTTGGCATAATCAAATCACAGTGAACCTTACCCACAAAATCATTTTGTTAGTGCCCTATGTTTAATGTACACCACCTAACAATTTATTGAAATTTTACATTTATACATAGTCCTTTCCCCACTTCTGATCCCAAAGAAAAGCACTTTTGATAATTCATTTTGCCACAATATATAGGAGAATTACATAGACTGCAGAGACCTTCACAAAATTCTTAATCAATATATTTGGGGCCCACAATTTGGTCATGTAGTTAATAAATAAACGTTGGTAGACAAATTAGCTTAAGTGATTCAAGGGCTGAACACAATACCAAGAGCAATGAGAAATTCATCCCACCTGAAGAGTAATTTGTATATTAAATAACATAAGCCAATGTGTAATCTTTGCTAATTTTGATGATGATGGTAGTTCATATTGAATCATTAATTTATATTGAATGGACTTACCAGAAACCTGTTGACTGTGTTTTTCTTCTCCATGAAAAATATAAAACAAGCCTGTGTTCGGTTTTTGTGTGTGATGGATTTGGCCAGTACAATCATTAACAGGCACTAAAACAAAATTACCTACAGCCCAGCATACTTAGCTGTTCTTACTCAATCCAGAACTGAGATCGAGCACAGAAATGGTCAAATACCTTGGATTCCAAGACATATATAGGCTTTTTAAAAGACTCTGCATTTGTTTCCTCAAATTCAATGTGGTACCTTCTGCTTGTTTTCAGAGTAATTGTCTTATTGATACAAAACAGCAAAAGGATACGTCAAGTGGATACGATTCCTAGACATGGAACCATTAGGCCATCAGGAAAAAATTTACTGAGCTATCTCTTATTCTGACCTATTCCCAAAGACAATTCCTCATGTATCAATTTTGGACCATTCCTTTAATTTTTCCTCCTGGTGCTTACCATCCAAGCTCTAAATACTATGTTTGTATCCATGGGTAATAGTTGTCATATTTAATGCATAGGTCACAGGCACTGAACACTTACAAAGAACGTTTGTCCTGCCATCGTGTTCCAGTTGAATATCAGTCTAAAGCTTATTAAAAATTTTATATCAGTTTTTAAGAATACTTGGTAAATTTTCTGTCCCTGGGGCAAGCTTTGTAATACAGAATAGGTGTACTTTATTTTATCTAATAAACTACTTGTGTTTATATAATTTTATCATTATAAATTATTAACTTTATATCTTAAAATTGTAAAAGAACTATCTTATAAATGTTCATCAAATATAGAGTACACAGTTAAACATTTTTTTGTTTGCCTTCCACCAAGGGTTCATGCCATGTAGAAGTTGTTTTCATAGTTGGAAGATAATACTTCTCATGAGATCTTTTTGTAAATGTATTTTTAATTGCCTTTCCTTTTTCTTGATGACAGTAGGAATATTTATATATCTCGCTGTTAAATATTGTAGTTCATATTTAACTTTTTTCTTACAAAGCTATCATTTTATGATGCATTTTACTACACTGTCATTTGTCTTGAATACCATGCCTTTTTTTCTGACATTCTCAAGTATTTGACTTAATGATTTGGTGGGAAAAACCCTTATTGACTATGATTACATATGCTCAGTTTAAAAAGCACTTGTCCTTCAAATTTAAAGGCTTTCGTCCGTTGTCTTCCAGTACCAGTGATACTGATAATACTGCTCTTAATTGGAATCACATTTTATTATTATTAACAAACTTATTCTACACAGGAATTTTTAGAAGCTTCTATTTAACTTTGGCATCCAGAAATCTCACAAAAATTGTCTAAATATTAGAGTTATATGCTTAATTTCTCACATCAGTAATATTTTTTTCCCTTGGGATATATCATTTCCTTAATTGGTTTTGTTTCCCCTAGTTTTTCTTTCTAGTATTATAAAACACACTTTTGTCTATGTGGATTGACATAGCATGTACAAGATTTTTATCAAGTCTTATCTTCTCCATAGCCCTTAACCCCATCCCTCTAAATTATTTATTTTCTTTCCTGTTCTGAGATATTTTATTATTTTCTTACTGCTTTACAGTGTAAGGCACTGTAAACTTGCTAGTAGGCATTTGTGTCCAGGACAGAAGACAGGACTCTCTGTACACAGTGGTCAGACTCAGTATAGTGATGTTTAGTCTTTTAAACAGCTTCATTTCACTGTAAAACACTTGGAAAACTTTAAGCAGTGCATTTATCCTTTAAATTTAGAAACGTAATATTTGAAATTGTGTATGTGTTATGGGCAAAGATAATTGATAAAAGTTTTATCAAAACACTATGTTAAGTATATTTCCATGTACAGATTTTAATTAGTAAGTGGTTTTAAAATACATTACAGATATATTTTCCCATTCCGTTGGTTGCCTTTTAGTTTTGTTGGTTGTTTCCTTTGCTGTGCAGACTGATGAATGGATAAAGAAATTGTGGTTTATATACACAATGGAAGACTACATGGCAATGAGAAAGAACGAAATATGGCCCTTTGTAGCAACGTGGATGGAACTGGAGAGTGTGATGCTAAGTGAAATAAACCATACAGAGAAAGACAGATACCATATGGTTTCACTCTTATGTGGATCCTGAGAAACTTAACAGAAACCCATGGGGGAGGGGAAGGGAAAAAAAAAAGAGGTTCGAGTGGGAGAGAGCCAAAGCATAGGAGACTGTTAAAAACTGAGAACAAACTGAGGGTTGATGGGGGGTGGGAGGGAGGGGAGGGCGGGTGAGGAGTATTGAGGAGGGCACCTTTTGGGATGAGCACTGGGTGTTGTATGGAAACCAATTTGATAATAAATTTCATATATTGAAAAAAAATTAAAAAATACATTAAAGAAAAATGGGTCTATATATTTAGCTCACTGGTCCAGTGTGTTATGGTCTCAACTATGATAAAGAATTATGGAAGTAAGGCAGTAAATTTTGCAATCGTTTATTGCTTCAAAGTCTAAATTCTTTGACAAGTTTTCTTTGGATTGTGTAAACTTCAAATTGAATTCAGTGGACATCCTGAGTAACCTTCCGTTCTTGCTTGTAAGATTGTACTCCATGGTAATTAAGAGCATCGTCTGAACATCTTTGGGGTGAAGACAATGTCTTGGAATTAGATACAGCAGGTGGCTGCCCAACATTGTACTTGCACTACGTGCCAGTGAGTTTTTCACTGTGAAATAGCTAATTCTGTTAAATTTTATCTCAATTGAAAAAATAGAAAAAAAGACTTGTAGATGAACCAAGTTGGTAAAGTAAAGCTATACGGAAATTTTTAAAGTTTTTTTTTAATGTTTACTTCTTTTTGAGAGGGAGAGAGAGCCCACGAGTAGGGGAAGGCAGAAAAAGAGGGGGGCAGAAGATCCCAAGCAGGCTGTGTGTTGACAGCGGACAGCCCAATACAGGGCTTGGGCTTGAACTCCGGAACCATGAGATCATGACCCAAACCTAAGTCAGAAGTTTAACTGCCTGAACCACCCAAGTGCCCCTGAGTTGTTTTTTTGTTTTGTTTTAAGTAGGTTTCATACCCAACATGGGGCTTCAATTCATGATCCTGAGATCAAGAGTCGCTAACTCTTCTGACTGAGCCAGCCAGACAGCCCTGCTATATAGAAATTTTTAAGTGAACTTCATGACATCATGCAAATTTCAAGTAAATGGCAGATGGGATGGAGTTGAACTGATAAGGCCTTACACTTACAGTACCTTACAGTGGCTGCATCTTCTTTTGTGGATACCCTATCTTCTCAAATGTCATGGCACACTAAATATGTCATCTGAGTTCTCTTCCATTCTCTGAGCTATGTGTTTCCTCTGTGTTGAGTTCTGTCATCATTCATGCACCTCTTTTTAGTGCTGATGGTTTTCCTCATTTGCCATGAGATCCTTGACTGTTGGCTTATTGCTCTAAATCAAAAACAAATTATTAATGTAATAATGTAATTTTCTTCTAATATATAAAGACACAGAAATGTCTATGTCTTTTTAGGGATGAATCTATCTCCTGCAAGTTTTCTCTTTTGTGTGTTTAACAATCAGGAAGTTAGGCCAACACCACTCTCAACTATCATTAGCAATGCCAATTTAAGAATGCTCTACTCTATTGCCCAAGTCCTTGCTCAGGAAGCCCCAGAAACAACTAATCAAGTGTGGTCTTTTTTTTTTTTTCCTTTAAGACTAGTTCTACAGCTTCAAATTGGTGGTAAAGACCTCAGCTATAAATCTGATGGGCAGAAGGAAAGGAAGTATGCAAATCTGAGCTATGGTTTGGCTGATAGTATTTTAATCTGTCATCTAAATTTTAATCTTTTTCCTCACTTCTGCTCTTAACAACTGAGGATTTCTAGAGTTCTGCAACGCGTCTCTTAGTGTACATTTTTCTTTCTTGTGAGATGTAACTCATTTTTTATTATTTCTGTTATTAATGCTGATACATCTCACTTCTCTCACTGCTTTTCTGGAAATATCCTCTAATATCCTTAAATACATTTAATAACGTAATTTCAATAGATTTGGGAAGGAAAAATAATCTATGTTAATCCCATTTACACACAGTTACATATTTTAGTTTGTTTCCATGTAGAAGCGATTTTGAAAAATAAAATGAATTAGCTATCAGTTAGAAAAAAACATTATTTTTAAATAGCTCCAGAAGTACAAATTTGTTTTATTATATATTGATCTAGATTCAGTTTTTTCTTATAGATCGATGATATTCTTAGGTAATTGAGTTTTTTCTTCTTACAGTGAACAAAGATGAGGTGTTCTTTTATATAATTTCTCTCATTAGTCATTCACACAAATGGATCCTTATTTATTTTAATGATGTTCATTATCTGGTGGTTATTCTGTAATGAAGAAAGTTGACTTAAGGGAAATCTTAAAAAGTAAATGGACAATTGCTATGATTGATATACAAATATATCTGAAATAATCATTGTAATTTCTTTATAATTTTAGGAGTATGGATACTGCTAAGGAAAACACTTAGTAAATGAGATCACCAAAGGAATGATTACACAGAGACAAGACAGTGTCAGACATTGTTATATCCAGAGAATGAGGGCATATATATTATACAAAGTAAATGTAGTCAGGAAATGAGAATAGTGAATAAATCTAGTCCATGTTCCCTGATTTTCTTCATAAAGAAATGTAAAAGTGACACTTAGATCAACGACTTTGGAAAGAGTGTGCAGAAAAAAAACTTGGGCTTGTAAGGTTAATTAATCTAGGACAAAGGAGGGAAGAATATATAATGGGGAAAAGATTGTTTCTTCAACAAATGGTTTTGGGTAAACTGGACAGGTATATGCAAAAGAATGAAACTGAATTACTTTCTTAAGCTATGAAGAACAGTAAACTCAAAATGGATTAAAGACCTAAAAGTGAGGCCTGAAATCATAAAACTCATACAAGAGAACACAGGCAGGTATCTATTTGAATCATCTGTAGAATTATTTTTCTAGATATGTCTCTTTAGGCAAGGGAAAAAAAATCAACTATGAGACTACACCAAAATAAAAAGGCTTTGCACAGAGAAAGAAACCATCAACAAAACAAGGTAACCTATTGAACGGGAGAAGGTATTTCCAAATAATTTATCTGTTAAGGGGTTAATATAAAAAAAATCCAGAATGTAAACAACACCCCCCTCAAATAATCCAATTAAAAAATGGACAGAGGACCTGAATAGACATTTTACCCAAAGACATATAGATGACCAACGGACACATGCAAAGATGTTCACCATCACTGACCATAAGGGAAATGCACATCTAAACTACAATGATATATCATCTTATACCTGTTAGAATGGCTAGGATCAAAAACATGAGTAACACATGTTGGTAAGAATACTGGGTGGGAGGTAGGTAAGGTACCCTTGTACGCTATTGGTTAAAATGCAAATTGGTACAGCCACTGTGGAAAACAGTAGGTGGGTTCCCCAAAAAATTAAAAAATAGAGTTACCCTAAGATCCAGTAATTCCACTACTGGATATTTAACAACAAAAAATTAAAACACTAAATGAAAACTATGTATGCACCCCTATGTTTATTGTAGCATGATTTACAATAGCCAAGATATGGAAGCAACCCAAAGTATCCATCCATAAATGAATGTATTAAAAAGAAGTGGTATATATACAAGTATTAGTTGGTCATAAAACAAAACAAAACAAAACAAACAAACAAAAAAACAATGTTATCTGGTTATTTGCAACATGGATGGACCTGGTGGCATCAGGGGAGAAGTGGGTAGTGGAGGGGATTGATGAGACAGATAAAGACAATAAGAGTACACTTATTGTGAAAAGAACTCAATAAAGGACAGAATTGTTGAATCATTATATTGTATTGAAACTAACACTGTGTTAATTGTGCTTCCATAAAAAAAATTCAAGTGTTTTGGACTAAGAGCTTAATATAAGATGTTGTGAATTATTTTTTGAAGGATAGCTGATTCATAAAACAATATAGTAATAAGATATAAATAAATATTAAATATTTAAAAATATTTTAATGTTTATTTCTTTTTCAGAGAGAGAGACAGAGAGACAGAGAGAGACAGAATCAAAAGCAGGCTCCAGGCTCTGAGCTGTCAGCACAGAGCCCAACGCAGGGCTTGAACTCATGAACCATGAGATCATAACCTGAGCCAAACTTGGATGCTTAACTGAGCCACCTAGGCGCCTCTGAAATCTTAATAATACATGTATACATATTTAAATAAGATATCTATTACATACTGAATTGATTACAAAGTATTGTTTATGGAATGAGGCATACCTGAGTTATTGTTCCAGTGAACTCCCAATGACTAGTTGTGGCACTTTGGGCATTTGAATTATTTATATTAAGACTCAATTTCCTTTTGTCTAAAATTTTATGTCTAAAATGACATAATTATACCCATCTTAAGTTATATGTATCATTAAATTTTATAATGCAGGTAAAGCATTCAGCATAATCTCTGACATATTCCAAGTCCTCAATGAACGTTAGGTCCATTTTTCAGCCTGTTAATACTAACGACTTGTATGGTCTCATTTTATTACAAGTTGTGACTGTTATACCATTTTATAGATGAATAACCTGACACTTAGGTTAAATATTATATCTGATATGCACATAGTATTTATCATAGCAAATCTAATGGTCAACTGGTATTTGATCCCCAAGTACCATCTCCAGAGCTCATTGACTAAACTTGAAAATTAATACTTGCTTTATATAATCATGACTAGTGTTGCTAGATAACATAGATCGGGTATTTTATCTACTATCTAGGGACACTGATCATGATTATCTGAAGGAAATATTCACTCAAATAGTTAACAAGCTATTCCTGTATTAGAGGCATTAATGTGAATACAATGAGATAAGCAAGCAGGAAAAACACAAAGTAATTGCTCTCAAACAAGTCACATTCTAGAAAACAGAGCAATATCATAACAGAGTCCACTATGAGCAGTTTCTTGTTTATGGTAGGCTAGTTTACTTGCATTAATCTTCCTGAATAACTATGTGATAATAGACGGGAAGGTTTTTTGTTTTTTTTTTTTTTTTTTTTTGTGTGTGTGTGTGGTTTAATAACAAAAACATCAAAATGTTAAGTCCTAATAGTTAAAGTAACAAGAATTTATATCTGATTCCCTAGCTAATACAAAATATTTAGTCTTGAAATTGCCTTAATGTGATTTTTAATTGGTAAAGCCACCAGATGCCTCACAGAAGCAAACAGTTATTTCCACTCAAAGAGGGTTTCTATTCCTCAAAGTAACTGTACTGTATTCTTCATAGTATCTATATATTATTTTTCAAATATTATGTTCAGCCAATGGCTATAAACAAAACATAGGAGGAAACTAGACTCAAAAAGCAAGAGCCTGCAAAAACACCAGAGACACACTCATTCCTAGTAATTCTGGAAATAAAACATATAAAACATTAAAAAATGTTGAACAAAAATGAGTGAGTTTAAGATCAGAAGAGGCAGAGCAGATTAAGTTTCATGACAGAATATTTCAGAAGAAATTCTTGCAAACATATAGGCAAGAGGAAAAAAAGATGTAAAATGCAGAAGATAACTGAAATTTGGCATAGCAAAAACAAGCTCTATGATGAACAAAGGATAAATGAAGAAGGGATAGATTTTTTTAAGTTATTAAATAAAATCCACTACAAATGAATTTAAGTGGTTAAGAAGAAGATGGAATTGAACATCACTCCATTATCTCCAGCTTGGAAGAATGAATGAGCTACAAAGTAGGGAAAGTGTGCATTTTTCTCTTATACTACATATAAGGTGCCTGTTAAATACCTGTAAGGAAAAACCATTGATATGGCAAGAAATCATCATATCGTAGTTTGATCAGATTTGCTCTTTTTTTTTCCCCCTTGGGAGAACATAATGATGCATTTTACAACACATGCATCTTTAGATTTAATGAAATACAGCTAACAAAGGTAAATGACTACTGATCATTAGAGTACAATATTCTTGACTCCAATCAAATATGCCTACATTAGGGGTGCCTGGGTGGCTCAGTTGGTTAAGTGTCAGACTTCAGCTCAGGCCATGATCTTCTACTTGTGGGTTCAAGCCCTGTGTTGAGCTCTGTGCTAACAGCTCAGAGCCTGAAGCCTACATCAGATTCTTTGTCTCCTCCTCTCTCTGCCCCTCCCATGCTCATGCTTTGTCTCTGTCTCTCAATAAATAAATGCTAAAAATATTTAAAAGTAAAAAAACACACCAAATATGCCTACATTAGTAATGATGCAGATATATTATTCACATTCATGTGTGTAGATCCCAAATTCCTGATAGAAATATTTACTCAGTTTGTTTTAAATTAGAAAACTATTACTGCAGAGACTATAGCTGGTTATTAATATTCCACAGCATTTTGCTTTAAAAATACATTTAAAAATGAAAAGATTGATTTAAATATCATAGAAATCAAGAAGAAATATAAACATTATAATATTAATGTTACCATGCATAATGAGAAGTTCACATATATGTAAATTCCATTATATACTTCCCTTCTCCCCTAGAGTTCTGAAAATTAATAGAAAAAATATAATTCTCCTATAAAATATGGGTTCTTTCTCCCCTCATACATAATTAGTGTATGGGTTAAAACTACAATAGTCGTTTGGTAATTCTGCCTTATAACTTATTCTAAAACTGATTGTTTTGTCATGTACTTATAATAAGCTATAAACTTCTTAAACATCCTAAGCTAACAATTTTGGTAAAACACAGCATTTGATGCTATATGCATCATCATTGTCAGAGATGTACTTTTCATCTTTAAGAAAGTCAGTTAGCTAAAAAAGGATTTGATCAAGCTGTAGTTGGTGGTCTATTAAGGTAGAGACTTTGATGAATCAAAGTACAATTCAGATGTGAAGGGACATTACGCTCTCATCGTGCACCGGAAATGATTTCATCATTGGGCAGATGCAGTATCCCTGGCACCACCAGCTCTTCTGCAAAACCTGAATGTGAACGTCCTTTGATGACACTGAGCCAAGGGATATAAATCTCAGAAAATCTAAAGAAACAAGTAATTTCATCAAGTGCTTGATGTTTTACTCTTTAGAAGAAGATGTATAAAAAAATTATACTGATGATTTAGTGCTTATCCGCATGGGTCCTTGCATTACATTTTCCAGGTTCTAGACGTAACATTGCAAACAAAAGATTTTAAATCAATTTCAGAAAGCATAACCCAGAGGAATGATATCAAAGGTCTGAAAGAATTTAAAATATATGGTAAGTTAAACTTGAATGCTTTAAATTAGCAGGAGATTGAGGATTTTTTGTTATTTTGAGGCTTAGAATTGTCAAGGCATGTGTTCCCCAATATGCCGAATTCAAAAAAAGATTTTAGCCAAATATACAAGGAAAACAAAATAACTCCTCCACTAGTCTACTCATTTTCAACAATATAAAAATAGTTCCTCTTTGAAGGAAGAAGTGAAACATGTTGATGTCAAGTTATTGATTCAGTGCATAACAAGCAAACTGGCACTTTAGGGGGAAAAAATGAGTGGTACAGTTAATTCTTCATCGGTTATCAAACATGCCCCAAATGAGAATTTCTCTATTGTGGCGATGTTTAAAAAGCAAAATGTCATTAGCCATCACAGAATCCCTAATATAAAAATCAATCACTCATTTCATTTAATAGACTATTCTCGAAGGTATTTCTAACCACGATTTAGCTAATAACTGTAAAAACCAAAGGAAAAAGTAAGCCTATGTATTATTTTGTGTATTTCTAATAATTCAGTCACACTCACACACCTTAAAGGGAATACAGAAACTCCAAATCCAGGTTGAATGAAAAAATATAATCAGGTAGTGTAATTATGAATTTGTTCCTTCTGGTTTGATGAAATGCATCTATTCTATGTTGTATAGTCTGTGCACTTAGGAACATCTGTACTTATATTGTTGTGTAAAATGAACAGCTACTGAGCTCTAATGGACTTCATTCTGGGTTTTAAAATTCCTGAAAATGACTTTGAGATCATTAACTCTGTAAGCACTAATGCATGCTGCACTCGTAACAGTGTAATAAAGACAAACTTGAGTAGCTAACCTTAAAACTGCCTTAATTCTAAAAAGAAACATGTACATATTTTTGCCATCAAAGCAGGAATAAAAAACACATGATTTGTTATATTTTTGTATTTAAAAATGTCATTTAAAAAAACAGATAATGGATGTGTAACTTGCAGAATTTTCCTAAGTTGAAGGAAATTCTCTTTGAGGCTTTTTTGCTTGAACTTCTTTATTTGGACCACAATTTAAGTTACCCATCCAGGATTGGGTGATCATCATCTCTAGTGACTAGACACTCACTCACTTTTTTAATAAACACTTTTTTACATATACATATTTAATTCATAGAGAATAGTGTTGGGGAAAAACGCGTTTTACTAGTTGATCAGTTATCACTTTGATAAGAAAGGACCATGTTATCTTGTCACTTTGATAAGCAATATATCAATTATTTGATAAGCAATATATTAACGTTAGTGTATACCTCTTTAGCAAAGTAAACAGAATTATCTGCATAATGTATACAATGATTACATTCTGCAAAATTAGCCAAACAGTGGAAAAGAAATAAAGCGTCTTCAACATTAGATCCAGAACACATGCTAACTCTGCCTCCACATTTTGTCGCCATTCATAGTCTTGAAATGCTGCATAATATGCAAGTCACTCACACAAGTTATTCAACTATGCAGGCCTGAATTAAGTGATGTTCTGGTTATTGAATGACATGACCAAATTAAAATTCCAAGATACTTTAGTATTATTTTTATATTAAAACAAATATGATTTTCTACAACTGAAATGGGTAAAGGTGAAATTCCCAAATATCTCTGACAATGAAGTATAACATTATGATACTGATAATACAAAAGAAAATTTTATCTTCAAATTTAAATGTTTTGTCCACCAAAACTTTACGGCTTTTATTTGTAAGAAATTAAATATCCTGAATTTGTTGGCAAATATATTCCATATACACTTGTGGACAATGTTGTATGCATATTTATTGTCATAATAATTTTTGTTATTCTGATTATCCTGTATTACTGATTATAAGCATGTTTCCTTCTCTTTTGTATTCTCTCATTCTTTCTCTTTATCTCTTAAACCTTATAGTTATGCACCAAGTAGGACGATTCATATAAACATATGATAATGAGTTTGCTTAGTCTTACTTTAGAAACAGATGCTGAATTTGAATTTAAAAATAAACTTCTAATGTTAGTTTTATATTTACAGTAAAGTTGCAAAAATAACATACAGAAGTCCCATGAACACTACAGAAATTCCACCTATTATTAACATCTGGTATTAGTATGGTAGTTTGGGTATAATTAATAATAAGATATCAGTACTGGCTCACTAATATTCATACTTTATTCACATTTTCTTAGTTATACCTTGTGTCCTTTTTCTTCTTTCATGATCCCATTTAGGAACCAAGTTACATTCAGTCTTTCTATCTTCTTAGGTCCCTCATGGCTGTGACAGTTTCTCAGGCTTTCGTGGTTTTTGATGACCCTGATAGTTTTGAGGTATACTGTGTTATTATTTTTTAGGTGTTCCTCCATTTAAATTTGTATGATGCTTTCCTCATGAATGAGATTTTATCTTCTGGTCAGTAGACCACTCATGTAAAATGCCATTCTCACCATATCTTATCAAGGATATATACTGTCCAAATTTTATATATATATATATATTTATATATTTATATATACATACAATATTTATATATTTATATAATTATATATATTATATTATATATAATATATATTTATATAATATAATATATTTATATAATATACATATATTTATATATCATATAATATTTATATATTTATATATACATACAATAATTATATACATACATATAATTATATATGTATATATGTATATATATATATATGTATATATATACATATATACATACATATATATGTATATATGTATATATATACATATATACATACATATAATTATATATGTATGTATATATGTATATATATACATATATATATATATACATATATACATATATAATTATATGTATGTATATAATTATTGTATGTATATATAAATATATATAATATATAATATATATTATATGTATATGTAGGTATTTATTATATATATGTATATATATAATATATATTATATATATTAAAGTTGGTATATATATATGTATATATATACACATATATATATACCAACTTTAATTTTGCATGTTATCTATTTTCTATTCTTTTACTTTCAAAGTTAAATATCCTTAGTTTTAAGGTGTGTCTCTTGCAAACAGCCTATTTAACAATATTTTTTTGAAGTTTCAGATAGAAAATGTGCACATGAGTTATATCTACTCTAAACTACTTATTTTCCTCACATGAATTGGTTCCCATTCTTCCTTCTATTTTATTCCATCTTTGATCATATATAAAAGCAAACATTCAGCTAGAAGACAACTCATAGTATTAGTCTCAGGTTCCACACCAAGAATCTAGAATAACAAGAGCAAAATAGGCAAAGAGCACGAGGGAAAGAATAAAGATAGCAGAAATAAGTTGAACTTAAAAGAGAAAATTTAGATTACCAGTGAATCAAAAATTTGTTTGTTTGAAAGAACAATACAATTGATAAACTTTGAGCAAGTGTGACAAAGATACAAACTACCAACATCAGGTCTGAGAGCAGATATACACACTGTACAGACATCAAAAGTATAATAAGGGAATACGATGAACAACTCTACCTAAATTTGACAATGTAGATTAAATGTTCCAGTTCTTTAAAAATGGAAAACTTCCACAAAATATCTAATATAAATTAATGGGATTAGCCTATAATTTTATGCATTTGAATTCATAATTTAAAAGCTCCCCCAAATTCTCACGTATCATTTCACTCAAGAATTTTATCAAATCTTTAAAAAATTAACACCAATTCTATATAGTATCTTCCAAAAAAGAGAAGAGGAAGAACACTTCCAGTATTTTAAGAACCTTTTATTTTTCTGATTCCAAACCGAAGACAAGAAAAAGGTACTAAGGTCAATATCCATCATGAATACAGGCACAAAAATCCTGAAAGATATTTTTAAATAAAATTCAGCAAAATATAAAAAGTATTGTACAACATGACCAAGTGAGGCTTATTCTATAAATCTAAGACTGGTGAAATATTTGAAAAATCAGTGAAAGAAAAAGAAAAATCACTGTAACCTGATATATTAATACTTTAAGAATTCCACTGTTAGCACTCTTATTCAACATTGCGCTAGAATTTCTAGTCAGTCTAAAAGGGAAAAATAAAGAAGACACTAGGCGTATGGATTAGGAAAAAAATCCCTATTTACAGATGACATAATTGTTTAGGGTATCTCAAGGAATTTAATGCTCACACAATTAATTGGCAAGTTCATTTAGGTCACAAGAGACATGACAAACAAAATAACTGCAATTTGATGTATTAGCAATTACCACAAGTACACAAAAATTAAACACATAATGCCATTTTCAGCTGCTTAAGGAAGTGAAATGCACTGGTGTAAATCTAACAAAACATGTATAGAACTTGTGTGCTAAAAAATCACAACACTGATGAAGAACTCCAAAGATTTACATAAAGAGGCACACTATCCTCATGGATAGGAAAATTCAATTAAAATGTCAATTTTTGGGGCCCCTGAGTGGCTCAGCGGGTTGAGCCACCACTTCAGCAGAGGTCATGATCTCACAGTCTGTGAGTTTGAGCCCCACATTTGGTTCTTGCTGACAGCTCAGAGCCTGGTGCCGACTTCATCAGATTCTGTGTCTCCCTTTCTGTCTGCCCCTCCCCCAGCTCACAATCTGTCTCTCTCTCTCAAAAATAAAATAAAAACATGAAAAAAACCTAAAAATGTCAATTTTCTCCAAAACATTTTAACCCAATTATTCTCTAGATCACATTTTTTATAGATATAGATACATTTATTCTAAATTTATATGGAATAGCAAATAGAACTAGAATAGCTCATAAAAGTCTATACAAATTCAAGAGTTTAGTGGCGACAATAATCAATCCTGTATGGTAACGGTGGAGGCATAGGCATGCAGATTAATTGAACAAAGAGCCTGAAAATAAACTGAAACAAAAATGCCCAACAATACAAAAGTAAGTCAACAGAAGAATAATGCTTAAAAAAAAAAAAAAGGTGTGCAACTGGACCACCATAAGTTAAATAGAAATGAACTTTGACTTAAGTTTTACACCTTAAAAGTATTATTCCAAATTGATCATAGAGTAAAATCTCAAACATAAGACTACACAATTTTTAGGAAAAACAAAGAAGAAAAATATTTTAAATTTAGAAATGGGCAGGATTTCTTAGACTTGGCACCAAAGTACAATATATAAAAGGAAGACTGAAATCGTGGATTTAAAGAATTAAAAACTTTTGCTCTGTGAAAAACCGTTAAGAAGATGGAGGAGAAAAAAAAAAATGGAGCTACCAAGTGGGAGAAAACATTTCAAACTGCCTATTTGACAAAGAGTAGTATCTAGACTAGATCAGTAATATATTGCCAACCTCAATAATAAAAGAACAAAACATCCAATTAGTAAATGGGCAAAATACATCAACTTTTCAAAGAGTATACACAGATAGCAAAAACATGTAAAGATGTCCAACATTATAGTCATTAGAGAGATGCAAATTAATACTGCAGTGAGGTATCAGTACACACCTATCTAAATGTCTCAAATTAAAAAAAAATTGTTTTTAAGTGTCAACACCAAATACTGGCAAGGGTGTTGAAAAGAACAAAACTCTTACACTGCTGTTAGAAAGGTAAAATAGTAGATCAGCTCTGGAAAAGAGTTTGTTTCTGAAATCTAAATATATAATAACCATAAACTAGTAATTACACTCTTGGGTATTTATCCCCCCAAAATGAAGATTATATTAGCACTATAACCTGTACCCAAATGTTTTTAGCAGATTTATAATGTCCAAAAGCTGGAAACACAGACACCTTTCAAAAGATAAATGAATGGCTAAGCAACTGGTACATCCATATCAGGAAATATTTCAGAGCAATAAAAAGGAATGGGTTGATATGTGTAACACATTGGGGACTCAATCCACAGAGAATTATTGAATTATAGAATATCCTGGAAGGTTATAAGCATAAGATTTCATTTTTCTAACATTGCTAAAATGACCAAATTGTAGAGATGGAGAATGAATCAGTGGTTGCCTGATGCAACTGTCAAAGAACAACATGTGGGATCTCTGGAAGAGTGATGGAAATATTTGGAATTCTAACTATATTAACACCCGTATGATGGTTTTGTTAAATGTTATCAGTGGGACAAAGAATGCATGGGATGTCTGTTTTATTTCTTACAACCGTATGTGAATCTATAATCATCTTAAATTTTTAAAAGGGAAAAATCAATAGTAGTTTTCCATGTATTGTTACAGACTAATGCACAGAGTTTAAGCATCAATACTTGCTTTAGCTTCCTATCTCATGTGCAGTATTTCTAGTTTCCTTTATTTGTAAGGAAGTTAATGTTCAGCTGCTACTTTCACATGTAGAACACAGCAATCCATGTTTGCACCATTGTTTATATTTTAATTTCTGTTCCTTTGTATAGAAGTACTGTTTTCGAGACCAGCTATTTCATATTTATTAGAAATCAGTATCCTGTCTATATCTTTTTCTGCATCTTTATCTGCATATGCACCCATATCTATTTACCTAAATTTATTTTAATACGAGTAAGTGCTTCATGGTGTTTATTTGTTTTGCAATCTTGATGGGAAGTACCTCATGAAAATAAATGTTTACAAAATGTGCTGGCACCAAATCTTTGCTCAGTGTGGAGTATCAAGAAACATGTCATAAATAATTGTGTTCAGAACTGAACAAGTATTGAGAATCTAGAGTTGATAAGCTTAAAGTTTCATTGCTTAAAATAAATGGTGGATGTTTGAGATGTTGAAATTTTCTTACCTGTTTTCAATGTTTAATCAGTGTGGAGGAAGTGGATACAGAAAATTTCCTCCCAGAAGGGTAATAGACCAGGACAGGAGTTAGATTAGCATAATTTCAGTAAAACACAGACCAGCAACACTTCAAAGATTGTGAAAGCAAGCATTTGTCAATGATACAACTGAGAAAACTCTCAGTGATGGTCATAGCATGGATCATCTCTGTTGGCATTACAAAAATGCTTACTGATCAAGTACTGCCAAGATGAGATGAGGGTAGAATACACCAATAAAGTGATTACATTTGCTACCTATTTTCCATTATTTATTCAATAATTTAAATATATATTAGGGCATGTGGGTGGCTCAGTGGGTTAAGTGTCGACTTTGGCTCAGGTCATGATCTCCCGGCTTGTGAGTTCGAGCCCCGCTTCGGGCTCTGTGCTGACAGCTCAGAACCTGGATCCTGCTTCAGATTTTATGTCTCCCTTGCTCTGCCCCTTCCCCAGCTCGTTCGTTCATTCTCGCTCTCAAAAATAAATAAACATTTAAAAATTTTTTTAAAATTACATACATTTACTCAAAAATATTTATAGGATAGCTACTTGATATTAGATATAGTTTTAGATACTGGAGGTGGAAAAAAACTGCTTATTCTTTTACTATGGTGCCTGTATGCTATTTTAAAAGATTAACAATATTCAGGCAAACAAAGTTATCAAGGAGACAACACAACAGTGGTGAGAGTTTTAAGACAGGGATGTTTCATGTAGTTTTTCAAGAGAAGAATTCTTTCAAGAGTTGATAATTTAGCTGAGATCTGTAAAAGAAGAATGGCTTATCAATGAAATCATATGTGCAGATATATTTTTTTGAGCAGAACTAGCAAGTACAAAATTCTTAAAACAAAAATTATGACTATGTTTACACTCAAAATGTGTTTTCAGAAGGCAAATACAAAAATATATTGTTAAATTTTAACTATAATTAAGAAAGATGAGGGGCACCTGGGTGGCTCAGTCGGTTGAGCGTCCGACTTCAGCTCAGGTCACGATCTCACGGTTCGTGAGTTCGAGCCCCACGTTAGGCTCTGGGCTGATGGCTCAGAGCCTGGAGGCTGCTTCCGATTCTGTGTCTCCCTCTCTCTCTGCCCCTCCCCCATTCATGCTCTGTCTCTCTCTGTCTCAAAAACAGATAAACATTAAAAAAAAAAAAGAAAGAAAGATGAACTTTTCTTTATATTAGTTCCTGAGATATACTTTAGGTGTGAGAATTCCTAACTATACCTGAGAAAGGTGGAAAGTTGCACACAGCTATCATCTCCTAATGTATAAATGTACATTAAGCTATGTTTATCTGCTAATCTTGTGCCCTAAACGCTAAAAATGTATTATCTTAGCAAAAGATATTTTGAGGCCTATATAATGTCTATAAAACTTTTGATACTAAATATCCTGAGAGCTACCAACATTTTCTCATTAAAACATAAGTCTAGGGGTGCCTGGGTGGTTCAGTCGGTTAAGCACTTGACTCTTAATCTCAGCTCAGGTCATGATCTCTCAGTTCATGGATTCAAGACCTGTGATGTCAGCACAGAACCTGCTTGGGTTTCTCTGTCTCCTTCTGCATGTCTACCCTTCCCTGCTCATGTCCTCTCTCTCAAATATAAATAAATAAATCTTTAAAAAATAAGTCTGATGAGTAAAACTCTAATTTATTGGTAGTTTTCAGGAAGAACACGAAGCAATATATGAATGGATTAAGTAATGACATGGATATTGTACACGTAAGGTGGATGTGTTGACCACAGTTTTATAGGTTAATAGCTTACTGAATTATTTTCTCCCATACTCTAAAAATATGGTTCACATCTTCAAATCAATTAGCATCACTAATTTGTCAAATAGGTTAACAGTGGAAGACTTGTCTGATATAGAATTGAGTAATTCCATCAGAAAAAAAACAAAAACAAAAAAACACAAGAAGAGAAGAAAAAAACTCAAGTTGCCAAGTTGTAAGTATTAAAAATTAAGTGCTGCAAACATGAACACATTCTAGCTAATTAAACACTAAATTCTAGAAAATTAAACACTGAAGTATCTATGAGAATGTGCAACGCCATTATCACCATCCTTTTCAGGGTTATGATTGCTGTTATCTTCCTAGATATTTATATGCTATGTTTTAATTTTTTTAAACTTGGGAGGAATACATAAACATATTTTCAGTATAAAAGTATTCAGAGAACAAAGATGAAAATCAAAACCAAAAACTGCCATAAACCCTTGATTGTCAATCCTTCAGTTCAGTTTCTTTGTAAAAGTTAACAACTGATAATCATTTGGATTTGTTCCTTATAAACCTTTCTATTAAACCTGTTATTTTGGATTCAGGGAATGGCTATTTGGTTCTCTTTTACCTTTCCTCTAACACTTTATGTTTCAGAATCCTCTTTCCACACTGGATTTATAATAATACTAATGTAGATGTAACTTCAGTTCATCTAGTCTGTCAAAAAAAAAAATTGAGGTTGAGAGAATCTATTCAGTGTCCACTTAATGACACTTCTTAGAAATTAGAAAATAAAAACTGTCTAGACATACATGTCAGGTGTATGTTTAACAGATAAATGTAAACAGTTAACAGTTTAACACATAAATGAAATAAACAATTGACATATTTAGGGAACCATGAATGCCCAAGTTTTGCATCTAAGGATATCCGCCATGCACGGACTCTAGGTTTTAAGGAATGTTAAGTATTCACAAGAATTAACACATAAAACCAAAATAAAATTGTGGAACTTTGCTGTGGCCTCACTGCCAACAAGTTGACCTCCCCACTGAATGCAGGTAGATATGTAAAACCCCCTATTTTCACTAATTAAAGTCCCTAGTAAGACATTCATATTGCATTCTTCCTTATGTTTAACACCCAACCCAGAATTCCTTTTTGGGTTTTGTTTCATTTCATATTTCCTCTGACATGAAAGCAACTGTTAAGAGAATAACTGAGAGCTAAGAAAGTTGGCCTTTCCTAGGCCACTTTACTAGTTCAGGCTATGAATGATCCAAAAGAGATCTCTTGTGAAAAAGGAGATGAATAGTAGGAAAGAAGTGCCTAAATCTTGGACTGGCCACTTTCTAGGTACTTTTACTACAGTTTTGGAAACCTTAAGACAAGGATTTGGGTAATCCCGTGGTAGCTTCCGGAAACATAAAATGGGTGCCAATAAGGCTTTAAATATGTTAACTAATTAGAATTACTCTATATTACTACCTATATCAAATTGTAGACAAATTATTAAGTGTATAGAAGTTTATAAGGTGAATATAACATCAGAAACTGAAAACAAAGTTTTCAACAATGGCAAACTTGTATGCGTGTTAACAGATACAAAGTGAAATACTCTCTCATTGCAGGTAATCAAACCTACAGATCTTCATCAAATTTCTTCTATCTACTCTGTCATATCAGAAGAATCCTCATCAAGGATATGGTTTTTCTCAGTTGTTTTGTGAATCAACTTCTAATGGAAACCTTATGGTTCCTCCAGTATCTTTGAAGAGTTATCTTGACCTCAGGAACTTGACATTTTGAGAAGTGTAACATAGAAAATATGAAGTCCTATTCTCTGAAAAGTACCTAGATTTATATTATAGGTAGATTAACATTTTAATCCTTTATTTTTTATTTTTAATAATTTTAATCTTTTAATCATTTAACTTGAAACAGAAAAATGAAATTTGCCTATGAAAGTTTAAAAATCCAGCAAAAGCTTGCTTGTGCAAAATATAGAATATAGTATCCATGAGCAGAAACAGGTTTATAAAAAAAATTGTTTTGTGTTTCAAAATGAAAAAAGAAACACAAATATTTGTCACTGAATATGGCAAATAATTTTTCTCAGAAAAATTTAGATTGACTGATGCATACACTTATCATTAAAACAAAAACACACCAACAAATCTTAATGCATTCAGATAAATTATAACAAAGTAATATAAACTCCTGGTAAACTATCAAATGTTCTGTAATAACAAAATCCTTCTTTGCATAGCAATTAAGTTACTCTAAGAGTTTAAGATATTTAGCATTCAGTTTTCAAAGCTACATTAAGAATGTTCAAATTAGTTTCAAAATAGTCAGTTGAATGTCTTCCTGGCAATAGTGAAATAACAGAACCAATGGACCAGTGATATTCCTTTTTCACAATACAGTGTGATAGGGTTTACAGGATAATATACCTCTTTCCCTTAAAAGAAAATACAACAAATCTGTGAAATAAAACTTGAAAACATAAGAGTTAAACAGAATTTAAAGGAAAGGGTTTGAGTAAACACATCACTAGATTAGCCTTCTGAATATCACTGCATGATCACAAAGGCCATAACTTTTCATGGCTATCATTTGTTAATACATATTTGCCCCACCTTCTCTGGGATAAATGAGAGCCCAATTTTCATACAAGAACATTTTTAAGTAGCCTGATAGGAGTACAAAATGCTGGCTATTGATTATTGCCAGTTGAATTGCCAAACAATGTAGAAAAGTCATCCTTCATGCTGTATGTAAATGCAGAGCTTTAAAAAATCCATGAGTATACTCTCTGTCCCAAAAATAAATAAACGTTGAAAAAAAAATTAAAAAAAAAAAAAAAAAAAAGGGGCGCCTGGGTGGCGCAGTCGGTTAAGCGTCTGACTTCAGCCAGGTCATGATCTCGTGGTCCGTGAGTTCGAGCCCCGCGTCAGGCTCTGGGCTGATGGCTCAGAGCCTGGAGCCTGTTTCCGATTCTGTGTCTCCCTCTCTCTCTGCCCCTCCCCCATTCATGCTCTGTCTCTCTCTGTCCCAAAAATAAATAAACGTTGAAAAAATCCATGAGTACAATAAAATGTTTTATATATGGTGTTTCATAGCACCATAATTTTTTTGTGAATCAACAGTTTATGGAATAGAAATGATGTAAGCATGAAGAAGAGGGGAAAAAAGATAAATTCAAAGTTACAACAGAAAACTAGGGGCAAACAGAAGGCAAGATTCATTGAAGTACCTATCTCTTAGGTCTTCAAACTGATGAATTAAAATGACTGGAGTATTATGCATTTTTTTTTAGAAGTCAATGTTACTTCATAGAGACTAAAGCCCTTGAATATTTTGTACATTCTTCATTCCTTAATGCAGAGTTACTCAAATAATTAGACACATATTTCAGGGCAAATCATAGAGGATATTATGCATTACTCCTTCCTTTTATAGGAATTAAGGTGAGACTCCATTTCAATTTCATTTCATAAGGCTCCACAATCAAGGGAAAAAAAGCCTTATTAAGATTTTTTAATGCTTTTATAAAGGATCACCAGGTCATTTGGATCAATTGTTCCACTGAGGACAATTAGAAAAGGTAGGAGACTGGGGCGCCTGGGTGGCGCAGTCGGTTAAGTGTCCGACTTCAGCCAGGTCATGATCTCGCGGTCTGTGAGTTCGAGCCCCGCGTCAGGCTCTGGGCTGATGGCTCAGAGCCTGGAGCCTGTTTCCGATTCTGTGTCTCCCTCTCTCTCTGCCCCTCCCCCGTTCATGCTCTGTCTCTCTCTGTCCCAAAAATAAATAAACGTTGAAAAAAAAAATTAAAAAAAAAAAAAAGGTAGGAGACTTACATTTTAAGGAATCAGAAACCTAACAACATTAGTGAAGAACTACCACACAAAGATCAGGAAGAAGATAGAAATTTTGGATACTTGACTCATCTTCTGGGCTATTTGTGCTTTGGTAATTTAGCCTCTCCTGACTCTCATGAAGTTAAAAAATTAAACTTAACTGAATAAAATTTTTTGTGCCCAGTCAGAAGAGATGAGAAAAGGACCATACACTGAGGTATGAGAAAATTCCTGAAAAAGTTCAAAATTTGCTATAATTATATAAATTACTATTTAACTACATGGAAAATATAATTACAATATTCTTCTATGTTTGTGTTATGGCCTGAATTGTGTCCATGCCGAAGTCTTATGTTCAAGTTCTAATACCCAAATCTGACCATACTTAGGGCTCTCAAAGAGGTAATTAAAGTTAATTGAACTCAGAAGAGTGGGGGCCTTCTAAGAGAAAGAGTGCTTGGAGGTACATAGAGAAAAAGCCACGTGAGGACATTGAGGAGGCAGCCCTCACCAAAGCTAAGCCCACTGGCACCTTGATATTGGACTTCCACACAAAATTGTGAGAATATAAATCTCCATTGTTAATTTGTTTTTCTTTTTCCTGTTCAGCTTGATAGCTTACAATTATTCTGTACTCTGGGTTGCTGATCCATTCTTCTGCTTCCTCTATTTATTCCCTCTAATATATTTTTAATTTCAGTTATTTTCTTCCCCTCTGATCTGTTCTTTAGGTGTCCTAGCTTTTTGTTGAGAAAAGAGTAGAGTTGCTCAGAGACTCCCAAGTCCAGTGAGTATCTTTACGACCATTACTTTAAATTCTCTATCAGGCTTATTGTCTGTTTTGTTTAGAACCCTTCTGTGATTTTGCCTGGTTCATTTGGGGCATATTTCTGTGTCTTATTTTGTCTAATTTTCGGTGTCTGTTTCTATATGTTAGGAAAGCCAGCTACATCTCCTGCCCTTACAAATAGGTGACTTATCGAGAAGAAATCCTGTTGTCTCCCATACTTTAATGTCCCCTGTTCTCCTGGCACTTCAGGGCTATCTCCTAGGTGTGTTGCCTATACTCTACTTTTGTGGCTCAGACACCTTTGCCTTCACTCCAGTTGTCTACAAGGACTCTCTCTGTCTGTTGTGGGCAGATTTTGGTCCTTGTGTTGTTACTGGGCTGGTCTGGGGCTGCCTTGGGCTGGAGTTGGGTCAGACCAAGCATTTGCCAGAGCTGAGGTCACACAGAACTCCAGGCCTATCTCCCTGGGTTATGTCCTGGAGGCTTTTGTTAGAGAGTACAGCCTACAGTCAGACAGGGTATCTGCCCACAGCCCACCAACAGGGCCACAGTCTGGTATGTGTGGTTATCTTCCTCACCTTCCAGACCAGAATCACTTTGGAGTGGTGCTGGCCCCTGTTAGGGCTGCTCGCATGATGCCATACTTGCAGTGCTGGTTTGGATGGACTCCTGCCAAGGCCAGGTTGGAAAGGTCAAGTCCACACAACAGCAGAGGGGTGGAGTGTGCTGTTACCAAGTTAGGAGGAGAGAGTTTGCTGCACTAGTTCCTACAGGTGTCTGTGTATCTAAGCTGGTAAGCAGAGGAGGGAAATGGTGCCACAGCTCTTTCATTCTTGGTGAAGTCTCCCAAAGGTCTCTGCCTTTCAGGCACAGATTATAAGTCAGTAAACAGATCTCTCTCCCTCCTGTATACCCCAGTATTTTTCAAACTGTTGCTTCTAAGCTTTATGTCAGTGGGGCTGTTGGTTGCACTATCTCTATAAGTGTAAGGACTCAGTTTCCTCTTGCCCTATAGCTATGCCAGAGCCTAACTTCTGCTTTTTAAAGTTCCACGTGTTAAGCCCCACTGATTTAAGAACTGGACAAGTTAAGCCCCTGTTTTTAAAAACCATATGTTTTGGAGATTCCTCTTCCCAGGACAGGATTCCCATTCCTGATGTGGTGTGGGGTTTGCTGCTTTCCTTCTCTATGCCTACAGTGGCCCTCCCTCCCACACGGAGAGCCTCACAGGTCAGCTTTGCTCCTAATTGCATCTCCGCCCTCCTTACCATTTTCCATGTGGCCCTTTCCCTACATTTAGCTATGGAAAGTCTGTTGTGCTTGTCTTCTAGTCGTTTTCAGGGTTATTTACACTAATATGAATGTTATCTAGCTGGATCTGTCAGATGAGGTGAGTTTAGGATCCTCCCACTCCATCATCTTCCCTGGAAATCGTCAAATTTTTTTTAAAGCTACCTATTCTGTGGTGTTTTGTTATGGCAGCCTGAGGAGACTGAGACATCTTGGAACCTATTTAACACATTTTTCAGCAGTGCATGATATTTACATTTCTAGGAATGAAGAAATGGAATGATCGGCTATTACCCTCCCACCATAAACCAATAGAAATATGAAGAGAATATAGAACACAAAATAATTTTTTACTTAGACAATAGGTAACATACAACTGATGCCTGAGAAAAGAGACCAATTTGTTGAGTTCTAGCATTATATGGACTTTTTAAACATGAAACAATTCTCAGGGCCCAATAGAAGGAAATCCACAACAGACCACAGATCTGTCTTGAAAGAAAATACAGAAAATGGATTTCAGGGAAAAAAAGTCAAAATGGGTAGAACTCATGGCAAAATAACCAAGTTGAGAGAACTACATAAAGAAATAGACGGTCTTTAGCTGAATACGAATCTGCAACATAGGGTGAAACCAACCAAGGGTAGATAAGACAAAGTTGAGAAAACGAAGTCATTACTTGGTAATTTTAGGTTTAATAATTACAAGAGTTAAAATAGGGCTGGGAATTATTAGTTTTTACCTGCCCAAGTGATGAATGAACAATATAATGAGCGGAAAACTAAATATTCTGCTTTATAATTATAATTCAATTAGCTCTAGAATAAAGGTAAGCATAGAACCACACAAAAAGAGCATTAAAATAAACTGAAATGATCAAGCTGGTTTTTATACAATCTGCTTGAAAGGTGGGATTCCTAAGTATGCAAATATGAAGTGAAAATATGGCATCTGCACCAATACATGAAGAAATGAAGTAATGATTTAGTTGTAATTTACTAATGTATAAATGAGGTGGAACAATATTTTAAGGTAGATTATTAAAATTTGAAGTTGTATCATGAGAACCCTAGAGCAACCACATGTATACACATATACACAAAGGTGTATTTCATAACTCAATGAGACAAATAGAAAATGAAGAGTGATATAAACATAACTTTTATAAACTACATGAAAATTAAGAGGTATAAACATTTCAGTTCAAGACATAGCGCCCAAATATGAATATAAAGTGATACCCAGTGTACAATATTATCAACCCTCAACTATAAAGTCATGAATATGTACAGAGTAAAAGAATGTGGGAAAAAAAGCCAAGGGTAAGAAAAATCAGTGTAGCAGAAATTACCAATATTAATAAAGGACTAAAACCCAATCTTAATATTAAAATTGTAACTACATTTCCATACCACTGAAATTGGGAACAAAGGTTTCAACCCCTATCACTTCTATCTAGTATTTTTCTGACGATTCTAAGGAATGCAATAAAGCCAAAAAGAAAGAGGAAAGGAGAAAAAAGAAATGGTCAAAAAGTATAAATTTTGTAATCTATAAAGTCAGACCATTTTTAAATGTTTATTTTTGAGAGAAAGAGAGAGAGACAGAATGTGAGCAGGGGAGGGGCGAGAGAAAGGGAGACAGAATCCAAAGCAGCCTCCAGGCACTGAGCTGTCACCACAGAGACCAACACAGGGCTCGAACTCACCAGCTGTGAAATCATGACCTGAGCTGAAGTCAGATGCTTAACCGACTGAGTCACCCAGGTGCCTCATGTCAGACCATTTTTATTTGCAGAGAACAATCATTTAAATAGCATTTTATAAAATTCATTAGGATTCTAACAGTATTTAAGTTGACTTTTTAACTATAATATTATACATAATAACTCAATAATAACTCATTAAAAAGAGAAAGGCTGAAAAGCATGTTCTAATTTTCCCTCCTAGTATTTTAAATGCAGAATAACAAATTAAACCAAATATGATAAATATAAGACATTTCCAGTCCGATTTTCTAGATTTATGAGACAACACAAAAATTTGTTTCTTTGACTAAAAATTAATGAACTCTTTGGGCTGTTTTTTGGTGAATAAAATTTTTCTTTTACTACACTTCTATTCAATACTCTACTGGATATCCTAAGCAGTACAATAAGGTGAGAAATGGAAACAAAATACAAGAGTTAGAAATACTCATCATTTGTATGCTTATGTAAGTTAATATAATCCATAAATAAATTATTCGAATTAATAAATTAGTATAGTCGCGTTTACAGAAAAGATGTAGTTACTACACAAGTTTGTAATCTATCCATTGCCTCTGATTATGGTCCAGAGATTCTGTTCCCAAGAAATAAAGAAGGTCAGCTACTCAGGGGTGCCTGGGTGTCTCAATCAGTTGAGCTTCTGACTCGGTTTCAGCTCGGATCATGATCTCACAGTTGAAGAGTTCGAACCCTACCTCAGTCTCCACACTAACAATGCAGAGGTTCTTGGGATTCTCTCTCTTTGCCTTTCTCTCTGCCCCTCCCTTTTAGTGCTCTCTCACGCAAAACAAATTAAAAAAAAAAAAAAGGTAACCTACTCACATCTCCTTGTAAGAATATTGACCTTTTAGCAAACAAATGGTATTTTCTAGTATAACAATACGTGTGACAATATATACATAACTTGTGCATATTACTTATGAAATCTATAGATTATCATATAAACTAGGACTCAAACTTCTTTCTGTAAAGGGGTCTGAGAGTAAATATACTAGGCTTTGCAAAAATCTATAGTACCTGATATCAAACTTAATGATAAATCACTGCTTTCACCCAAAGACCTTGAAAAACACAAAAGCATCCACCTTCATTTCTTCTACTCACCATATCAACCAGAGGTCTCAAATAGTGCAATTTGGGGAGAAAAATAAGTACAAATTACAAAAGAAGAAGTAACGCGGTCTTTTTTTATCAGAAAACATAATTACCTACATAGATAATTCTAAAGAATCAACCAAATTTTAAAAGAGTTGATTCAACAATATTGCAGGATAAAATCAATGTAGAAATGCTAATTCCAAGGGCACCTGTGTGGCTCAGTTGGTTAAGCGTCTGACTTCAGCTCAGGTCATGGTCTGGAGGTTTTTGAGTTCAAGCCCAGTGTTGGGCTCTGTGCTGACAGCTCAGAGCCTGGAGCTTGCTTCAGATTCTGTGTCTCCCTCTCTCTCTGCCCCTCCCCTGCTCATGTGCTCTCTCTCGCTCACAAATAAGTCAACATTAAAAAAAAAAAATTAAAGAAAGGCTAATTCCATTTTACATGTTCAAAAGTTAAAAGCTGAAAATTAAAAAAGGATTTAAAATAGCATCGGTAAATATGATACAGTACACAATAAATTTGTTAGACAATATGGGTAACCTAGTCCCTAAAATCTCTAAGACATTGCTAAGAATATTTTTAAATACCTAAATCAATGGAAAGATTTATCATGCAGTCTTTCAGGGAAACTCAATGTGTGTAATACGTCATTTCATTACATGTGCTTAAGTTTCCATATAAATCTTAAGATGGTCATAATCTAAAAAACACCAAATGTACACTGGAAATATATAGTCACTGAATATAACTTACAAAAACCTGTATAAAAATGCCCAATACTTAGGAATAAATATACAAAAACCTTATATTGCTTTTAACAACATCTATAACACTACTGTGGTAAACTGAGAAAGACACAACTAACTTAAGAGGCTCAACATTTTCCTCTATTAGGAAAGTCAGGAATAAAGAGATAGGAAGCATTATACATTTAATATAGATCCGATACAATTTATTGAAAATCCAATTCATTGTTTTGTACATGTGTATTTGCATGTACACTGACAAGCTCATCCTTTCCAATTATATAAATTAACAAAGAACCAAAAATAGCCAAAACACTCTTGAATAGAAACATGGGTGTATTTTTTTAAACCCAACAGTATAGATCATTATATCTACAGAAATTAAGTCAAGGAGGCAGGATATTAACATAGATATGGACACTGACACGTAGACCAATGGAACAAACTAAAATCACCAAAGTAGATTTCTGCACTTACTGGCCTTCACGGTGGGGGGGGGGGGGGGGGTCAAAGTGGTCTTCTCCATTGTCATTTAAATAAATGGTAATAATTCAGAGGTTCATATGGGGGGAGAAAAGTGTACTACCTATATACTATATATCATCTACCACCTACACCATGCACAAAAGTCCAATCCCAAATAGAACATAGAACTAAATTTTAAGATAAACTTATCTATCAAACTTCTAGAAGTTAGATGAGATTCTGTTCATGAACTTGGAATAGAAACAGATTGTTAAGCAGGCTATCAGGCTTCATATCACAATTCCTATCAGGTTAGGGAAAAAGAGAAGAAATGTGACATTATTCAAATTAATAAATTCCATTCACCACCAAGTAAGACTAATTGACTAAAAATATTCACCTTGGAGTAGGGGAAGATATTTGCAACCAACAGATGTGATACCATGCTGGTATCCATAACACTTACTGCAATAACAAAATCAGTTAACATTGTAATAACATGTCCAAATAAACCTATCCCTCAGTAAATGGGGAAATGCTAGTTCATTTACAAATGAAATACAGCTTCACATCTATTAAGAATGCTAAAATTCCAAAGTCTGAGGATACTCGGTGCAGGCGAGGAATAGAGGAACTGTCTAAATTATCGCTGTAGTCACATCATTTATATTAACCCAAACATTGAAACAACCCGAATAGTCAACAGTAATATTGTATCCACTCTTACAATAGAATATCATGCACTAAGGGAACTTTTCAAGCTACATGTTAAAAAACAGGTATCAATAATCTAAATGTGAGTTAAAGAAGCTAGACGCAAAATAATACATGCTGTGCAATTCCACTTATTCAAAGCTTACACACATACAAACTATCCTGTAGTATCGAGGTATATACAGTTAGGTCAGAAAAATAGAAATTATAAAAAATATATAAATGATAACCATGTGAATGATACAGACATTTCATTAAAATAGAAAGGGGTGGAGAAATTGATTTGTGTACAAGATAACCAGCCTATTATATATGTACAATATTAAACATACTAAATTGAGACTCTACAATCATCTATGTTGTATTGACTTGAATACTGTGTATTTCAATTTCAGTTGTTATATTTACATTACATTATTTAGGCCTTTATCACACTCATCTGTTTCTTACAGCAAAGTTGAGGAGAATTTCTTCCAGGCCATTCCAAAGGCTATAGTAATTTCTGTTCCCCAAACTTACTGACTTCCACATTCAGCAAAATGCTTTACATCAATTCATTTTTTATTAAATGGACCAATTCTAGACTACCTTTGTTCTTGCCAACCCAAGAACATCTGATACTGTGCTTCCAAGTTTAATCAAATCAGTACAAGAACCTCAAAAACAAAACAACAAAACCACCAGCTAGAACTAAAGATATGTTAGTTTTCTGTGAGCAACCTTAAGAGCATATATACACATATTCCCTTATATTTGATAAAAATCAAATTCCTGTAATTCCTTATGTTAGCATTCTCCTGATTCTGCATTTTGCCTTGCCTTTAATATCAGCAGAGGAAGAATACATTCTTACAAGAAGATTATTGCTTTTCCTCTAGAAAAGACAGACCTTCAAGCAGATAAAATAAGGTCTCTTTTAGAAGGTTCCATAAGGTATTCCAATTATTGTCTTTCCTGATCAAAATTTTAAGGTCATATCAAATATTGAAAATGGTTGTGGTTTGTAGAGTCAATCTTTGGGATTTATCATTTATTATGATACAATAATATTTAATCCATGATAAAAGAAAATTCCTCATATTTTATTAATAATTTGTTGTTCAAGTTGAGGTAAGTGCCAACAACATTTTGTCAGTCTTTTCATTCACTCATTTCCCATCTGTTTATCCACTCACTGCTCATCATAGTACTGCCCCCAACCACCACCCTACCTCATAATTTTATGATTTTCCTTTTAAATGATTCCTAAGAACTATTCCTTACTCCCCAAAATTTCCTTCTCAGAGGCCTCATGTTTTTGGGTGACCTCAGGCAAAGTAAACTTGGTTAGTTACTTCAGTACTAGTAAGAAAGTATATCAATTTCAGAACCTGTACTCATGAGAAGTTCCTTCAAGATACTGTTAACATGATTAAGTTCAAATAGACTACTATTTCACTAAGTCAACACAGAGGTAAAATTTCGCCAAAGAAAATTTCTCCAGTGAGGACTTAGGTTAGACGTCCATTCTTTGTATCTGAGGTTCTGAAATTGGTAGACAATCAGAAACGTGTAATAGAATACCAACATATTCAAGCAAATTTGATGCTAAGACGCAAAAAAGAGATGCTTAGTCTATTAGGAAATTAAAAAAAAAAAAACATGTATTCAAGTTCCAGTTTTGTCTGTAGTTGGTTGGTTGTGAGTAAACCATTAAGAATGATGCAAAACCTATAATGCAAAAACAAGTTTGTCCCAGTTGATATTTATACCTCCTTCTTGCTCAAAGATTTAGGTCCAGGGGTAGGAAACTGGCATTTACATATATTGATGGAACTAATTTCCCTTTATCAGGGCCTAAAGCTGAGCAGATGCTATTTCTCCTTTTCATCTCCTTTTCTCCAATGAAAGCATGTAATTCTGCAATGAAACTAAACTGGAAAAAATGTGGATTTACTACTTCATAGTCCACAGTTGACCTTGTGACACACTTAAAATTGCTTTCTCTGAAAGCATAGAGGCTGAAGGGGGTCAGCTCTCATAACTCTAACTCTTTATGCGGAAATTTTAGTGCTTTAACAAATTTCCCCTTTAATTTTTAAGAGCTAAATTTTGCTAGAATCAAGCTTATAGATAAGTTCATATATAATACATAAATTTTATATAGATTGTTGTATTTTTTTCAGAACAGTATTTAATCACAGCATTTGTAATCATATGGCAAGAATTTTAAAGGCTTTAAAACTATTTTAACATAGATTTATTTATATTCATGAGTCTCAATCCTTCCTAATTGGAGTGTAAAGAGATGTTTATGCATTTTCTAAACATTTTGAAGCACTTTATTGTGTATTACACCTTAAAAAAAATAAACTACATTTAAACCGACACCTTTCATAATTCACAGAATCTTATAACAGGTGAGTATCTTCATTTTATTAACTTATTGGGTATGTTCACTAGTATTAAATAAAATTTCATATAAAATTACATAGAATTTCCAAGTATAACTAAGAACATATTTTTGATCTTTAGGAGATGATTCACCGTCTTGCACCCTACTCACTACTATGATTTATTTTCTGTTTCCTGGGCCTCTCAAACTTAGACTCATTTTCATTTTAGAGAAAATAAAGCTGTTCCTCCAAGGTCTACCCCACCAAGTGCCCAGCCACTGTATATTATCAATTTGTCTAGACCCACCAGTCCCTGTCTACCCTGTGTATAGACACAGGTATAGGACTCTTGGATTTCTTCTTTTAGGAGGCGCATACAGCTACCCACCACAATATTTTTGTGAGCAATTTGGAACCAAGATTAACTTGGCTGTTTGAAGTTTTCACCCTGATAAATAGCTGAGTTAAATGATTGCTGACTTAGGCATTACTTGAGGTTCTTTGTTACAACTTTCTTCATTGGGCTAAGTGCCAAAGTAGTCTAATGTAGCTCTGTTAACATCGTAACTATTTTGTTGGGAGAGATTCCATTCCCAAAATAGAGGATTTTTCTCACCATACTTACAGTACAAGTCAAAGAGATCTACCCATATAGTCATTTCCTTTGGAACTCCCAAGTGAAAAATGCAAATTTACTGAAATTTACATTCAGAACAAACCCTTTCTAGGATGGGACTTCTGTTCTAATCACTGCTTATCCTGATACACCTGGGACTTGTCCATTTTAAGGGAAGAGTACCAGTGGTTTCTGTATGTTTCAAACAACATCATCATCAGCTGTTCTGCAAAGTCTATTTGCTATTTACTAACTTCTCATGCCCCACCCCACTAATCTAGTGACTTTGGAATTCCCAAGTGAAAAATTCAAATTCACTTTCAGTACAAGCCCTTTTTCTAGGATGGGACTTCTGTTCTAATTATTGTTTATCCTGATACACCTGTAGACTTGCCCATTGGAAGGGCAATCAGAGTGCCAGTGGTTTCTTATGCTTCAAACAAGATCATCATCAGCTGTTCTGCAAAATCTATTTGCTATTTACTCCATTTCTCATGTTTGTTTGTCTTCCCACTAATCCGGTGACAAAGAAAGCTGTTGTTACAATTTCATCTCTTATGATTTAAGTAAAATTTAATAGTATGTAGGCAAAACCTAACTTTATCTTCAACAAAACATAGGCCACAGTTGGAAGGCCAACTATGAAGTTTTTGACTGTCACCCATACTTCCGTATCCCTTGAAAAACAATCACCATCCATTACCCCTGAAATTTACACTATTATTTTTAAAAACGCTTTTCTAATAAGTTAATACACATGTTACAATACACAAGTTTTCAAAAATGTATGCTTTTCAAAGTAATTAACCCTCACCTATCTTCAAGTGCCAAGATACTTTCTTTGAAACTGTAACTATTGGAGAGTCTATAAAAGCACTATATTCACAAACACCAAGGCACATAAAGCTATTTTCTCTTGATTTATATTTACTTCTTTCAAATATTTTTAGTTAAAAAATTCTCAAATTAGTATTTTTGTATATATATCATTTTCTGTATGTGTAAATGTAACTTTGGGATAAACCCTCAGAAACTGAATGAGGGACAAAAAGGGCATATTTTAAATTGTCAACAGTATCGTCACATTGACTCAACTAAGGTTTTTGTCAATTCACATTACATATAACTACATATATATATAGTTTTACAGTGTTTTGTCCATTTTTTTCTAGGATACAAAAAAGTAGGATATGTTTCACTACTTACCTATTGATGCTTTAACAAATTTCCCCAAACTTAGTAGTTTAAAACAACAAAAAAGTATTGAACTTACAGTCTGTAGTTCAGAAGTCCAACTGGGGTCTCACTCAACCAAAAGAAAGTAGAGATGTCAGCAGTGGTGCACTTGTCTCTGGGCTCTCCAGGACATCATCTGTTACCTTGCCCTTTCTAGCTTCTAGATGATGCCCACATTCACAGCCGCCTTCCCCCCATCTTCCCCCCATCCCACCCCCAAATAACAGCAATGTCAGACCTCTCTACGCTCCTCTAAAGTAATCATGTCTTCCTTTGTCTCCCCCTTCTCCCTCCCGCTCCTACTTATGGGTACTCTGGCAATTCAATTAGATTCATTGGATTACCCTGGGTAATCTACCTATATTAAGGTCAGCTGAGTAGCAACTTTAATTCTATCTGCAATCTTAAGTCCCTTTTGTCACGAAACTAAATATATTCACAGGTCCTGGAGAGATCTTTGGGATAAGGGATATTATTCTGTTTACCATATATAGAATAGCTTTAATTGCCATTTACCTTATTTTACCTTACTTTATTTTTTGCTATTTCATCTTATTTGTTACTCTTAGAAAATCTCATTTTTGACTAGATTCAGTCTTAAAGGTAAAAATTCCCAGAGAAGGCAGCCTCTGTCTTTCAGCAATCTATTCTTGGCGTTTTTCTGTGACCCTTTCATTTTCCTGGCCACAAGTTTATCATATTCTACAGCTTTTTTCTTATTTTCCTTAGTATGCTATTTCTTCAGAGTAACATGTCCATATTTATTGAAAGACACATGTACTAACAAGCACTTTGGTCATAGGTTTCTTACCTTCTTTGCTTATAGGCTTTTTCATAACATACTGGTGAACATAATCTTTACAAGATTTAAAATCTTGTGGATTGTGCTAGCTCTTTTGGGCCACAGGAGAGGAATCAACAGGAGTATCAGTAAGTATCATATCCTTCTCCCCTTTTTTCACATCAGATCTTTCAGACAGCATCCACAATGCAAACCCAAACACTACTGAGTTTTGTTCTCTGGTCCTTGGTCTGTAACAGGAATGTCCCTGTCTAACACCAGGCACACAACTATGGATGAAGACACCCTACTTCATGGGGGAGGCTTGTCTGTCATTCGCACTGCTGATTCCCACCATATAACCTGTCCATTCTTCTCCTAGACTATCATCAGCAACTTCCATGGCCACACACTTCTCACAAAAGGCACAAAGTCTGCACTTATCATACACTTCAATGAGTTTCTGGCAGCAAGTATCTGGAAAAAAGTTATTCAGCTTTATCCTTGAAGAACTCGATCCACCTCCAAGGCACCACAAAAAAGAGCTCCATTTCTCTTCTTTGAATAAGACCAATCATCACATTTCAAAGAAATATTATGATAAATAAAGTAAAAAATAGTGCCCTGTATACTTAATGCATTTTATTTTGAATGTTATAAAGGGAGAGGTATAAGATTATTCACTAAAAAAGTGAAAGTTAAACCTTCAAGAGGCTTGGAGGTATCTTTCATCAGATCTTAAAATGAGATATTTGACAAAAGATTTTAACAAAAATGTCTTGAGGGGCACCTGGGGGGCTCAGTCAATTGAGCATCTGACCCTCGGTTTCTGTTCAGGTCACGATCTCAGGGTCTGAGATCATGAGTTTGAGCCCCACATCAGGCTCTGTGCTGACAGGAGCCTGCTTGGGATTCTCTCTCACTGTCTCTCTCTCTCTCTCCCCCCTTCCTCATTCCATCCCTCCCTCCCTTTGAAAAATAAATAAACACTTAAAAACAATGTCTTGTGGGGCACCTAGGTGGCTCAGTCGGTTGAGTGTCCGACTTCAGCTCAGGTCATGATCTCACACTCTGTGAGTCTGAGCCCCACATCAGGCTCTGTGCTGACAGCTCAGAGCCTGGAGCCTGCTTCAGATTCTGTGTCTCTCTCTCTCTCTGCCCCTCCCCTGCTCATGCTCTGTTTCTCTGTCTCAAAAATAAATAAGAACAGTAAAAATAAATTTAAAAAATAAATAAAAGCAATGTCTTGAATATGTTATTTATTCAACTATCAATTATGATGAGTCGTCTTGATGTACTTTCTTTCATGTTTATTCAAAATAACCCATTTTACCTGATCATTTATTAGCTTTTCAAAGTTGTCTTAAGTCCTTAAGTTTAAAGAAAAAAAAAACTCTCTGCTGTTGTTCTCCAAAAGAGTTGGAAAAGGAAAATTCAGGTTCAGCTGGACTATATCAGATTCAGCTCATTTCCTACATACCTACTTTCAGGGGACGCAAGGAAGGAATGAAGAGCAGCTGAAGATAATAGCCATACTCCAGTGAGCTTTAATATTTGCTTTCAAATAAGCCATCTTAGAATGAATTCAAATGGTAAAGTGAAACATTTTGAAGATAAAACATTAAGATTTCTGTCTGTATTTTTACCATTTTAGTAATATATCAGAATGTTAAAATATAACTGGTAATATGGTTTATGTCAGGTCCCTACTTGATACATACAAAGGGTCATTTATAAATTACAAAAGATATATATATATACATATATATATATATATGTACATACATACATACACACATAAAAATTCATCTAGGTTTTCTCAAAACTTCAAGTCCACAACTGGTCTAACAAAAACCATTGTTTTGTGATGAAGTTTTTCAGGGTAAAAATATGATTTAGCATCAGCTTAGAGAATGCAAATGTATGACCATTTCATATCTTGTTATGAAAACAAAATAAAACAAATAAAATATGGTGAAAAACAGTAATAAGATCATAGAGGATCCTTGTGAGTACTTACGTACTTTATATTCTGAGTTTTTTCTATTCCTTATTGTTAACCTGAAAGATGAATACACATTTTGTAAAGTATGTCCTGATTAATGTAATTACTTTAAATAAGGATAAAATATCTCCTTAGTTATTGGACTGATAACTTTCTGTTCCCTGTATTGTGATGGCATTTGTAATAAAATATCACATATTTGGTAGATAGCAAATTGAAGAGATTCTTTTACAAGCCAAACAAATCCGTTTTTCTTTTTGGGCTATAGGCAAAACATTTCCATTTGATTTATAATTCTAATATTAAATTGCAATGCTCTGCTCTAGCATTATAATAAGTAGAGTCTAAAGTCACATTATTGAATATGGTTATAAAAAGGAACTAGCAGTATTATGTTTTTTTTTATTAAGTGCCGAGTAATTTTATATACTTTAAAAGAGTTTACCACTTTTGACTGGTTTTAGTTTCTTTGCCTAAAACCATTATAGCTTAGATTTATTTTCTTTATTTTTTCTGACAGAACACTAAGGTTTAAAAACAAAAACTTTAATAAGCATGATGATTTCACTGTTTAAGCTAATCTTTGGTTCATATGAAGTTGCATTAATTCAGACAATCAGAAACTAGTGTGTGTATTGTAAGATTAACAAGATGAATAGTTCCAGAAAGAGTTAATAGGTAGAGTTAATTCTACCTATAAAACCATATAGAAAAGCTTAATTATGTACTCTAATATCTCTGTCAATTTTTTTGCTAATGTCTTTATCAATTTTCATAATAAACCAACTCTAAATTCACTGACAATCAATCATTTTTATAATACAAAGAAGGAAATTTTCCAAACATTTAATCTATAACACTAGGTATAAATCACAAAGGCACTGTCTTACTCTTATTGTGTGCTTTCAAGATGTATTTAAAATACTGGCAGAACTCAAAAAAGGGAGATGACGGTACACATGTAGCACACAGCATTTTCAATTAGGATTTTAATTATGCTTTGTGAAATCTAGTGATACTTTTTTATTTCTTAAAATAAATGAGGCAAATCTCATCAGAATTATTTACTCCTATGGATACCAATTTATATGATAAACCACTTTCTTCTACAACTGTATTACGAAAACCCAATTGTTTCATGCTGTTCATGGAAGTCAGTAATAGGACACAGACTGTGATGCTATTAAAGCAATTCAATAACAGAACATTAGAATGTCTACTAAAATATCACAAATGAGTACCAAAATTTTATATAATGCTGGTAGAATGTTATAACATTGCAGTGTTTGCTTTTGTTTTACAGTTTAGACAGTAATATTACTAAAGTAATTATGTTTCCTATCCATATAATCCAAGTTTAGCCTCGAATCACAGTATTGCACTTATCATACTAAAGTGAATTTTTTCCCTACTCTAGAAGTGGCTTGATACTTCTGCATGATTTTCAAACTGTAAAAAATTTTAAATGTGCATTTATTACATCTTGACATTCTAAGGACTAAGTATTAAACCTTAGAAAATTTTGTTAAATTATTTCAAAATATGTTAAAACAGAGCATCAATGTTGGTTGCGTTGTTAATAAGTGAAGTAGAGCAATATTGTCAGAAAGTGATGCTATTAATTTACATGGTCATGACAATTTCTCTCTGGAAACAAGTTATTTATCCTCTTTCGAGGAAAGTTTCCTTTAGTTTCATCCAGTTCAACATCAGTTAAAGTCTTTTTTTTTTTATAAATTTTTTTTTTCATTTTTTATTTATTTTGGGGACAGAGAGAGACAGAGCATGAACGGGGGAGGGGCAGAGAGAGAGGGAGACACAGAATCGGAAACAGGCTCCAGGCTCTGAGCCATCAGCCCAGAGCCTGACGCGGGGCTCGAACTCCCGGACCGCGAGATCGTGACCTGGCTGAAGTCGGACGCTTAACCGACTGCGCCACCCAGGCGCCCCAATTAAAGTCTTTTTTAAATGTTTGTTTATTTATTTATTTATTTTGAGAGAGGGGAGTGGAGAGAGAGAGAAACACAAGCAGGGAGGGGCAGAGACAGAGGCATACAGAGAATACTAAACAGGCTCCCATCTGTCAGCACAGAGCCTAGTGAGGGGCTTGAACTCACGAACCGTGTGATCATGACCTGAGCCGAAGTCAAGAGTTGGATGCTCCATTGACTGAGCCTCCCAGGTGTCCTACCAGGTAAAGTCTTTTAACCGACACAGAAAGATTTCTGATTTTACATGTGAAAAAAACTAGGTCGTTAATATTCAATTAGTTTTTCAAAATTCAAACTCAGTTATTGAATCTATGTCAAAGAATAAATTCTAAACTATTGCTTAGTGATTAAGACAAAACCACTCTTTCTTTTTGCTGTGCAGAAATATTTTTTGTGATGCTTAGATCATGAGATATTATCAGGTGCAAGGATTTTGGTGTTAATCAAACTCGTGGTCAAAATCATGATAGATTATAGGGAAAGTACGGGAAACTAAATCATTGTGAGGTTTGGGGAGGTGGCAGTATCCTAAGAGCAATACGAATATTTTTGAAAAATATATAAATATGTGTAAATGAGCTGCAGTGCATGGTGGAGCACATTGCATTCCACTGGTAGAAGATAATAAAGTTTAGCTCAACAGGCATGGTAAAAGTTGTCACCTTTGGTATCCACAATCTTCTCCATAATAATATCCTTTGGTAATTTCGCACACTATCAGCACTTTTTTCCTGATAAAATTCATGAGAAACTGGACAGACAAGCTTCTGAAAATAGACTGGGATGGTTGTCATCATACTAATAACAGCGGAATGAAACTTAAAAGTATCTCGTAAGTCCAGATGGACTAAGGTTATACTCGAATACTTGAGGTTTCTGTAGTCAGCTCAGTCTATGCGGCTGGCTTCCACAGAAACAATATGTCAGTGTGACATGCCCTGTGGCAATGTAAGGTTCCTGTGGAAATGAAGAGTGTTTACCGATGAATCCTTTGGCCTTCTCAACAATAAATATGGGGAATTATCCAATGTGATTTTTATCACTTAAAAAAATACTCAAGAAATTTCCTTTCACATGGCAGTATCTACAGCTGTTTGCCTCCTTCTCCTCTGGACAACACATGTTTCTAGTGCTGGCAATAAGTAATGTTTCTGCTTAGCTTTTGACCATGTATCAGAGCAATCTAAACCACACTCACACAGCTTATCAGGGTTTTTTTTGTTTTGTTTTGTTTGTTTTTTTTTTTTTTCCATGCAGGAGTATATCTTAAAAGCCTAAGCTCAGTTTTCTACTCTATATGCATAATGACAAATCTGCACTCCTGCTGGGGGCCATTTTCACAGCTTCCTCTCCAATAATTAAATGACCACCAGTGAGAGTATTGCCTATAGAATTTAGAGAATCAAAAACATTTTTCTTAATACTCCTTTTAGCAAAAATGATTTTATCATCTTCCTTCCATTTTCTTAACATTTTAAATAAATTTACCACTGATTAAGGCAAAGGTTATTTCTTAGCACTTTAATCCTCTTTACATAGTTAATTAGCATCAAGTGTTTCTATTTTCTGGTCCAGATTTGTTGGGAGTATAAAGCTCCGGGTGTATGTCTTAAATGTATAGAATATAATTTTGGTCATGAAATATACAGTATTAACAAAATAAGTGTCTTTCCTGTAAACCATTTCTGAACATGAAAAAGGAACTGAATTTGTTTATCAATTTGAAATATATACATTTTGAGATCAAAAAGATTATGTTTTATGTTTTTTAATGTAATACCATATGATGAAACCACATCTTGTGACAAAATGGAAATTGTATTTTCCATATTCTGTCTTGCCAAAATGTTATTCTATATATATCCTAAGATCTTGTACACATGCACACGTGATCAAACCTAAGAAATATTGTGAGACAGCTATTAAACAAATGGAAGTCTTTGTCTCAGACACTTTATGAGGGAGAAGAAATTTTTTTTAATGTTTATTTGTTTCTGAGACACAGAGAGACAGAGCATGAGTGGGGGAGGGGCAGAAAGAGAGGGAGACACAGAATCAGAAGCAGGCTCCAGGCTCTGAGCCATCAGCACAGAGCCTAAGGTGGGGCTTGAACTCACAAACCTTAGATCATGACCTGAGCTGAAGTTGGTCACTCAACCGGCGAGCCACCCAGGCGCCCCAAGGGAGAAGAAATTTAAACCAATTTTAAACTAAAAATTAAGCTGAGTAATGACACGAGAAAAATGTATGGGGAGTCTTGAGGAAAATTTATAAACATTTCTATGAGAAAATCACAAGATTTAGAGAAAGTCAAATACTTGGTATGGTAAATGTTTACTTGACATTGTGCTTACTTGCAAACATAATGAATTTTTCCAAGGGGGTCAAATGCTTTGCTTCATCAAGAACAACAGAGACCAATAAAAAATAAAACTTGGTAAAGAAACCTCGCTTCTCAGGAAGGGAGCAGCCTTGACTTCAGGAAGGGCTGTAGGTTCTAACAACATAATTTACATTTAACTTACTAATGTTTGCATAATATCCATTGTGTTATATCTTTTAAAAAAGTATTCACATCAGTATAATTCATTGTATATCACAACAGCAGTTAACTACACCAGAGCTGTAGAAATAGAACAAAATAAAGATCACATTAGGTCACCAAGAAGAAATCATTCTCTTCAAACTTAGAATAGAGACAGTAGAGGGATCAGGGCAAAACATGGGTTTCCTCCAAAGCTATCATGGGTATTTTACTTCTTACAACTGATAATATAACAGGTGTATTACTTGAGAATTCTATACTATTGTCTTTGCAATCTAAGAAATTAATTCCTCAGAAACAAAGAATATGATTTTAACTTGCCAAATTCAAATATAAACCTGTGATTTCTCATATGGTTTTATCACTAAGTAGATCCATTTAATTAAAGATCCCTAGAATAAATGTATTATATTAATTCCCATTTCTAGAAAATAAGTTTAGAGTATCTTAATTTAATTTACTAAGAGAGGCTAGTGAATAATGATGTTAGACTTGAATTAAGATTTTTTTTCTTTGTAGACCTTTACATTTAAAGATCTTTTGGGGCGCCTGGGTGGCTCAGTAGGTTATGCATCTGATTTCAGCTCAGGCCACGATCTCGCAGGTTCATGACTTCAAGCCCCACATAGGGCTCCATGCTGACGGCTCAGAGCCTGGAGCCTGTTTCAGATTCTATGTCTTCCTCTGTCTCTGCCCCTCCCCTGCTCATGCTCTGTCTCTCTCTGTCTCAAAAATAAATACACATTAAAAAAAAAGTTCTTTTAATTTTAAAGACTTAAATGTTGAAACTTGTTTGCTGTATATACTTTTCTCTTCTCTTGCCAATATTATTTTCCACACAGTTGAACATATATGCAACCTATTTTAATAGGGTTTATCAAGCCTGAGTTCAAACTTTGTTGGGCAAATGCAAAAAGCATGTACCATAAGGTAAAGATGAGTCTATCTTCAAACACACTTTAATATATCTTAAAGAGCAATATCCTAGACAGAGCTGGGAAGGAAAAACTACACATACTTGTACAGTTTCATTTTCTTAAAATCATTTTAAAATCATCCCAGCAATATCCTTTTTCCTGGAAATCCTATAAAATGCTTTTATTGGAGAATCTATGGGTTGTCTGCTACCTTTATGAAGCTAAGGAGAAAGGCTTCTCACTTTTTTTTTAAATGTGGAATTCTCCTCACCTCTTAAAAGAAAAAGAGAGAAAAGTGTTCATTTTGAGTGTGACTTTTTAGTTGCTAGTCTACTTTCTTCACTTTCTCCTAAATCACTAAAAGGTTGGAAAATAGTAGGAAATTTCAGAGTTTCACAGGCACATGAATCAAGTCTTCAAACTTAATGGTGAAATAGTATTGTGTATGAATCTAGGAGCTCTGATGAAGGGTTATTTTCAGTAAATGTTGAAAGGTTGACAGTAGTTGCTTTGTAGATGTGGAAAAAAAACCCATGTTGATACCAATCATACACAATTGCTCTTTAATGGTAAGAATTTTTTAAAAAGAAAGAGTTTCTTTGGAGTACTGATTTTCAGCCAGGGAATACAGTTCCTGGAAACTTCATATGAAGTTATAATTGACTCAAATTAAAAATGTCAGAAAAGAAATTAAAGTAACACAAAATTTGCTCTCTTTCTGTTCATTATTGTATATTATTCTATCTCTTACTATTCTGCTTCTATGATAAAGAAAATAGTTTGAGAATTAAGTACTTGAACATCAGTGTATGTTTATATATTTTTACCATGTTGTATCTAAAGTAGTCAGATTGAAAGGGGCACTAAGAGCCAGGAGCCTGCTTCTGTGTCTCCCTCTCTCTGCTCCTCCCCTGCTCATGCTCTGTCTCTCTGTCTCTCTCTCTCTCAAAAATAAATAAACATTAAAAAATATTTTAAAATAGTCAGAATGACAAACCAAACTTAGACTATAAATTTGCTAGGATGAGGATGCCAAATAACACCATTTTCAGAAAAGAGACCATTAAAAGCTTTACTATTTTCAGGAAAAATAGGATTTGTAGCTGAATTCTATATTCTGTAGGAGATAGAATAATTCGTTCACTGGAAGAAGTAACATTGGCTTATTTGAGAATGATCTCAATCAGAGATTGAGATGTCAGTTGTTCTAACATTGTGTGGTCTGAGTGTTCCTATTTTCTTTCCACCTTCACTCAGAACAGGGCTTTGATGATCATATGAAGTGGTACAAGATTGAAATAGAAAGGGGATAGAAAGTAGGATACGAAAAATGAAGGGGTGATACAGAATCCAATATCTTCAAGGCCTACTCTAATGATTACTATATGATTACTATATGTCACACCTGTTGGAATCCATATTTTTTCCCTTCACCCTCATAATATATATATACTCATTTCTCAAGCTTTGTATTATACTTAAGGTTTTTTTTTTAATGTTTTCATACATCTTCGCCTTTCAGGAACATAATTTTTGCTGAGGCAAACTGTATTCTGTAATTTAAAAAAAGAAGTACATTGAATTAAAAGTGAAGGTTCTCTTTAGCCTTTCCATAATTAACATTATTTAAGTTATTCTATTAAAAATTATCCCAGAAGAAATTATAGCTATTAATTCTGTATTTTTCCTTCTTTAGACACCTAGAATAATATAAATACATTTATATAAATATAAATGATGTTTATGAAATCAATTGAATTAAGGAGGGATGTAGTAAATTTACATTATGAAAAAACTCCTTATCTAATCACATGCTAGCATTCTGAGTATTACTCTTGTAATTAGTAGAGTTAATAAGGAAGGAATTCTAAATAAACATAATTAATACTTCAAGAAAATAAAGAAGTGTAAAGAAGTATTAGTAGATAATTTGAATACTTGAAGTCCTCACTTGGCATGGCACCGTAGATGCTAAAACATGTGCACGTTGAGACCATGTTCTTGCTTTACATGGTTCCAGCAACCAGAGAGCCGCGCAAAGCAAAGACACAGCTCCAATATGCAAGAGTTTCTAGTTACCAATACTGTCTAAAATGAGGAAAGTCTGCATATAAAATAATTCAAATGGAAGTTCAAAAAGTGGACAATGCAATGCCTACGACTAAGAACTCAATAGAGTGATATAAAAATTGAATAGACCACCAATAATAGGATTACTGAAATGGAAGGAAAGTCAATAGACAAATACAAGCTGAAGCACGGAGACAGAAAGGAGTAAAATATATAGAAAAGAAACAGGAGATGTGTAGAAAAGAGTTAAAGGTCTAACATTTATTTAACTGGAATCACAGAAAAAGATGAAAGGGAATTCAGCACAATACCAAAAGAGTTAATGTATGAGGAGTTTCCCAATACCAAGAAGCTGTGTGGATCCAATATTCAAGAAATTCTAGATCCCAAACAAGATAAATATAAAGACAACCACATGTAGGCACATCCAAAGCATATTTTTTACAAGAATGTTTTACATTATTAAAATACTGAAGTCATCAAAATGCTTTCTTTGTGTTTAATGTATTAGAAAATAAGACAAAAATATTCTCAATATTCATTTAATTCATATTTAAAATACCAATGATATATCCATTTTGTTAGTGTAACATACATGTATTTACAAAAAAATTTTTATCTTTTCCAAAATGAAATATAATTCATGCTATAATTAATTGCTTCACATTTTTGTAAATTCCTTTCATACTTGATTTACTAGAAGATAGGTAGATTATTATATCTACTTCTAAAATCAATCTGTTATAATATATTGTTTTGTTAGAAGTATAGAAGTATAGAAAACTTTGGCTCCAAACATTATGTAATGAGAATTGGAGGAGAATTGGATAAGGATAATCCTTTTAGATAACTGGGGGTATTTTTTGTTAGTAGACACAAAAGGATTGACATGCAGGTAGTTTTATAAAGATAGCCATAATATGGGATATGAAAGAATATCACCAAACATTTTGTATTCCTTTACATTCAAATTCATGGATTCAACTTGAATTTTGTTTTTTTCAACTTTCACTTGGAATGGATGTATTCACCTTTGTAACATCATGCATTGTCACTTTTGAATAATTGCCAAAAACCAAAGACAAACAGAAAGTCTTGAAAGCAGTCAGAAAAGGGATTCATTGGAGAAGCACTATGGAAGAAACCAAAAAACAGTGGCTTGGTATTTTTTTTAAGACAAAGTCTCTAATTTTATTTTATTTTTTAATTTACAACCAAGTTAGTTAGCATATAGTGCAACAATGACTTCAGGAGTATATTCTTAATGCCCCTTACCCATTTAGCCCATCCCCCCTCCCACAACCCCTCCAGTAACCCTCAGTTTGTTCTACATATTTAAGAGTCTCTTATGTTTTGTCCCCCTCCATGTTTTTATATTATTTTTGTTTCCCTTCCTTTATGTTCATCTGTTTAGTCTCTTAAAGTCCTCATATGAGTGAAGTCATATGATACTTGTCTTTCTCTAATTTCACTTAGCATGATGTCCTCCAGTTCCATCCCCATAGTTGCAAATGGCAAGATTTCATTCTTTTTGATTGACGAGTAATACTCCATTGTATATATATACCACATCTTCTTTATCCAATCATCCATCGATGGACATTTGGGCTCTTTCCATACTTTGGCTATTGTTGATAGTGCTGCTATAAACATTGGACTGCATGTGCCCCTTTGAAACAGCATACCTGCATCCGTTGGAAAAATACCTAGTAGTGCAATTGCTGGGTCATAGGATAGTTCTAGTTTTAATTTTCTGAGGAACCTCCATACTGTTTTCCAGAGTGGCTGCACCAGCTTTCATTCCCACCAACAATGCAAAAGAAATGCTCTTTCTCCACATCCTTGCCAACATCTGTTGTTGCCTGACTTGTTAATGTTAGCATTCTGACAGGTATAAGGTGGTATCTATTGTGGTTTTGATTTGTATTTCCCTGATGATGAGTGATGTTGAGCATTTTTCATGTGTCGGTTGGCCATCTGGATGTCTTCTTTGGAGAAGTGTCTATTCATGTCTTTTGCCCCATTTCTTCACTGGATTATTTGTTCTTTGGGTGTTGAGTTTGATAAGCTCCTTATAGATTTTGGAAAATAACCCTTTATCTGATATGTTGTTTTCAAATACCTTCTCCCATTCTGTCAGTTGCCTTTTAGTTTTGCTGATTGTTTCCTTCGCTGTGAAGATTTTTATTTTGATGAGGTCCCAGTAGTTCATTTTTGCTTTTGTTTCCCTTGCCTCTAGAGATGTATTGAGAAAGCAGTTGCTGAGGCCAGGATCATAGAGGTTTTTGCCTGCTTTCTACTCTAGGATTTTGATGGCTTCCTGTCTTACATTGAGGTCTTTCATCCATTTTGAGTTTATTTTTGTGTATGGTGTAAGAAAGTGGTCCAGGTTCATTCTTCTGCATGTCGCTGTCCAGTTTTCCCAGCACCACTTGCTGAAGAGACTGCAGTGGCTTGGTATTTTTAAAGTGTTGAAAGAAAATATAAAGTACTTTCTTCAGCAGATAAAAACACAGATTAATACATTTTTATTACTCTCAAAATTTGTATTACTGTCATATTGCAAGTATGCATATATAATCTCTAAGTTAACTGCTAAAACAAATTGAAAAACATAGAGGGAAACAGAAACAGAAACTAATTGAGTGATTCCAAAGAAAGGGAAAAAAACATAATTTTGGGACATGTATGTTAAATGAAAAATGTATTATGAGATGATCAATGTAAACACAAATATAAATAGGTTAAATAGTCCAATGTTTTAGATAGGAATTTGCATATAGAGATATTCTATCAAACAATGATAACATTTATTTTGAGTCATATTCTTTTTCCTCCAAAAGTAGAGCTTATTTATTATTTCACTCCTATTTTCACAATTTTATACACATCAGGAAAATATAAAATATTTACAACATAAAAATTAATATAGTTAAAATACTATGTTAGGTAACTGGAAAAATAATGCACATACAAAAATAACTGATAATACAAGGCAGAATGTGTTAGATGCAGTAAAAACTGTATCAGTATTTTTTCAATGTATAGTTTGAGACCAATGGTACTCTATACAAAAAAAGTTGGTGAGGTTAAAGGTACAATCTTGCCTTGAGCCAGAGTTCTCTTTTTTGCCACAGATGTTTAGGTCAATTTGGAGCCTGAAATTTTTATCTCTAAAAATATCTTTAGGTTAACTAAGTGAACTAATGAAATTAGTGTTCTTTTCAGGAGAGGCTCAAATTTTGATGCAAAGTCTAATCATGCACTTTAATGCAGCTCTTTACTTTTGTTACATTTTCACATTTGTTTATTGTCATTTCAGTAGCCAACCCCTTATTCATCCTGATTATCTTATCGTCCTCTGGAACTAAATCTGAAATGACATATGGTCAGTCGAATTTTCAATTTCAGTTGCAAAGTTGCTCACAGGAACTTTAAAAAACCACATGAATCTTTCACAGCAAATTAGAGTCAAGAAAAGCTTCACCCAAACTGCTGCAAGAAAAAAGTCACTTATAAAGATATCTCACTGCCATGATGGCACATATAAAAGCTAAAGGATATTCTTTATTTTCCCACTACTAAATAATACTTTATGAAATTGCCCTCACATATGACAGCTCAAATAAACATTCATTTAATTATAAAATGTCTCCATTTTTTTAATCATTTATTAATAAAAAGCCAAAATTTACCAAACATTATGCGTCGGCCAAAAATGACCCCAAATTCATTTTTGACATTATCATGTTTATCTTTAGGCCACTGTTAAGAGAGGTAGCACTATTATCAATATTATCATTTTATTTATTTATTTATTTATTTATTTATTTATTTATTTATATGTTTATTTTTGAAAGAGAGAGACAGAGGCGAGCAGGAAAGGGACACAGAGAAAGAGAGGGAGACACACAATCTGAAGCAGGCTCCAGGGCGCCCAACATAGGGCTAGAACTCACAAACCACGAGATCATGACCTCAGCAGAAGTCAGACGCTTAACTGATGGAGCCACCCAGGCACCCTGTTATTATCACCATTTTATAGATGAGGTAACTAGGGCCTTAAACATGGTTAGCAGATGATGTAAGTTTCCTGATACGTAACCAGAGTAAAAATTCAAATTTAGACAATTTGAGTTCATGGTGGAGGTGATTTTACCTGTCAATTAAATTATTCAGAATAACATATATATAATGGGGTGCCTGGGTGGCTCAGTCGGTTAAGCGTCTGACTTCAGCTCAGGTCATGATCTCACAGTTTGTGAGTTAGAGCCCCGCGTCAGGCTCTGTGCTGACAGCTCAGAGCCTGGGGCCTGCTTCGAATTCTGTGTCTCCTTCTCTCTCTGCCCTTCGCACGCCCTCTCTGTCTCTCAAAAATAAATAAATGTAAAAACAAATTTTTAAAAATAATAACATATATATGATCCAGAAAATAGTATGAGAACTTAACAAACGGTCATGTCTTAATCATGTAAGAATGTGATGTATCTAAAACAAAAACCAAATTGTTACTCAATAAGTGCTATACAATTCCGTTAAGTAGAAAAACTAACAAGACTGAAAACACATAAAATTTCACTTCTCAAAAAAGCAAGAAATAAACCTATGGCCACGTCTTAATGAAAGTACTAAGGGTAAAGCTTTTGATAAGTCACTAGTTGGGCAACAATACATTTACCATGTTAAGAATAAAAAGTAATAAAAATAGAAATTCCAGGGAATAAGTCAAAGGATGAAAAGAATATTTTCTTCTGTAATTCAATTAATGAAAATCCTAGTGTAAAGTAAGAGATAAATGCATAGAGATAGGTGGGGAACGGGGTCTAGGAGTTAGAGACTACTACGACTCAGGGATTCATGCAACCTTAGGCATTTCTGGCATATCTAATAATCATCATGATCATGAAAATAATGATAAAATTAATTGCTGTTATGATGGATACCTGTCACTGAACCCAGGTGAATATGGTGTTAAGAATATAGGTTCTTTGGTTAGAAAGGCCTAGGTTTGAATAAAGTTCTGATATTATTTCTGCAATATTGTCCAAGTCACTTTACTTTTTCTGTCTCATCTTTTTAATGCTTAAAAGCATCAACCCAGCCAAAGTCCTCAGATGATTTTCTAGCTTCACAGGGAAAAACAAGAGTGTAAACTTTTGCAACTAATTCATTGCCTTGAAGACCTCAGCCTAACATAAAAGGAAGAAAGCTTGAGTAATCATTTTAAAATGTAGCATGTAAAATTGTGTGTATATTATGAGTAGCTGTGGTGAACTGCAGAAGTGGACTATTACCTAATGAAAAGTCAGAAGGTCCATATTTTTAGACACTCCTGGTGAATTTCTCTGAATCACTGAAGAAATAGTCCTGCTTGAAATGGCAACATAGCCTTTGCTTTTCCTTCTCCCAGAATCCCTGTTTTTCTCCTTTTTGCTCTTTCCTACTTAAGAAGGCAGGTAGAGAATCATATTTTATCTATGCTCTGTGATTTTTGTGTCTGTAAACATCTGCAGAGGTGGAAGACATTGATTTTCATCTCAAACTAAAACTAAAAAAATGTACCCTTTATATGATCAAATACACTAAAAAAGAATAAGATAATCACCAGATTCCTACTGTCTCTCCTCTTTCTCTTCCTTCAGTGGCTCTGCTGACTCTGACTCCAAATGATTCATGCAGACAAAAACTATCAGGTTCAGATAATATGGAGATCACTTAATCTGAACTTCCATATTCTATTTTTTTTAAACATTTACTTCTTTATTTTGAGAGAGACAGAGAGAGAGAGAGAGGGAGAGAGAGAGAGAACAGAGGAGGGCAGAGAGAGGGAGAGGGATGTTATGTTGATCGAGCCTGTTGTAGGGCTCAATCCCATGAACTGTGAGATCATGACCTGAGCTTAAACCAAGAGTTGGATGCTTAACTGACTGAGTCACCCATGAACTTCCATATTTTAAATGAGAAAAAAATGTAGCTCCAAAGATTAAGTAACTACAGTGTCTATATGATAAGTAAGAAACTGGGCTCACAGTAACTGAGTGGGAAGTCTGGAGATGGGTCTCCTGAGTTTTAAATAATAAATGTACTATTTTCCTCAGTGGATCTTAGTTACTTATAATATGAACATAATGCCATAGACTAATTTTCATAATAATTGAAATTAGTATACATGTATACGTATAGATAATGTACATTAACACCATAAATTTTAAATTTGACATTATTGAATTTTAAGATCCACCATTATTTCAATACATAGAATTGAAAAAAAGATACTATCACATACAATAAAAGCTTTCTAATAAATATTTATTGAATGAATGAAGTCACTGTGTATCACTGCCTCTCAGTAGTGCTATATGCAATATATGGAGAAATTTGGAAACATATTAAGATTCATAAAATGTGATTTAAAAATAAATGTGATAGCATCATATTTTAACACAAAGTAGTATCTTCACAAAATTAAAAAAAAACTTATGGTTTTGGGAAAAACTTTATATTTGTTATAAATGTATTATTACAAGTTAAATTACAAAATAATAAACCCAGTAAATTAATTTAATTTAACTGATTATTTTAAAGTGTATCAATGTACAGATATATGTAACTTGTGAAGCTGAATATTTTGGCTTTACAGAAATAAGAGCAGTTAAATGTATTTTGTTATAGTCATTTTGTTTAAAATAATAATTCATAAGTATAGCTTCATATTTTAATTAAACTTCTTAGTAATTAAGATTTAAGTTTTTAAAATATATCTAGTTTGAATCATCAGAAAAATAATTAAATGATGAAAATACATTAAAATTTTTTTTAGTTTTCCATCATTTGATATCATATTTAATCTCTAATATAGTTCAGAGTTTCCCTTTCACATATCTTTCCCACATATTTAAGTAAATCAAATTTTAAGTAAGATTGTGTGTTATAGATTCTTTCACTTCCTAGAGATGCTTATTACAGGACATAAAGTGATGGAAATTCAGATACCTTTGAAAGCCACGAATTTCAATACATACCTTCCTGATTTTTTGTGGACTTTCTACCTTCTAAAGAAAGGAGGGAGAAGGAGAAAGAAGGATTTTTGTTTCCATCTATATTTTAAATTCTTCATAGAATGTAAGAAAGTGCATCATCTCCCATAATGTGCAAGAGATTGAATTTTAAAAGTCATATGTACTTGTCTTAAATAGAACAAAGTGTTTTAGAGTTTCCTGGAATGCTCAGTTGGTTGAGAAACCCACTCTTTATTTTGCCTGGGGTCATAATCTCACAGTTTGCTGGTTTGAGCCCCACATCAAACCCCGTGTTGGGTCATAGTCTGTATGTAGTTCCTGGTTTCGAGCCCCACCTCAAGCCCCACATACAGCTTTGCACTGATGGTGTGGAATTTGCTGGAGATTGTTTCTGTCTCTTTCTCCCTCTCTCTCTGCCCCTTCTCCACTCACGCATATACTCTCTCTTGCTCTCTCTCTCTTTTTCAAAATAAATAAACTTAAAAAAATAGGGGGGCCTGGTTGGTTCAGTCATTAAGTGCCCGACTTTGACTACAGCTGAGATCAGCCTGCTTCAGATTCTGTGTCTCCCGCTCTCTCTCTCTCTCTGACCCTCCCCCGCTCACACACTCTCTCAAGAATAAATAAACACTTAAATTTTTTTTTTAAAAAAGAGAACAAAGTGTATTCTTAACTAGTATTTTTTTAATGTTTTTATTTATTTTTGAATGTGAGAGAGACAGAGCATGAGCGGGGGAGGAACAGAGAGAGAGACACACAGAATTCAAAGCAGGCTCCAGGCTCTCAGCTGTCAGAACAGAGCCCAACGTGGGTCTCGAACCCATGAACTGTGAGATCATGACCTGAGCCGAAGTCGGATGCTTAACCGACTGAGCCACCCAGGCACCCCATTAACTAGTATTTTTAAACTAAAAATAATAAAAGATTTTGACATAGAAAAACAGGCAAAGATCATGGTTAGATGATAATCTGAACAGAAATGTAAATTGCTAACAAACATGAAATATTCAACCTGCTAGTATAAGAATCATTTAGAAATAAAACAACATGAAGATAAATATTTTTACGGATGCTCTGTTGTTGTTCTTAGGAAAATACTCTTTGTTAGAGAAGGCATGATAAAACACATACTCTTATATGTGGATGCTAGGATTCTAACCTATTATAAGCTTCTAAAAAGCAATCAGAAATGGTATATCAAGAATCTTGATCTAGGTATACTTTTCTTGGTTCAATAACTTCCAGTGTGGACAAGAGGAGGAAGAGAGACAACAGTATTTCAGTTGGGATACTAAATTCTTTAAAATGCAAACCTTTGAATAAAATATTTAAGCACAAGAATGATAACATTGCTCAAAAAAAGTATGGTATTGGCAGTAAAACGGACACAAAGATCAACAAAACAGAAGAGAAAGCCCAGAAGTAAACCTACACATATATGGCCACATTATGTATGGAGCCAAGAATAGGGAAAGACCCTCTCTTCAATAAAATATGTTGCGAAAACTGGACAGCTACTTGTAAAATAAGGAAACTGGACCACTGTCTTATGTCATACACAACAATGAACTCAAAATGGATTAAAGACTTGAATGTAAGACCTGAAAGCATAAACTCCTAAGAAAAACACACAAGCAAACAAACAAAACAAACCTTAGGGGATAATCTCCTTGACATCAGTTTTGGTGGCGATTTTTTCAATCTGACACCAAAAGCCAAGGCAGCAAAAGCAAAATTAAACAAGTGAGGCTACATCAAGCCAAAAACTTAAACCATCAACAAAATGAGAAGGCAACCTACTGAATGAAAGAAAATATTTGCAAATCATATATCTGATAAGGGGTTAATATGTATCAAAAATATATAAAGAATTCATACAACTGGATAGCAAAACAAACTAACAAACAAACAAAAACAATCTGATTACAAATAGAAGATCTGAACAGACATTTTCCAAAAGAAGACATACAGATGGCCAACAGATATAAGAAAAAATGCTGAATATCACTAACTTCCAGGGAAATGCAAAACCACAATGAGATATCACCTGTTAGAATGGCTATTGTCAAAAAGACAAGAAAGAACAAGTATAGGAGAAGATGTGGAGAAAAGGGACCCTTGTGCATTGCTGGTGGGAATGTAAATTGGTGTAACCACTAAGGAAAACAGTATAAAGTTTCCTCAAAAAATTAAAAATAAGATTATCATGTGATCCAGCAGTTTGCACTTCAGAGTATTTATCTGAAGAAAAAATGTATTATTTTGAAAATAATGCCCTTTGTTTACTGCAGCATTACTTATAATTGCCAAGATATGGAAACAGCCTAAGTTTCCATTGATGGATGGATGGATAAAGAATATGTGTATGTTTATGTTTGGATGTGTGTATAATGGAATATTATTCAGCCATACAGAAAAATAATGTCTTGTCATCTGTGACAACATGGATGGACCTTGAGGGCCTTATAGTAAGTGAAATAACTCAAAGAAAGACAAATGCCATATAATCTCACTTACATGTGGAATCTTAAAAACAAAACAAACTCATAGATACAAACAGAAAAGAAATACAAAACTTTAAGAAAAAAGAAGAGGGCTCCTGGGTGGCTCAGTCAGTTTAGCATCCGATTCTTGGTTTTGCCTCAGGTCATGATCTTATGATCAGCCCTGTGTCAGGCTCTATGCTGACAGCACAGAGACTGCTTGGGATCCTCTCTTTCCCTCTCTCTCTGCCCCTCCCCGCTCATGCTCTCTTTCTAAATAAACCAATAAATTTTAAAAAATAAAATAAAAATAAATAAAACTTCCAACAGAAGATTGGTGACTGCCAGAGGCAGAGTGTGGGGATTGGGTCAATGGATGAAAGGGATCAAAAAGTACAAACTTCCAATTATAAAATAAATAAGTCATGTGACTATATTGTGCAGCACAGTGGTTATAGTTAATAACACTGTATTGCATATATGAAAGTAGCTAAGAGAGTAGATCTGGAAAGTTCTCATCATAAGAAGAAAAAATCTGCAACTATGTATGGTAATGAATGTTAATAAAAGTAAATAAAACAGTGCCTGACATTTAGTAAGCCCTCAAAAAAATAGCATTGCTTTTCCAGTGAAAACATTGTGAGTGATTTTAATTTATAGAACATTTTGTTTTTATATTTATTGATTTTACAAGGACAAGTATTTATGTAGTTTAGTATATAAAAGTGTAGAAAAGTTAATGAAATTAATGATATATAACAGTTATGGAAACAGTGAAATAATCATGAATATTAAAGTCTATTAATTTTAATAAAGTACAAAAAACACAAAAAATATGTTTTATAAATATAATTACAAAGGGAATGTATTTAAATAATTTTAGTGATAACATATTGTTTATTTTATTTAATGATATAAATAAAACTGAGAAACTGATTAGATAAGATGGGTAGGGAATAAAATATAAAGGTGGCTTTGCATACATGTAGTTTGGACACACTTTTATTGTCGATATTGACAACTAAAGATATGCTAAGGCATTATTTCACACAAAATAATCCACAGGATTTATACTTCCTAATCCCTAAAAATGTTGAGAGGAAACATATGAGAGAATGAGACAGAAAAATAGAGAAAAAAAATGGAAATATGAACAGGAAAAATCATAAAACAAGGTATCAGAAATTTGAATGTATCAATTCATACAATATAGGTATACACATTATATATATGCACACATATATATACATAGATATGTATACATATATACAATATATACATACACACATGTATACATTCACTTCACATTGAAATGCCAACTGATTACACATGAGTAGTATCCTCTTCTACTTATAAGTAAAATATCAAAGAAAAGAAAAATGTGATCACTCCAAGAATCAAAATGAAGATTTAGCAAAATTAAATGGCAGATGTGGGTGTGTACTAAATAACTAATCACATGTCTTATTGGGGGCACAACTGGGAATTCTAATAAGGGTTAATAATAACACTTTACTGCTTGCACAGCAGTCTATTTTGTTGTTGTTGTTCTAGTCATAATTATGGTGTTTTACAAATTTTTAGTGAAAAACATGCTACTTTTTAAATCAGAACAATCCAATAAATATAAATTTGTCCAATAGCGCTTGATGTAAAAAATGGATAGTATTTCCCATATAAAATTAAATCTACCCTGGTTTCTCACTCACACAGTGGAAATATGTTCAATATCAGTTAATATTTGAATTCCAAAGACTTGTCAAGACTAAAAAAAATATAGGGAATGTCGTTCTGGTATAGAGTTTTTCTTGTTAACTACTGTGATTCCTTGTCTAAGATTCCATGGTCCCTTTTGAAGAAACATAGCTCCATTCCCTCAAACTAAGTTTGGACTGGGAAGTATTTTGCCATATATCCAGACTTCTTAAACAAAACACAGTTGTACCACGAGAATAAGGTTCAAATTTCCCAAATCCAAACTTCTCATCTTAGTCTCAGAAAAGTTAAACTATTATTTCCCAACCAGAGATTCACTTTATCCCTTTTCAACACACACCATACCACTTACCATTCAGTCCCCAATCTCACAGTGGGGATGTTTATAACAATAGGAAATTGAGACTGACCAGAGGAATGCAGACCACAATATGACACATAACCTGTGTAGTCCACCGTGCCAGAGCTCTGTAAGACCCCTCTTTTTAATGGAATATGGGGAGTTCCAGTGAGTCTTGGGAAAACTCGGCAAGGGAGAGACACGCAGGGCATTTGGAGTAGTGACTATTAACAATACTCATGGAAATACTTCCAGAATGCAATACCTACTAGCCATGGTATTTCTTGAAGATCAATTCTGTCCATCCATCTATCTTGGACTAAGAAACTCAATTCCTCTGAATGAGTCTGAAAAGTACAACCAACCATTGCAGTAAAGAGCAAAACCATATCAGTTAGTTGTGTGTGTGTGTGTGTGTGTGTGTGTGTGTTTAAGAATCATATTATCCTACTGTGTTACACATTTGTTTTACAAGAAGTTTTTTTAAACTTTAACTTAGATATCATTTATAATAACTTCCTGTCTTTTTAATGTTTATTTTTGAGAGAGAGAGAGAAAGACAGAGCATGAATGGGGGAAGGGCAGAAAGAGAGGGGAAACACCGAACCCAAAGCAAGCTCCAGGCTCTGAGCTGTCAGTACAGACACTGACACGGGGCTTAAACCCACAAACTGTGAGATAATGACCTGAGCTGAAGTCAAACACTTAATAGACTGAGCCATCCAGGTGCCCTCTTGACTGAAGGTCTATGTTCATTTGAAAAAAATGTGTTTCCACTCACAGCTTTTCTGGATTTTACCACTGAATTATAGATATAGTCTAAAATACAAACATACAATTATTTTTAAAACACATATTTTTAAATATTCATTTTGTGTCCTAATATCAAGTTTTTAAAAATCAGAATGTTTTAAAACATTATTTGATTGCTTATTCTTCAGTGATTGTGTTGTTCAGATGAGTGATAAGATGTCTGTGGGTACTTCTGCATCTCTGACCTGCAAAATGGAATGATTTCAAGTGATTGGACATAATGTCTGTTGATCCACAGAGAATCTAGAGAGTGATGTGTAATATAGGATAATAGAACAGGATCATAAAAAATTAGTTCTACTAATATTTTTTTATCTTGGTTCTGTGCTGTCAATTAGCTCATTGTTTCTTAATATGGCACCAGTATGATGAATAATACAAGAGTTAATATTATATAGATACATCACCAAATATATAATACAATTAATATCAGAATTTCATAGAAAAAATGATCTTAAAATAAACATAAATTGCAGTTACCCACCCAGGTCAAAACTGGGAAGAACACAGGCTATATGTTTGAATCTAAAATAAATGGTTTGCATTATAATAAACCATTCTCCTGTTAGCATGTTTTACTACTCTTTTCTTTTGCTGTTCTAAATATATTCATAGAATTTTATTTTGTTGCTGATGACCAGTTACAAAAGTAACTACTGGCCCTATGGCCACTGATTAAGAAAAACCCTAGGCAACCTGACCCTTTGATTCATTTTCATTAAAAACATCATTTGAGAGAGCAAATCAGGCTGAAATTAATACCATAGAGATATAATTTTCTTAAAGATTCTATATATCTAAAGCCTATAAGTAGGTTGCATACAAAATTTATACTAAAATAATGTGGCTCAAAACAACATAGCTTCAATTTTACTATCCTTCAGTAATCATGGCAATGATCTAATGGCCTTAACCAGAAAAAAAAAATTTAGCAAACTTTGTTTTTTTAATGCTTCATTTTGCCTCAAAGCACCAGAAGCACACAGAACAGAATAAATCCTGGTTACATCTGAGTGTTGTAGAATTAAAATGCATTTGTCTAGGAAACTAAATGTAAATAAGTCAGTGTCTCCTGGTAGTTTTCTCTAATTTGGGTCTCAAGTCTGGTTGGAATATCTTGGCCTAAAGCACAGAGAATCTAGAGGAAAAAAAATTCAAATCTCAATGTATAAGAGAGTACTTTGCTACCAAGGGTGTAGTGTCCATAGAGATTTTTTTAATTTGCATTTTCTCGTCTCAATGTTGCAAATGAGGCCTACAAAGAGCATTTTTAATTAATGAATTGATGGTTCCAATGTAACCTGTGTATCTCCCAGTCTATATTTCCTTGCCCTGAGTCCTCTGCCTTTGGTCTTTGAGATGTAAGTTCTACTGAGCATAAACTACCAAAGACTTGTAGTCAGTTAAAGTCAGCATAGATCATAAGCTTGCTATCCTTGGTCACTACCCAGGATGTAGACCCTCCAGCTTCACTCTCTGACTCTAGATTCATTTCCATTCAGTTACAAGTTACTGCTCTACATCTTCAGTCTCCTGATCCATTTCTCTCTCCAACTCTTAGCCTTATCCATAACTTGAGTCAAGAAAGAACTCAAGATAGAAAGGGGCTGACAGAAACAAAGAGCATGCTCTTCGGCTGACATACTCAAGATTTCTCACCCTGCATGTTCATTAGTCCTTCAACTCTCTCACAGGAACCCCAAATGCATTTCTCAACCTACTTTATTGAAGCTTTGGGTCTGCCTCCACTCACCCTACCATCAGCTCCCTCCACAGTTCTTTGAATCTCTCACCATCACATTCAACTTCTTGTCTCCTTTGCCTTTTAACATGTGTTCTCTTCTTGTTTCTTCTTGTGCCCCTTACAGGATAAAGTCCTACTTGGCTGTTGTGGGAAGAGCAAGACTGTCTGAAAGTGACCAGGAAACTTGCTTTATAATACTTGGACAAGGAGATGGCTTTTGCTGGGGATTTTCCTTCTCCCGACATGAAGGTCAAAGTCCACAGTTTCTGCCTCTGCTTTTTTCATCATTATTTTCATTTCTTCACTGATTTTCTCATCAACTGCAGGCAGAATATAATGGCGTCGGAGTGGCTCCCAAGACTTCCAGCTCCTCTCTCAACCTCTTTCACCCCTGTGGAGGTGGAAGGCCATGGACTTTGTGCATGTGGTCAAGAGCAATCAGTGCTGGGCATAGGACTTGCGCCTTAAGGCGTATGCCAGACCCGCCAAGCTCGAGTCTATCAACAGTGTGGGTTCCGTGCCCTCTTGATTTCTAGTTGTCCTGAACCCTGGCTCACCTGGCTCACATCCTGCAGCACTTATTCGCTGAGAGCAAGCCAGTTTGCTCTGTTGGCCACAGCATAACTGCTGCCTTCTGCTGTGCCATCAAGAGGAAGTAACTAGAACCTCTCACTGGGCTCAAGATCCTAAGTGCTGAGCGGCTAATTTTCTGTCATCTACTGCCTGGCCCATAAACCCAAGGTTATCTTCATGGTTTAAGCATAGCCTTCAATTGTCTGCCTCCTCTCTTTCTTCTGCTTATAAGCATGGCACGCAGGTACACACACACTGAGCTTATTAAAGAACATACTTGTGTCTCTTCCACTTTGGATCCTGGTTCCAGTGTTTAGCCCAGAACAGAAATCACACCTTCTTTCACCATCAAGGCCCAGGGAAACATCTCTCTCATTTCCTTTTTTATATCTTCAGAACAAAAGGAGACAGTGTCTAAATGTGATTGTGATGCTAATGTTGGAGGCTGATTCAGGGTATTCTTCCAGAGTATAGAGAATATTTGAGAAGCAGGATTGCTTAGTTGAGATAAAAGATATGTCAATTACATTGTCAAATCCTCCTTTCAGATAGCCTGAGAACAATAGATTCTTGTATAGTGAAATACTATTTTGCAGTTGAATATTCATTTGCTTGCTTCTGTTGATTCCAGTTACTTATGAATTGGATAGTATATGCAACACTTGTACATGACAGGTGATAAATATTTTGCAATGTTAAGCAATTCATATTTTTCTAAGATTTGTTTATGTGTAGGTCTAGTCAAACATGTATGAAGCATGATACTGATTCTTTATATTATCAACAAGAATAAGAAATTGTATATTGTGAACAGCTATATTTTAATAAAAATATGAAATAAAATGTAATTCAATTTTCAAAAATTAAATACTTCAACTACATCTAATCATCTTTATTTGAATTTTTTTTATTTGTTAAAAAAACTGCCTCACTTTTTAGCAAAATAATTTTGAATAATTTAGAAAAAAATAACTACATGAAAATATGTGAAAGTAATTTTATTTTTTTTATTTTTACATTTACATAATTTGCATTATCAAAAATATAGTCAAAGGTTGTGCACATTTAACTTGGTTATATTTTATTTTCTGATCCTTATGATAAGTGAAAACAATTACACATTGAAATGACAGAAATAAATATATAGAAATGGAATATAGAAATAAATAGAAATTAAATATGCAGACATGGAATTCTAGATAAAAACTGAAGAAAATAGAGATAACTCTTCATGGAGATAGTATGATTTCATTTTTAAAAACTGGAAATAATCTCAAGTATCTTTGAAAGATTTCCCTAATAAAATTTGTTAATATGTTTAAAAATCATTTAAGATCAGGAAAAATTACTGATGAAAACAGGATTTATCTTGACCCTCTTGAGTTGTGGATTTTATCAGAAAATATATATTTTTTTCATATTCATTGACTTTATCAGACAGCTTTGACATCCTGGGGACTTGAGTCATACATACAATACTTTGCACATAATTTTCAATTTGCTATTAAAAAAGCATTTTGCCACAGTAATAGAATAGCATGTATTTCACTAAAAAATTATTAGATTGAGTTAAAAGTTTTAAATATCTGACATATATATAGGCCTCCGTTAGTACTCTTGGTCAAGCCCCAACAAATGTTATAGTCAGGACTGCTTGTGGTAAAATCATTACGAGAGAAAACTTGGGAGTGACTCCTGCTCAGTCTGTCTGGTTACTAGTCCCAGAACATTTGGGTTGATGGGATGATCAGGAGAAATATGCCTTGTTTCTTTCTTTTTGACTTTTAACTTAAAAGTTTGAGATTTCCCCCAATTATATCTATTTTAAACCAGACCATGTGACATTGGAGATTCAATCTGAGTCATGGCTAAATGACAATAGATTAATCCAACTCTGCCATAACCATGCCTATAACCAGGTTGTGGAAAACTAATGAAGGAATTGTAGAAGCAAGTATACCAAAGTCTTTATGAATCCAGGATCTTCAACTCTAAATGAGTATTCAGGGATGCTAATCAATTTGTCTTTATTTTCATGGTTTGCTCTTGTTCACATTCTATGCATCAGTATATGAAAACATTTTCTCACACTTGTAGATTTCAATCCTTCCACCTCATTCCTCAATCTTAATGATAAATTTCCTTCTTAACACTTCCTTCTAATACTGAGAAAAAAAGTGTCAGAGAAGATACTATCAAATGCCTTGAACAAACCATAGCCTACATTTCCACCCAATATTTCTTTCCTTTCTGTTATAATAGAAGCAGTGTTTCTTTACTTTGTCTGGATACTATTCCTTCACATATTTGAAAGGCTTTATCAAACTTTATTAAATCTTCAATTCTTCTCTCTCTTCTCTTTCATAGTATTTTTTTTTGTCATTAGTTTCTGGCATAAAAAGAAATTCTACAAAAACTTTCTCTCATCCTACATAGTCCTCAAAGATATTTTTACAGGCTTTATCTTTTGTTTTCCAACCCTTCTTTTATTCTTCATACACTACTCTCTTCTTAGGTTCTTAGTCCATAGAAATTACTCTTATCCAAGACACCAGGCACTTTATACTAGTTCTCAGTTTACGCCTGATTTGAATTCTGTCAGAGTTTGGCATCATTGACCAATCTTCTTCCATAAGTCACTATAGAACCTTGCCTTCTATAATACCACATGCTCCTCATTTTCTTACTAGATATCTGACCCCTTTTTCATTCTATCTTCTAGTTTCCTTTTTCTTTGCTACTAAATTAGAAACATTTTGTAGACCAATTCTAAGTGCTTTTTTAGATCTCACACATTCTCCCTATTAACCTCATCAATTATATATATGGCTATAGTTATCAACCATAGCAAGAGTCAACAAACATATAAAGAGCCAGATAGTAAATATTTTACATTTGTGAGTCATCTGATCTCTGTCTTCCTTACTCAGATCTACTCTTGTAGTATGAAAGCAGCCATGGACAATACATAAACAAATGGCTGAGCTGTGTTCAAATGAAAGTTTATTTACAAAACAATTGCCAGACCAAATTTTCCTTACAGGTAGTAGTTTGCACACAAGTGCAATATAACATTGTACTTCACAAAATTCCTGAACTTCAGAACTGAATTAGTGAACTAATTGAATATATGATCAATGTGGCTCAAGTTGGCATCTTCAATTTCATTCAATGCACTGAAAGTGGGGATCTTCTTAGTTCTTCCTGCTTAAAAGACTTCCAGAGCTCCCAATTTGCTCAAACATTGAACATGGTTCACAAGATCCTTAACTATGAGTCACTGCTTCCCTCAGACCTAACCTATTGCCACTTTTATATTTTAATATACTCTAGAATAATAGTGGAAAAATTTCTGGTCCACAGACTATTCATCGAATTTCTGTGTGTCTTCATTGAAGAAGCATCAGTTTTATTTTTTTTAATTTTTATTATTTTTTCTTTATTTGTTACTCTTAAATTTATTTTTTTGTTTTTGTTTTGCTTTCTTAATTTCTAATATCCACCTTGCCATATAATACCCATTTTAACAAGTTATTTGCAAATTAATATATTTTAGTTATATATTTGATCAAATTAATGAAAATTTAGAAGTCCATAAAATCTAAAAACCTCACACAAAACACATTAAGATTAAGCTGCAATACTTGCAATTCATTAAGGATGACACTGAAAGGTGGACTTGCAGGAGACACATATGTAATTTTTCATTTCTCTATATCAATCACACTACACCTCTTTATGCAAAAATATGTTCAGTCATAACATTTAAAGTCATTGTTAATTCAGTCATAATATTTAAAACCGTTTGCAATATTTCTTTTTTAAAGCTTTATTTATTTTTGAGGTGGAGAGACAGAGAGAAAGAGAGAGAGAGAGCAAGCCCACAGAGGAGTGGCAGAGAGAGGAAAAGACAGAATCCCAAGCAGGCTCTGCACTGTCAGCATGGAGCCCGATGTGGGGCTCAAGCTCAAAAACCGTGATCTTGAACTGAGCTGAAATCAACAGTTGGACACTTAATTGACTGAGCTACTCAGGCACCCCCCATCTTAAATACTTCTGAAATTTTTCCTGGGAAAATATAGTTAAAAGAAATTTGGCATATATATATATATATATATATATATAATACATTTCATATATAAATTATATGTATATTATATATATATAATTTGTAATACATTTATGTAATATAATATATTTATATTTAAATAAAATTATTTCTACTTTCATACAGCCAACCTGGAAAGCCAATATAGCATTTTCTGTTAAACATTTTTCTTTTTTATTTCTGTTGAGAACATCTTAGTCTTGTGTAAAAACAGTTACTTAAATGATCAATAAAATAAAATGTGTTAAATAAACTTAAAAAAATGGGGGGGGGGGCACCTGTGTGCTCAGTTGGTTAAAAATCCACCTCTTGAGAAAATCGCCAGAAGACTAGCAAAGCGGATTCTCTGGAGCCAAGTGCAGATGAGAGGCCCATGGAAGAGGGTAGGAAAGGCTGAGAGGCAGTGCCCCCTACATAGGCTGGGGGGAGGGAGCCAGGGCGGAGTGGCGGCCCACAGCAAAGCAGAGCCCCCAACTCTGGCTGGCAAAAGCGGAGGGGCCAGACGAGTGTGTTCAGACAGCAACCGGGACATAACATCTGGAAGGTTATGAATTAACAGCTCTGCTCAGAGAGAGGGAGGGCTGGAGGACAACAGCAGGGAGAGTTGTTGAGCCCCAGATGACAGAGCACAGCTTGGCAGGGAACAAAGGCGCTCACCAGCGCCGTCTCCCTCTCTCATCCCCCAGCCAAAATCCCAAAGGGAACCTATTCTTGCACTGTGCAAACACCAAACGCTGTGCTTCTGAGGATCCATCCCTCCGGGGGGTGGGGGAGGGGGGATATGAATCCTTCTCAGTGCTGCAGGGCCCCTCCAAAAGCTAATGGCTGAAGGAAAAGCGAGCTGAGCCTGCCCTTCCGGCCCCTGTGCACCTGGCCGATCCACGCCAGGTAATATGCCAGATCCCCAGCACCACAAGCCTGGCAGTGAGCAAGTAGCCCAGACGGGCCACATCACCCCACAGTGAATCCTGCCCCTAGTAGAGGGTAAGAGAAGGCACACATCAGTCTGACTGTGGCTCCAGCAGTGGGCTGGGGGCAGACATCAGGTCTGACTGCGGCCCTGCCCACCAACACAAGTTATTCAAGACAGCACAGGGGAAGTGCCCTGCAGTCCCGCACCACTCCAGGGACTATCCAAAATGATGAAACAGAAGAATTTCCTTCAAAAAAATGTCCAGGAAATAACGACAACTAACAAACTGATCAAAAAACGATTTAAACAATATAACAGAAAGTGAATTTAGAATAGTCATAAAATTAATCGCTGGGCTTGAAAACAGTATAAAGGACAGCAGAGAATCTATTGCTACAGAGATCAAGGGACTAAGGAACAGCCAGGAGGAGCTAAAAAATGCTATCAATGAGCTGCAAAAAAAAATGGAGACTACCACAGCTCGGATTAAAGAGGCAGAGGAGAGAATAGGTGAAGTAGAAGAAAAAATTATGGAAAGAGAAGAAGCTGAGAAAAAGAGAGATAAAAAAAAATCCAGGAGTATAAGGGGAAAATTAGAGAACTAAATGATGCACTAAAGAGAAATAATCTACGCACAATTGATACTCCAGAGGAGGAAGAGAGGGAAAGGTGCTGAAGGTGTACTTGAAGAAATCATAGCTGAGAACTTCCCGGATCTGGGGAAGGAAAAAGGCATTGAAATCCAAGAGGCACAGAGAACTCCCTTCAGATGTAAATTGAATTGATCTTCTGCACAACATCTCATAGTGCAACTGGCAAAATACAAGGATAAAGAGAAAATTCTGAAAGCAGCTAGAGATAAACGTGCTCTAATATATAAAGGGAGACCGATAAGATTAGTGACTAATCTCTCTACTGAAACTTGGCAGGCCAAAAAGGAATGGCAGGAGATCTTCAATGTGAGGAACAGAAAAAAAAATATGCAGCTGAGAATCCTTTATACAGCAAGTCTGTCATTTAGAATAGAGGGAGAGATAAAGGTCTTCCCAAACAAACAAACACTGAAGGAATTCGTCACCACTAAACCAGCCCTACAAGAGATCCTAAGGGGGATCCTGTGAGACAAAGTACCAGAGACATTGCTACAAGCATGAAACCTACAGCCATCACAATGATTCTAAACCCATATCTTTCTATAATAACACTGAATGTAAATGTACTAAATATGCCAACCAAAAGACATAGGGTATCACAATGGATAAACAAAGAAGACCCATCTATTTGCTGTCTACAAGAGACTCATTTTAGACCTGAGGACACCTTCAGATTGAGAGTGAGGGGATGGAGAACTATTTATCATGCCACTGGAAGTCAAAAGAAAGCTGGAGTAGCCATACTTATATCAGACAAACTAAACTTTAAAATAAAGGCTGTAACAAGAGATGAAGAAGGGCATTATACAATAATCACAGGGTCTATCCATCAGAAGAGCTAACAATTATAAATGTCTATGAACTGAATACGGGAGCCCCCAAATATATAAAACAATTAGTCACAAACATAAGCAACCCTATTGATAAGAATGTGGTAATTGCAGGGGACTTTAACACTCCACTTACAGAAATGGATACATCATCTAGACACACGGTCAATAAAGAAACAAGAGCCATGAATGATACATTGGACCAGAAGGACTTTACAGACATATTTAGAACTCTGCACCCAAAGCAACAGAATATACTTTCTTCTCAAGTGCACATGGAACATTCTCCAAGATAGATCACATACTGGGTCACAAAACAGCCCCTCATAAGTATACAAGAATTGAGATCATGCATACTTTCAGACCACAATGCTATGAAGCTTGAAATCAAACCAGGAAAAAGTCTGGAAAACCTCCAAAAGCGTGGACGTTAAGAACACCCTACTAAAGAATGAATGGATCAACCAGGCAATTAGAGAAGAAATTAAAAAATATATGGAAACAAATGAAAATGAAAATACGACAATCCAAAAACTTTGGGATGCAGTGAAGGCAGTCCTGAGAGGAAAATACATTGCAATCCAGGCCTATCTCAAGAAACAAGAAAAATCCCAAATACAAAATCTAACAGCACACCTAAAGGAAATAGAAGCAGAACAGCAAAGGCAGTCTAAACCCAGCATAAGAAGAGAAATAATAAAGATCAGAGCAGAAATAAACAATATAGAATCTAAAAAAACTGTAGAGCAGATCAATGAAACCAAGAGTTGTTTTTTTGAAAAAATAAACAAAATTGATAAACCTCTAGCCAGGATTCTCAAAAAGAAAAGAGAGATGACCCAAATAGATAAAATCATGAATGAAAATGGAATGATGACAACCAATCCCTCAGAGATACAAGCAATTATCAGGGAATACTATGAAAAATTATATGCCAACAAATTGGACAACCTGGAAGAAATGGACAAATTCCTAAGCACACACACGCTTCCAAAACTCAAACAGGAAGAAATAGAAAGCTTGAACAGACCCATAACCAGCAAAGAAATTGAATCAGTCATCAAAAATCTCCCAACAAATAAGAGTTCAGGACCAGATGGCTTCCCTGGGGAATTCTACCAGACATTTAAAGCAGAGATAATACCTATTCTTCTCAAGCTGTTCCAAAAATAGAAAGGGAAGGAAAACTTCCAGACTCATTCTATGAAGCCAGCATTACCTTGATTCCTAAACCAGACAGAGACCCAGTAAAAAAGAGAACTACAGGCCAATATCCCTGATGAATATGGATGCAAAAATTCTCAATAAGATATTAGCAAATCGAATTCAACAGCATATAAAAAGAATTATTCACCATGATCAAGCGGGATTCATTCCTGGGCTGCAGGGCTGGTTCCACATTCGCAAATCAATCAGCATGATACACCACATTAATAAAAGAAAAGATAAGAACCATATGATCCTGTCAATCGATGCAGAAAAAGCATTTAACAAAATGCAGCATCCTTTCTTAATAAAAGCCCTCGAGAAAGTCGGGATAGAAGGAACATACTTAAACATCATAAAAGCCATTTATGAAAAGCCCACAGCTAACATCATCCTCAACGGGGAAAAACTGAGAGCTATCCCCCTAAGATTAGGAACACGACAGGGATGTCCACTCCCACCGCTGTTGTTTAACATAGTGTTGGAAGTGCTAGCATCAGCAATCAGACAACAAAAGGAAATCAAAGGCATCAAAATTGGCAAAGATGAAGTTAAGCTTTCACTTTTTGCAGATGACATGATACTATACATGGAAAATCCCATAGACTCCACCAAAAGTCAGCTAGAACTGATACATGAATTCAGCAAAGCTGCAGGATACAAATTCAATGTACAGAAATCAGTTGCATTCTTATACACTAAAAATGAAGCAACAGAAAGACAAGTAAAGAAACTGATCCCATTCACAATTGCACCAGGAAGCATAAAATACCTAGGGATAAATCTAACCAAAGATGTAAAAGATCTGTATGCTGAAAACTATAGAAAGCTTAGGAAGGAAATTGAAGAAGATATAAAGACATGGAAAAACATTCCGTGCTCATGGGTTGGAAGAATAAATATTGTCAAAATGTCAATACTACTCAAAGCTATCTACACATTCAATGCAATCCCAATCAAAATTGCACCAGCATTCTTCTCGAAACTAGAACCAGCAATCCTAAAATTCATATGGAACCACAAAAGGCCCCGAATAGCCAAAGTAATTTTGAAGAAGACCAAAGCAGGAGGCATCACAATCCCAGACGTTAGCCTCTACTACAAAGCTGTAATCATCAAGACAGCATGGTATTGGCACAAAAACAGACACATAGACCAATGGAATAGAATAGAAACCCCAGAACTAGACCCACAAACATACGGCCAACTCATCTTTGACAAAGCAGGAAAGAACATCCAATGGAAAAAAGACAGCCTCTTTAACAAATGGTGCTGGGAGAACTGGACAGCAACATGCAGAAGGTTGAAACTAGACCACTTTCTCACACCATTCACAAAAAGAAACTCAAAATGGATAAAGGGCCTGAATGTGAGACAGGAAACCATCAAAACCCTAGAGGAGAAAGCAGGAAAAAGACCTGTCTGACCTCAGCCGTAGCAATTTCTTACTTGACACATCCCCAGAGGCAAGGGAATTAAAAGCAAAAATCATTTCCTGGGACCTTATGAAGATAAAAAGCTTCTGCACAGCAAAGGAAACAACCAACAAAACTAAAAGGCAACCAACAGAATAGGAAAAGATATTTGCAAATGACATATCAGACAAAGGGCTAGTATCCAAAATCTATAAAGAGCTCACCAAACTCCACACCCGAAAAACCAATAACCCAGTGAAGAAATGGGCAGAAAACATGAATAGACACTTCTGTAAAGAAGACATCAAGATGGGCAACAGGCACATGAAAAGATGCTCAACCTCGCTCCTCATCAGGGAAATACAAATCAAAACCACACTCAGATATCACCTGATGCCAGTCAGAGTGGCCAAAATGAACAAATTAGGAGACTATAGATGCTGGAGAGGATGTGAGGAAACGGGAACCCTCTTGCACTGTTGGTGGGAATGCAAATTGGTGCAGCCACTCTGGAAAACAGTGTGGAGGTTCCTCAAAAAATTAAAAATAGACCTACCCTATGACCCAGCAGTAGCACTGCTAGGAATTTACTCAAGGGAGTACTGATGCATAGGGGCACTTGTACCCCAATGTTTATAGAAGCACTCTCAATAATAGCCAAATTATGGAAAGAGCCTAAATGTCCATCAACTGATGAATGGATAAAGAAATTGTGGTTTATATACACAATGGAGTACTAAGTGGCAATGAGAAAGAATGAAATATGGCCCTTTGTAGCAACATGGATGAAACTGGAGAGTGTGATTCTAAGTGAAATAAGCCATACAGAGAAAGACAGATACCGTATGTTTTCACTCCTATGTGGATCCTGAGAAACTTAACAGAAACCCATGGGGGAGGGGAAGGAAAAAAAAAAGAGGTTAGAGTGGGAGAGAGCCAAAGCATAAGAGACTCTTAAAAACTGAGAACAACCTGAGGGTTGATGGGGGGTAGGAGGGAAGGGAGGGTGGGTGATGGGTATTGAGGTGGGCACCTTTTGGGATGAGCACTGGGTGTTGTATGGAAACCAATTTGACAATAAATTTCATATATTGAAAAATAAATAAATAAAATAAAATAAATAAATAAATAAAATTAAAAACAATCCAACTCTTGATATCAGCATAGGTCATGATCTCATGGTTTGTGATTTTGAGCCCTCCTGGGGTTCTGCTGAGGCTGATAATGTGTAGCCTGCTTGGGATTTCCATCTCCTTCTCTCTGCCTCTCCCTTGCTCTCTCTCGCTCTGTCTCTTTTAAAATAAATAAATAAACTTTAAAAATAAAACAAAATATGTTATGTGTTTTTTTTCACTTTCCAATCATTTTCAATTTATTATTTGTATGTTCCAACATGTGGTATCACTACAAATCTTACAAGAATTTATACATTTTCATATATGCTGATGATAAATAACTATTATGAATTCAGAATATCCTAAATTCCTATTTGTACTTTTTCCTAGTACATTGTTGTAAAGTTATTTCAAAAGTGACTAATACAAGTAGCTCATAAAAATCTGGGTATTGCTGAGTGTCAAGGTAGACAGGTAGCTTCCTATAAAGTGGCATTTACTGTGATCAATTATTAGTGTTAAATTTAGGCTTTGGTTCCCAGAATTTCCCCATAAATTTAATTTTGTCATTATTACAGATTTGATTAGAATTAGCTATGCTAATATATGCTACTACAGTCACAAAAAGTAATGTTTAATATCAGTTTAGCCACTTATTAATTTATAATTTATAACTGCTAAGTAAACTGGTTAATCTGGTTATCTCTCTTGGAAAAGAAACTTCATGAAAATAATACTTGATGAGCTTGAAAACAAAATATGGAGAATTCTTTATATAAGTTGAATGTTCAATAGGATTAGGCCATTAGGTACTTACAGATTAATACTTACAAGAAGGTAGCCAGCTACAGAAAATAATATGTTATTTTATGGATTGCCTGAGTGGCTCAGCTGGTTAAGCATCCACCTCTTGATTTCTGCTCAAGTCATTAATTTACAGTTCATGAGATCAAGCCCCATGTCAGGCTATGCACTCATGGTGCAGAGCCTGTTTAGGATTTTCTCTCTCCCTCTCTCTCTCTCTCTCAAAATAAAAAAATAAACTCAAAAAAATAATACGCTATTTTCCTAGAAAGGTACATACCTCTTTTGTAACATTTGTTACATTATATTAAAAGTCTCCCGTTAGACAATATGTTCCCTCTATTTGACTGCAGGGTCCTCAGGAACTTTTAAAAATATGTCCGTCAAATTGAAAAATATGAATGGTTTTAATATAGTAGCCAAACAATAAATGTTGAACAAAACTTGGTGGTTCTAAAATAAGCTCACAAATGTTAGCCTCCTGAATTCTTCCACATATCTTATTCTCCTATAGCATTCACAATTCCATTTAAATATTATAGACTCAGAAGTCTTAGAACAAAGAAATCATTTTTGTATTATCTATGCTAAAATTTCCAGAGTATATTTAATCGTGGGATCATTTTTTTGTTTGGGCATTTAATAAATAGAGATCACAACGTGATAATCAACTGGTGGGATCTGCCTCAGAGATGTGCTTTCTAATGATTTGCTAATATTTGAGAATTATGAAATTCCACAAACTTTTAAAATATTCATTTTTTCTTAAAAAATGTTGACTGGCAATATTCAGTACAAATCCATCATGACAACAATCACATAGGGTTGAATACTAGCCACTTGTTTTAGAAAGAGAATACAGAGAATAAGGAGAATAAACTTTCATGTCCCCCAGACTTCTCAGTAATCTTGATTATATGGTATTTCTCCAGACATACTCACTTATGATATTGTCTGACAGTTGTTTGTGATTCATATAATTTAACAATATCAAATAATACAAGTTCATAGAACTTGATTTGCAAAACTATGGAGCAGATAATCCCCATGATTTCTTAAAGCATGGAAGATCTGTGACCACAGATCTTCTCTTTGTAAGTACAGTGAAATATTTTTTTTATGAGAAAATTCAAAAAGGATGAAATTAAGCAGGGAGGCCAAGATAAAACATGCTGTCCAGGGTGAATCCCAGAGTAGCTGCCCAACACTGCTCTGCTTTTTTTGTTGACGAAGTTCTGCTTGTTTCAGATAAGTACTTTGCTCTTTGCTTCAGTGGAAAATTATGAAAATGGACTCAGGTACCCAGACCCGTGTGTATTACTTAAGGCTGAGTCTAGAGGTCTCACATATGGAGGTTGGATCTTCATCTTGTTTGTGATCCAGTCATGTGGGACTTTGAGAATCTCAAAAATACAAACTAAAACAAATGTCCTAGCTAAGATTATAAAGAAATGTGAAAAAAATGAGTGTATGCATGCAAAAGAACTGAACAGATAATTACCACTTTTTAAATCAAAATATGTAGTGATGTGAGTCAAAGTGATTTGGTTATTATCCTCTTTTCTTACCCCAACTAAACTTCCTTAAACATCAGAAAAGTGTTGCAGGATTAATTTGTTCTCTGTTGCTGCAAGTACTACCCTAATTATGGAAACAGTTTTCATAGTTCAGCAGCTGAGGTATAGAAGAAAACAAACTAAAAGATAACAAAGGACCAGTCAGAAACTCCAGGAGTAAATCTAACAGACTGGTCTGACAGTTGTCACCTTTCCTGCCTTTGTTTTTCTTGTCCTCTCCCTCCTTCTTCCCTTTTTGCTTCCCCCTTGTTTCCCTCCTTCTTTCCCCTCCTTCTTTCCTGTCTTTTATTCCTTTACACACGTTAAGACTAGATGTTTCCTGTATGCCAGAACTGGTTTGGGGCACTGACAGTGAGATTGTACCTTGCAGGCATTTAAGGGAGTATTAGACATGGCACATTCAAGGCAGACCAACTGCTGCACATCTCATCTGGGATTTAGCACATACAGAAAGGCCTCTGGTTAGAATCCAGGGACTGTGTCTCTTGATTTTATCTTTGGCTGTTATGAATGAACCAGAATTGTTTTTGAAGACTGAAAATTCCCATGAGAATGTCCAGTGCCCATCAATGACCCAGAAACTTGATGCTTTCTATAATGCTAATCAGTTAATTACATATCTTCTCATAAGTTTGAATTAATGTTCTGGGCAAAGAAAGGAGGCTGAAATTTGCCATGCCCTCAATATTTCTAGGAATGGAACAATAACAGTTTTTTTAAGTAGTGCTGTTAATAAATTCAACAATTTTGCTTGATTGTCAATTTTGGAAAGAGTTTATTATCTTCATCACCATTAGACTATAAATTTAGGAAAAAAATTCATTTAAACAGAAAGAATATTAGCCCTATTTTACCTTTGAGTTATATAGTATTTGAGTTCTATAAGTATTCAAATATAAGAATAGTTATGAACAATAACTATGCATGATCCACTCTTATAGAAAATAAGAGAGGGTAGAGGGAACACACCTGAATGATAGAGATGGTTAATTACCTACATGCTATCAATTATATTTGTCACTCCCTACTTAATAATAGTTAAAGGCTGAGTAAAAAATGATTGCTATTTAAAATTGGATTCATTTTCCAATAGTGATCATAAGCTTCACCAAATATTAAGAGACAACTAGCAACTTGGGTTGTGTGAAATTTTATAATTTACCCTACTGTAACATAAACAATTGATGCATATTTAAATATAAATAATTGATGAAATCAAGATGGTAATGGTAGTTTGCTACCTATATAATTAGGATCTAATTACATTCAAATAATTCAAATGGTTTTTGAAACAAGAAAACATTAGATTTAGCAATTATATATCAATATTTTAATTTGAGGTTAAGCTTTCTTATTGTCTCTAAAACAAAATTTCACTGAGGCGCCTGGTGTCTCAGTTAAGTTCAACTTTTGGTTGTGCCTCAGGTCATGATCTCCCAGTTCATGAGTTCAAGCTGCACATTGGTCTCTGTGCTGACAGTGCACAGCCTACTTGGGACTCTCTCTCTCCCTCCCCACTAATTCTCTCTCTCTCATACAACAAATAAACTTTAAAAATACTTAAAAAATAAAATGAAACTTCATATGATACATAAAATTCAATTTACATGCTATTATTAAATACTTTAAGGAATAAAATTCATTATATTTAACTTTAATGAAGTTGAAGGTATACAAGAAAATCCTTGTTATACTTGGAACATCATTTGTGAATACAGTTATAGATATTCACTCTTCATGGAAGAGGACATGTTTTAAATGTGCTTTTTAATTTTTAAAATGGAGCATGTTACAGTGAACAACAAAATGGCATATAATATATTCACAACGTGTGCAACCACCACCTCTATCTACTTTTGTCATGGACTGAATTGCTCCCCAAATTCAAATGTTGGAGCTCTAATATCATTGTAACTATATTTGGAGATAGAGTGCTTAAGGAAGTAATCAAGGTTAAATGTGGTCATAAGGGTATAGCTTAGTAATCCAGTAGGACTGGTGTCCTTATAAGAAAAGGAAGAGACACCAGGTGTGTGCATGCACAGAAAGAAAGGTCATATGAGGGCACACCTATAAGGCCGTCGTCTGCAAGCCAAAGAGAATGTTCTTACTAGACCAACTCTGTGGACAAATTGATCATGGATGTGTAGCCTCCAGAATTGTGAGAAATACAGTCCTGTTGTTTAAGTCACCCAGTTTATGGCATCTTTTACAGCATCCTGAGCAGACTAATACAAGTTCCAAAATATTTACAACACCCTAAAAAAAGCACTGATACCCATTAAGCCATTACTCGCTATTCCCAGTCTGTGCCAATCACCAGTCTGCTATCTCTACAGACTTACCTGTTTTGTATATTTAACATAATATAAAATACGTATGACTTTTATTCTGGTTTTCTTCACTTAATATCATGTTTTGGAATTCATCCATGTTGTCACGTGTATCAATACTTTTTAAGGGTTTTGTTGTATTCTCAAACAAGATATGTTGAAATCTTCATGTCTAGTATATCAGGGAGTGGCTTTATTTGAAATAGGGTCATTGCACATGTATTCAGTTAAAATAAGGTTATACTGGAGTAGGGTGGACCCTTAGCCCAATATCATTGATGGCCTTTATAGCAGACAATGTGAAGTCATAGAGAGAGAATGACATGTGACAACAGAGGCACAGACTGAAGTTAGGCAGTTACAAGCCAAGAAATGTCAAGGATTTCTGGCAACAGCAGAAGCTATGAGAAAGATATGTAACATATTTTTTCCTAGAGACTTCAAGAGAGCATGGCCCTGACAATTCCTTGATATCTTCTAGTTTCTAGAATTGGGTTAGAGAATATACTCCTGTTTTATTAGGCCACTCTGTTTATGGTACTTTGTTATGGCATCCCTAAGAAAGTACTAGAGGTTTTGGTAGTGGGAAGTAGGGTACTACAACAAATACCTAGAAATGGGAAGTGGTATTGGATTTAGGTAATGGTGGTGACTGGAAGAGTTTTGAGGCGCATTATAGAAAAGGACTACATTGCCTTGAAAAGACTATTTATAGAAATATGGATGTTAATAAGACGTTAATAGTGAAGTCTCAGAAAAAAAGAGGACGCTTCTAACAGATACATCATAATGAATACAAGATTGCTAGAAATATAAATATTAAAAGTGTTGCTGGTGAGATCCAAGGCAGATGACGAACAATGTGATTAAAACTGGAGGAAAGATGCTTTTTGTTACAGGTGACAGAAGACTTGAATGATGCCAAAGATGAAGGTCCCTTATATATTCTGTCCATTTTTTACAGTTGTTTCCAATGGGAGGACAAATATGATATCATTTGCTTTAACATGGTCACAGGCAGAGACCCAATTTTCAAATTAATGACAGTTACATATAATTATTTTAAAATATTTAAAACACTCAGAGTTTTATACAGTTAAAAAGTATGATATCACCCTTTGTGAGTTTGAGTCCTGCGTCAGGCTCTGTGCTGACAGCTCAGAGCCTGGAGCCTGCTTCAGATTCTCTGTCTCCCTCTCTCTCTGTCCCTCCCCTGCTCACACTGTGTGTGTGTCTCTCTCTCTCCCTCAAAAATAAATAAATATTAAAAAAAAGAATTACTTGTCTTTGCTTCTTCATACTTGATTTGCTTGATTTTTTTTGTCAAGCTGCCTGCTTGTCACTAATTTCATTTTCAACAGGATTTATTTTACATACCCGTGCTTCCAAACAAAAGAGCTTACTATAATATTCAATTTAACTTTTAAACTCTTTACCTTACTGTTCTTCAATTCTTTATTTCTTGTGAATTATTGACTTTTTACAGTCCATTTGTGTTTAATGTGTTTAGAACACAGATATATTTTGAAATATCTTTGGTCATGGTTGTATATACTATGTATTTTCTTTTGATCCTTCCCCATACTTTGTTATTTTCTGTGTATTTGTGCGTGGAAGGGGATTTATAATCTCTGTGCATCTTGTTTGGATCACTTTTGCCTATTAATCATCTTTTAATGTATATTGTTCCATTTGGATGTGTTACCTTTATTCTTTCCACGTTATTATGAAAAGGATGTTCTAAAGATATATGAAGTGGTAGACGTGAAAGCTTAGATATGCCAGGTTAGAACATTTCTCACAGATGCTATGATCTTTTTCTTCACCTTCGTTTCAATTTTAGTTTTCTCATCTTGGATAAAAATATGTCCTAGATAGTTAGTAGGATACTTTTATGTCTTCTTCGGTCATCATTATGTCAGCAATAACTCCTAACAAGCACACAGAAACTTCAGTAGTATTCTGAGTAATTTAATCTTGTATAAATCATGAGTTTAGTTTAAACAGCATACATACAGACCCACCTTCTAAAGTAGGTAACTAGTGAAATGTGTTTCACTATTTCCTTGTAGTCTATAATTCCTGTCGTATATTTGGAATAATATATAAAGCAAAAGTGGTAAAAGAAATATAAGGATGCTTTTAAAAACTATGGAAATATTTAGCATAGCTCTTTCAATCCCTGATTTGTATTGATTGAGTGGTCTAAAAATTAGCCTTTTACATACATGGAACTAAAATGAAGAATCACTGTATTTCTAGTAACTTAATAATCTTATGTCAGCCAAGGTTTGAAAGAAAATAGATGATACATTCAAAAGGAGAATCTGAGAGAGTTTAATGAAGGGACTATTTAGAGTTCTAGTCAGGATTAAAAGAAACCAATAAGGTATGGAGCTAGGAATAGCAAACCTTTACTAATTTTAGGCGTGAGGCATTTGGGGAGGAAACATGGAGAGATGGAGCTAAAGGGGGAAACAAGAATCCAAACAACTTTCTTTCCAATTCCTATTTTCCTGAAAACCTTAATGCCCAAGTTCAAGGAAATCCAATTAATGCAAGTTGAGAGAACAGAATATTGTCAAGAATAGGGATTGGAGATTAGGAAGTACAAATGGAGAATATGTTGCATAATCCTTCACTGAACTGCCTAATTTACTTAGTGAGTCAATATTATGCAGATGTGTGAAGGCCCCAAAATCTGAACTCAGTATGGTGGATGGTTACATAGGTAATCTTGGTGTATGTTTTTTGGTAGGAATAAGCTTGTATGAACTTCTGGTTTCAAACAATATATTGACCTCTCTCATTTGGATAGCTTCTGTATTTATTGGAAGATGGCATTAGTTGGTTAGATGATTTGTTTTCCATGTGCATGTCACATATGAAAGAAAATGTTATTTAAGCAACCATTGCTTATTATAAAGAACATTGAAAGCCAAATGACTTTGGAAAGAAGAGCAAGGAATCCAAAATCCTGTTTTAAAGGCAGAGCTCTATGACTAACTAATCTTGATATGTGCACACTCATTTCATCATGTACAGCCTCAATTTCCCTCATCTGGTAAAATGAGAACTTACCATCTCTACTACCTAGTTAATAAACATTGTTTCTGTATAGAATTATTATTAAATTAACTAAAGTCTTAAATCAAAACTAATCCAAAATAAGCTCTGATGACTGATACATGAGAAATAATAAAATGAACAATTCAACTATAAAACAATTTTCTACAGGAATTTAATTTTTCAGAGATATTTAAAGTTGTCGTGGATAAAACCAACTTACTTCCGCAGGATTTATTTCTATTATAGAAGAGAACTGCCAACTAATTGATGGGATATTTTATATTTCTAATATCTGTGTCTTAAAAACTTTTTTTCCCTGGCTTTCATTTTCTCTCAACAAAAGCCATGCAAAAAAAGATGACTGTCTAAAAAGTGGTATGTATTCCTGATGAAGTTAGTTTAGTTATGTGTAATTATGATTTATTTTGAAAGACTAATCAGTGCTAGAGTTGCTTTTGTTTTTACAGTAGACTTCAGAAAACCTATTTGTCTCAGGACAATAGCAAAAGTGTAATTCAGAAGAACATAATACATTTTTGTAACATTTTAACTAGGTAATTTCATTCACAAGTCAGTTTATTGCAGCATTATTTGCAAAATTAAAATACTAACAACATCCTGAAAGTCCACAAGTGAAGAAATGATTCACTAAATCATGATTCCTAAACTATGCGAAATAAAGAAAAGTGAGATTTATATGTACTGGCTGAAAAATTATCCAAGACGAAGTATTGAAAAATAAGTAGCAAGTAATCTCGATTTTTATTAAAAATTAAAAGAGAGGAAGATAGAAAGCTAAATTAACTGCTTGTACATTTATACAACATTAGGAAAAGAATGAAAACTCATATTCTTTATAGCATTATTTAAACACTATGGCTGGAAAAATTAATGAAGGAGGGAAGAATATTTTTCTTCATACACATTGCACTGTTTGGAATTGTTGTAAACAGCATATATTATTGTATAAGTTTTGAACATACAAAAATTATCATATAAATTAAAACTAATATAATGATAATTCAAGAAAAGCACCCAAGCATTTTGTAATATCTGATAGTGTGTTTGTTAAATTACAATGAAAAAGACCACAATATTGGTTGAAGCAACTACGATTAAGGATGAATTTTGAATTAACATTGAGAAATTTATGCTTTTATGCATGCACACATGTACATTTAAGACCTATTAATATTTGGACTCAAAGTATAGGATAGAAAGTGATATCCAAGGAGAGTTGTTCATTTCCCATCATCACTGTGAACAGGAAAATAATAATTTACAATGACAAAATAAACAATTACTGATACTTGTCTTTTTCCTTTCATATAAGCTTTGAAATCTATATAAAATATGGATTCTTGCTACAACAAGAAATATTCAGGGTTGCTCATAAGAAACAAGGTACCTTGTAGAATAGAAGGAGCCTCTAAATATCCTAGCAACTCCTATCATTTTAATAAGACAATTTTAATATCATTAGAATATTTACTGTTACTTTAGTCAGAGTAGTAAATTCAAAGCAGGATTCCAAAATAATGTAGGCAGATCATTACTATCATTGAGATATTTTAGGAGAGTAGGGGGAAGAAAAGGATCTCCTGATGCCTAATCAGCTCCATGCTTTGTCATAGAAGAGCATCACCTGGACCCCTGAGGATGCTAGATAATCACACTAATGAATATAAGAGTGTGTGTTGCAAAGTTAGCAAAAAGACACTTTTAGAGGAAAATTTACCCTGTAGCTTAATTAACATTCTGAAAAAAATGATTTAGCAGGAAAACAATATATTGAGAACCTCTATTACATAGAAACAGGGTGTTTCTTTGCCTTCAGCTAGTGGCATATCTCATTAAAAGTAAAGAATGAACAAAGCATAGTAAAAGGGTATAAAGGAGTCTTTCAGATCTTAAAACTTGGTTTTTCCATAGCTTATCGTAGAAATTTTCAACTCGATAATCAAGGGTAAGAATTGACAAATACCTATCAGAAAATTTAGACACAAGGCTACAAGCTGCTGCACATGTATCTAACCACATTACAGCATTCAGGCATAAACTACATGTTATGGCATTCCTTCAACAACCATTTTAGAGTTTTCTTTGGATGCTTTTGTGTTTCTGTTTGCTCTAGGAACACTAACTAGGCTACTCACCTTTTGCTTAAATCAGTGTTAAGTCTTAGGAAATCTCTAAATAGCCTAGAGTGAAGACAGAATTTGGATCAGAATCTGATTCATATTTTAGTTGCATTATCGCTAGTCTTTATGTGTCTAGACATCTATATTCTACATCAATCTTTGCTAGTTTAAACTGTGATAATTCTCACTGTCTCATCTATTCCATAAGTACCCATTATTGGTGGTAATGATAACCTCATCCTAGGTGACTACTGATAATAAACAGAAAATTAAATTATACTAAATTCAAGTCAGGATTAATGAATGTATAGAATTATTAAATGTATTTACTCATTTATATATTTATTCAGCAACTGTTTAGGTATGTTTACTTTATCCTATTCCTGAAATTAGGAAGGGAGGAATAACAAGATATGGGATTTAAACATAAGCCACCTGGAAGGTTCCATTCTATAGTCAGGGATAGCAGACAAGTCAAATAGTCAAACAAACAACCCAGGCAGAGAAAAAATGCATGGGCATAGGCCCTAATGTAGAAAATGACCTGTAAGATGAATAGAAAGAAAGATGATATTGATGAAATATAATGATCAGGAGAGAATGTGGTATATAAAGTGAGGTATGAGAATCACACAGGGGCCAGACCATGAAGGACATTCATTACAGACTATGTAAAAGACTTTTTGCTTTAACAAACCCAGTGGGAAACTACAGAAAAGTTTTAATCAGGTATTTTTAAAGGTGCCGGATAAAGTACTGTGGATAGGGTGGTGGGTAAAACTTGAAAGCATAGATTTAAGAGATTATTGTGATTGTAAAGAAAAGAGATGAGAGCTTCTAGGAGAGGGATAGTGGTTATCCAATGTAAAAAGTAAATATTTTTGAGATAAACTTGTAAGTAGAAATATTAGGGGAATCAAGAACATTGCCATAGACTTTATTAATATTTAAAATTGCTGCTCTTCAGTAGACATTATTGAGAGAATGAAAGGTCAAACTACTTGAAAATGATATACTTGATAAGGAACTTATATTGAAATACAACACAATCAAAATTCAATAATAACAAAACAAACAACTCAACAACCAAATTTGGGCATAATTTAATTCAGTTGTTAAATAATTTAATAACTTCAAAGAATATGTATGGATCACAAATCTGGACATGAAAAATCTAAACATCATTAGCCATTAGAAAAATGCAGAATAAAACTATGATGAGATACCACCAATCACCTATAAAATTGGCTTATATTAAAAAGCCTGACCATATCAAGTGCTTGCAAGGATGCGGAGGAAAAGGACCTTTCATAAGATTCATGGTAGGAATGCAAAATATTAGAGCCACTCTGGAAAACAGTTTGATAGCTTCTTAAAAATACAAAGAAAAAAAATTCAGGGGTGCTTTCAGGGGTGCCTGGGCAGCTCAGTCGGTTAAGCGTCTGACTTCATCTCAGGTCAAGGTCTCACGACTCATGAATTTGAGCCCCACATTGGGCTCTGTGCTGACAGCTCAGAGCCTGGAGCCTGCTTCAGCTTCTGTGTCTCCCTTTTTCTCTGCCCCTTCCTCCACTCCCCACCATGTTCTGTCTCTCTGTCTCTCAAAAATAAATAAACATTGAAAAACATGCAGCTTCCATATGATCTAACTTTCTCAGTCTCAGCTATTTACCCAAGAAAATGAAAAAATGAAAACTTATGTTCATACAAAAATGGATACACAGGTGTTCACAGCAGCTTTTTTTTGTAATAATCCAAAACGTTAAATAACTCAAATATTCACCAACAGATGAATGGATAAACAAATTGTGCTATGTTCACATAGTGTGATAAGACTCATTAAAGCAATATACAAATCATTGATGTGTGCAATGTGGGTGAATTATGAAATAATAATGTTGTGTGAGAGAAGTCTGACATAAAGGAGCTTATACTGTATGATTCCATTTACATAAAATTCTAGAAAATGCAAAGCAGTTTGTAGTGACAGATGCAGATCAGTTGCCTTGAGACAGGGATGAGAGCTGGGAGAGATGGTTGGGAAGGGATGAGAAAGAGAGATTATGAAGGGCAGTGAGGAGTCTTTTGAGTGATGTATGTGTTTATTATCTTGTTTTTGGTGATGCTTTTGAAGATATATTCAAATGTGAAAACTAGTCAAATGATACACTTTGTACATGCTGACTTTATTGTATATTAAGTATGCTCTTAAGGAAAAGAAGCAATACCTATATTTGGCCTTCAGAAAATGAGTAGATTATGTTGGCAGTTTCTAAATTGAGATAGAAAAATGTTTGGCAATGAGAATCACAAGGTACTTTACTAGGCATAGAAATAACATCTTGTGGCATGGTCTACCTAAGTAAGACCATAACCTTCCACTTGAAATCAAACTTTGGAAACTATTTTCCTTTGCTCTTTTTCTAACTGATGGATTCTTGACATCTTGACCTTTAATATCTATTATCTCTCATATTATTCCTAGACATCCCTTAGTTTATAAGATTTAAAGATTCTTTTGATGACAGGGCACATCACAGATAGATGAAAGGTAAAACTCCAAAACAGAGATGGTGCCAGGCAGGATCACACAGAGGGTTGTACTTGAGGACAGAGTAAAAGGAAGCTAGAGCTGTTGGGGGAAAATCAGGTGGGATTAATGGGTTTGGGGAGGTTTCCTGTGGAATGGCTAGTTTAAATGTCTGGGGTTTAAGAAGGTGCTTTACCTCTTTGTCTGATACTTGGTCTTAAGGGGAATTATGGTTAACACGGTGGTCCTGGAGTATGTGTCTTATAAGGAAAGGGGCTGGGGTGAGGACTTACTTACTCAAGAATGGGAACTGACTAGCCTCTAGCCAGGGTCAAAAAACCGGGTCAAGACAACATTTCCCCCCAAACTATATTTCATCCCTGCCTGCTCTGTGACTTATCTTTTCCAGCTCTTCATGACTTCTACTTCTTAATTTCCATTTTAACCAAATTCCATTCCTCAGACTCAATTTCATAATGCCCATCCTTTTTCAAAGTTTACCCATTCATTGTTCATGCTTTGTTTCTATAACCTGAAAATGGATATTTGGAGGCCAGGTTAAAATGCCTCAGAAGTCACATATAAAGAAAACTTAAGTCACACAAATTAATTATGGTTTTAGACTTAGAAATCTTATAAATATGCAATTTTGAAAAGCTAAAATGGAATATAACTTAAAATATGCCATTTCTCCTTTAGTTGTGGCATCAAATAATCTTTATGGAAAATTCTCTAAGCACAAATTCAACATATACTGTCTCTCCTTTTCTTTTACTATGGACCATGATGTAACTGAATTGTTTTAGTAGAAACCAAAATGAAAGTAGAAAATTTATTGGAACTGAATTTATGACAGAATATTTATTGTTAAAACCACTAAGCCCTGGCTGATCATCAGGCACTAAGCATTAGCACTCAGTAAAGTTCTGGAAAATTCTAGCACACAGCAGCTTAAGTTATGCTAAGTCATTCTAAGAAACTATTCATTCAGATAGGATTAGCTAATCTATCCCAGTCTCCCACTCCTTTCTCCACTATACCTCTACACTTTTTATGCTCACAGTACAGTTGATTGATTTATTATAATTAGGCTTATAAAGAACCAATTCATTTGAAAGCCAAGAATCTAAAACCAGAAATACTAAAAAGTAATCAGATTTGAGTCACCCACAATTCCTTTGCTCAGTGACCAAAGAGGCTCTTAAAGGTAAACAATGAATATTGGTTAGCTTAGGTTCAAGTAAGACATTTGATACCTAGAGAAAAATAAGCAGGAGAGTGAATAAAGCAGTAGTCACATTTCTGAAGAATGAAATCAGTAGATTGCAAGTGACAGGTTCAATTACTGGTCCATGGACCACTGACACATCTGCCTTAAACTCTGAGGAATGGGCAGTGGGAAAAGGATGAATAACTCTTAAGATTTAGAGAAAATATGTAACCACTCAGGCAGAAAATTAGCAATTACATTTCGTGCCATCAGTAATAACTATTTCAACAGAGATCTTAGGTTAACGTCAGACTGTGTGACAGTATATCAACCATTACACCTGTGTTCAATCAGCAACCACATCCCTCAATGCGATACTGAGCTGTTTAGTTCAAATGTGGCTTGTTCAGTGATAAGCAAGATGGCTGACATCTGGTACAGAAGTATTCAAAAGCAATTTACTTCACAATTTTGATGCTGACTGTTTAAAAGAGAAAAATACTATAAAATTTAGACAGTTGTGATTTGTCTTTAGGTTTTCTTTTGATTTTTCTTTTTAGTAGTGAAAAAAATGACAATTTTTACTGAATATTAAAGCTCCAAACTATATCAGTAAGAACTTCTTAGAGTGAAATCCTTCAGATATCCAGCTAAATAAAATATCATCTTTAATAAGTATAAATGCATGGTATTGTTTATGTGTTCTTGAGTAAACAAGTAAAACAACAGATGGCATATTAAAATAGAAATGGAAAATATGAACTTACAATGAGCATATTACTTTTTCTATGTTCTCAGTTTAAATTGCGTCTGACATTACAGAACTAACCAATAATTTTTTTAAGTGTCTTGCTTATTGAAAATATAACATGAGGATAATAAGAGACTTTTCACCAAGAGATAAAGATAATTAACTTACCCACAAGTCTTATTATACTTTTTTAGTTTATATTTTTTCTTATAATTTTACCCCAAGAAAGAGCTAAATAAAAATAAGTTAAAAAGTCAAAAACAAAATGCAAGTAATGTAATGTAAATGTAAATGTAATGTAAAATGTAAACAAACAGCTAGTCAGAAAATCATAACATAAAAATATCTTTAAGAATATTGCTTAGTAGAGTTAAATGAGTATATCTAATCAAAAAATGTATTTGAAAATACCTTAATAGGTGGAGCGGGGAAGATGGTGGCATAGGAGGACACTGGGCTCACCGCGTCCTGCTGATCACTTAGATTCTACCCACATCGGCCTAAATAACCCAGAAAAATGCCAGAAGACTAGCAGAACGGACTCTCCAGAGCCAAGCATAGATGAGAGGTCCACAGAAGATGGTAGGAAGGGCAGAGAGGTGGTGCGAGCTACATGGACTGGCGGGAGGGAGCCAGGGCGGTGGAGAGACAGCCTGCCCAGCAAGGCAGAGCCCCCGAGTCTGGCTTGCAAAAATAGAGGGCCCAGACAGAGTGTGTTCTGACAGCCTGCAGGACTTAACATCTGTAATATTATAAGTCAACAGCTATGCTCAGAGAGCAGTGGGAGGGAGAGTTGTTGAGCCCCAGAGGACAGAACTAAGCTTGGCGGGGAACAAAGGCACTGGGAAGCGCCATCCCCCTCTCCTATCCCCCAGCCAAAATCCCAAAGGAAACCAGTTCCTGTCAGGGAACTTGCTTGCACCATGCAAACACCCAACGCTGTGCTTCTGTGGATCCATCCCTCCGAGAGGTCTGCCTCCCTCCCAGAGCCACAGGGCCCTTCCTGCAGTGGACCACCCAAGGCATAGCTAGCTGAGCCTGCCCCTCCTGCCCCTGTGCACCTTGCGGATCCACACCAGCTAATACGCCAGATCCCATAGAAGCATCACCACAAGCCTGGCAGTGTGCAAGTAGCCCAGACAGGGGCCACAATACTCCTCAGTAAGTCCTGCCCCTGGGAGAGGGGAAGAGAAGGTACACACCAGTCTGACTGTGGCCCCAGCGGTGGGCTTGGGGCAGACATCAGGTCTGACTGCGGCCCCACCCACCAACACAAGTTACTCCAGACAGCACAGGGGAAGTGCCTGCAGTTTGGAGTCACCTCAGGGACTACCCAAAATGATGAAACGGAAGATTTCTCCTCAAAAGAAACTACAGGAAATAGCGACAGCTAACATATTGATCAAAAACGATTTAACAATATAACAGAAAATGAATTTAAATTAATAGTCATAAAATTAATCTCTGGGCTTGAAAAAAGTATAGAGGACAGCAGAGAACCTATTGCTACAGAGATCAAGGGACTAAGAAACAGGAGGAGCTAAAAAATGCGATAAGTGAGGTGCAAAATAAAATGGAGGCGACCACAGCTCGGGTTGAAGAGGCAGAGGAGAGAATAAGTGAATTAGAAGATAAAATTATGGAAAAAGAGGAAGCTGAGAAAAAGAGAGATAAAAAAATCCAGGAGTATGAGGGGAGAATTAGAGAACTAAGTGATGCGATGAAACACAATAATATCCATATAACAGGGATTCCAGAGGAGGAAGACAGAGAGAAAAAGGGGCTGAAGGTGTACTTGAACAAATCGTAGTTGATAACTTCCCTGATCTGGGGAAGGAAACAGGCATTGAAATCCAAGAGGCACAGAGAACTCCCTTCAGACGTAACTTGAATTGATCTTCTGCACACTATATCATAGTGAAACTGGCAAAATACAAGGATAAAGAAAGAATTATTAAAGCAGCTAGGGATAAACAGGTCTTAACATACAAAGATAGATGCATAAGGGTGTTAGCAGACCTATCTACTGAAACTTGGCAGGCCAGAAAGGATTGGCAGGAAATCTTCAATGTGATGAACAGAAAAAAATATGCAGCCAAGAATCCTTTATCCAGCAAGTCTGTCATTCAGAATAGAAGGAGAGATAAAGGTCTTCCCAAACAAACAAAAACTGAAGCAATTCATCACCAGTAAACCGGCCCTACAAGAGATCCTAAGGGGGATCCTGTGAGACAAACTACCAGAGACATCACTACAAGCATGAAACCTATAGACATCACAATGATTCTAAACCCATATTTTTCAAAAATAACACTGAATGTAAATGGACTAAATGCTCCAATCAAAAGACACAGGGTATAATAATGGATAAAAAAACAAGACCCATCTATTTGCTGTCCACAGGAGACTCATTTTAGACCTGAGGACACCTTCAGATTGAAAGTAAGGGGATGGAGAACTATCTATCATGCTACTGGAAGTCAAAAGAAAGCTGGAGTAGCCATACTTATATCAGACAAACTAGACTTTAAATTAAAGGCTGTAACAAGAGATGAAGAAGGATATTATATAATAGTTACAGGGTCCATCCATCAGGAAGAACTAACAATTATAAATGTCTATGAACTGAATACAGGAGCCCCCAAATATATAAAACAATTACAAACATAAGCAACCTTATTGATAAAATGTGGTAATTGCAGGGGACTTTGACACTCCACTTACAACAATGGAGAGATCATCTAGACACACGGTCAATAAAGAAACAAGGGCCCTGAATGATACATTGGATCAGATGGACTTGACAGATATATTTAGAACTCTGCATCACAAAGCAACAGAATATACTTTCTTCTCAAGTGCACATGAAACATTCTCCAAGATATATCACATACTGGGTCACAAAACAGCCCTTCATAAGAATACAAGAATTGAAATCATACCATGCATAGTTTCAGACCACAATGCTATGAAGCTTGAAATCAACCACAGGAAAAAGTCTGGAAAACCTCCAAAAGGGTGGACGTTAAAGAACACCCTACTAAAGAATGAGTGGGTCAACCAGGCAATTCAAGAAGAAATTAAAAAATATATGGAAACAAACGAAAATGAAAATACGATAATTCAAACTCTTTGGGATGCAGCGAAGGCAGTCCTGAGAGGAAAATACATTGCAATCCAGGCCTATCTCAAAAACAAGAAAAATCCCAAATACAAAATCTAACCGCACACCTAAAGGAAATAGAAGCAAAACAGCAAAGACACCCCAAACCAGCAGAAGAAGAGAAATAATAAAGATCAGATCAGAAATAAACAATATAGATTCTAAAAAAACTGTAGAACAGATCAAGGAAACCCAGAGTTTGTTTTTTTTTTATTTTATTTTTTTCATAAACAAAATTGATAAACCTCTAGCCAGGCTTCTCAAAAAGAAAAGGGAGATGACCCAAATAGATAAAATCATGAATGAAAATGGAATGATTACAACCAATCCCTCAGAGATACAAGCAATTATCAGGGAATACTATGAAAAATTATATGGCAACAAACTGGACAAACTGAAAGAAATGGGCAAATTCCTAAACACCCACACGCTTCCAAAACTCAAACAGGAAGAAATTGAAAGCTTGAACAGACCCACAACCAGCGAAGAAATTGAATCAGTAATCAAAAATCTCCCAACAAATAAGAGTCCAGGACCAGATGGCTTCCCAGGGGAATTTATCAGACATTTATAGCAGAGATAATACTTATCCTTCTTAAGCTATTCCAAGAAATAGAAAGGGAAGGAAAACTTCCAGACTCATTCTATAAAGCCAGCATTACTTTGATTCCTAAACCAGACAGAGACCCAGTAAAAAAAGAGAACGACAGGCCAATATCCCTGATGAATATGGATGCAAAAATTCTCAATAAGATACTAGCAAATCGAATTCAACAGCATATAAAAAGAATTATTCACCATGATCAAGTGGGATTCATTCCTGGGCTACAGGGCTGGTTCCACATTCGCAAATCAATCAATGTGAGACATCACTTAATAAAAGAAAAGATAAGAACCATATGATCCTGTCAATTGATGCAGAAAAAGCATTTGACAAAATTCAGCATGCCTTCTTAATAAAAACCCTCGAGAAAGTCGGGATAGAAGGAACATACTTAAAGATCATAAAAGCCATTTATGAAAAGCCCACAGCTAATATCATCCTCAATGTAGAAAAACTGAGAGCATTCTCCCTGAGATCTGGAACACGATAGGGATGTCCACTCTCACCGCTGTTGTTTAACATAGTGCTGGAAGTTCTAGCATCAGCAATCAGACAACAAAAGGAAATCGAAGGCATCAAAATTGGCAAAGATGAAGTCAAGATTTCATTTTTGCAGATGACATGATATTATACATGGAAAACCCAATAAACTCCATCAGAAGTCTGCTAGAACTGATACATGAATTCAGCAAAGTTGCAGGATACAAAATCAATGTACAGAAATCAGTTGCATTCTTATACACTAAAAATGAAGCAACAGAAAGACACATAAAGAAACTGATCCCATTCACAATTGCACCAGGAAACATAAAATACCTAGGGATAAATCTAACCAAAGATGTAAAAGATCTGTATGCTAAAAACTTTAGAAAGCTTATGAAGGAAATTGAAGAAGATTTAAAGAAACGGAAAAACACTCTATGCTCATGGATTGGAAGAATAAATACTGTGAAAATGTCAATACCACCCAAAGCTATCGACATATTCAATGCAATCCCAATCAAAATTGCACCAGCATTCTTCTCAAAGCTAGAACAAGCAACCCTAAAATTTGTATGGAACCACAAAGGGCCCCGAATAGCCAAAGTAATTTTGAAGAAGACCAAAGTGGGAGGCATCACAACCCAGACTTTAGCCTCTACTACAAAGCTGTAATCATCAGGACAGCATGGTATTGGCACAAAAAAAGACACATAGACCAATGGAATGGAATAGGAACCCCAGAACTAGACCCAAAAAATTATGGCCAACTAATCTTTGACAAAGCAGGAAAGAATATCCAAGGGAAAAATGTCACTTTAACAAATGGTTCTGGGAGAACTGGACAGCAACATGCAGAAGGATCAAACGAGACCACTTTCTCACACCATTCACAAAAACAAACTCAAAATGGATAAAGGGCCTGAATGTGAGACAGGAAACCATCAAAACCCTAGAGCAGAAAGCAGGAAAAAAGCTTTCTGACCTCAGCCGCAGCAATTTCTTACTTGACACATCCCTAAAGGCAAGGGAAGTAAAAGCAAAAATGAACTATTGGGACCTCATGAAGATAAAAAGCTACTGCACTGCAAAGGGAACAATCAACAAAACTAAAAGTCAACCAACAGAATGGGAAAAGATATTTGCAAACGACATATTGGACAAAAGGCTAGTATCCAAAATCTATAAAGAGCTCACCAAACTCCACACCCAAAAAACAAATAACCCAGTGAAGAAATGGGCAGAAACATGAATAGACATTTCTCTAAAGAAGACATCCGGATGGCCAACAGGCACATGAAAAGATGCTCAATGTTGCTCCTCATCAGGGAAATACAATACAAAACCACACTCAGATATCACCTCATGCCAGTCAGAGTGGCTAAAAGGTACAAATCAGCAGACTATAGATGCTGGCAAGGATGTAGAGAAACGGGAACCCTCTTACACTGTTGGTGGGAATGCAAACTGGTGCAGCCACTCTGGAAAACAGTGTGGAGGTTCCTCAAAAAATTAAAAATAGACCTACCCTATGACCCAGCAGTAGCACTGCTAGGTATTTACCCAAGGGATACAGGAATACTGATGCATAGGGGCACTTGTACTCCAATGTTTATAGCAGCACTGTCAATAATAGACAAATTATGGAAAAAGCCTAAATTTCCATCAACTGATGAATGGATAAAGAAATTGTGGTTTATATACACAATGGAATACTATGTGGCAATGAGAAAGAATGAAATATGGCCCTTTGTAGCAACGTGGATGAAACTGGAGAGTGTGATGCTAAGTGAAATAAGCCATACAGAGAAAGACAGATACCATATGTGTTCACTCTTATGTGGATCCTGAGAAACTTAACAGAAACCCATGGGGGAGGGGAAGGAAAAAAAAAGAGGTTAGAGTGAGAGAGAGCCAAAGCATAAGAGACTCTTAAAAACTGAGAACAAACTGAGGGTCAATGGGGGGTGGGAGTGCGGGGAGGGTGGGTGATACGTATTGAGGAGGGCACCTTTTGGGATGAGAACTGGGTATTGTATGGAAACCAATTTGACAGTAAATTTCATATTAAAAAATTAAATTAAAAAAATTAAAATTAAATGAAATTAAATTATATAAAATTTAATTTAATTTAATTTAAAAAATACCTTAATAACAGAGATAAGATCTTATTCCTGATTGTTCAGGTACACAAGCCAAATATTATACATCATGGTACAGTGTGTCATACTAGTTATAAACTTTTTAAAGTATTTTTGGTAAAAGCAAACAAACTGAATTGTCTTTAATTAAATTAGATGAATTTTATTATGAACTTTATTATTATAACATCAAATTCATGTTATTGAACCCTCAGACCTAAAAGAGATTTCTCAACTGATTAAACTATTCTAATATAACACATACTCATTTTATTATAATTTGTTACGGCTAGGGTCAATTCAATAATATAAGTGTTCTTGTATAACATATATAAGTTCACATATAATAACATAATACATACAGTGTATAATATATGTATGATACAATATATCATATATTATATGCATGATATATCTGCTTAATAAACAAAATACAGACATCTTTGTCTGCCTTTCAACAAATTATCATGAAAGAGGAGAGAGAATTATTCTTAAAGGGCCTTCAAGAATTGTCCTTGAAGCCAACCACTTGTTAGCTCATGTGTGACTCTCTCATGTTTAATTCTGAACGAATACACACACACACACACACACACACACACACACACACACACACACATACCCAAAGCTGGTGATGAAGATGGCAATGATAGATTAATGAACTATTTAATTGCTGTGCAAAACATACTACTGTATTCAATTTGCAACAAGAGTATCAGTACAAAAGAATTGGAAGGTATGTTGCCTTGCTAAATAGACATTTTTTTCAAAAAAAAATATTTAAACTAAATAGTTGTTAATCACAGACATTTTACATGATGTAAAAAATATTTTTATTTAAATCACACACAGGACAATTTTAAAAAGTGAAGACCATTTTTATAAATTGTTTCCCGTGCATCTCTGATAAATACAGGACACATGTGTTTATTTTTGTATTCTTAAATCAAGTACACTCAACCTGACTGAATAGATACAAATCCCTATCCATACTGGGATGATATGTCAGCACACTTCAGCATGAATGGTAGTCTTCAGGTAAGGAAGAGAGCAAAGAGACTATTTTTTCCCCTTATGGGCAGTGTGCCACATGAAGGCTTTACAATAGCAGTCTTTTCTTGAGCTAAACACACTACCGCCAATAATTGTTTGTCATCTGTGAGTCAACCTTTTTATAACAGTGTAAATAGTGCTGTTATTCTGGACACTCTCTCCTTTTCCTTTTATTTTATTTCCTTCCTACTTTTGGTTCCCAAAGTGCTTATGTCTCATCTCCATCCTATCAATGTTCAATTTCAGATAACTATAATGTTGGGAGAGTTTGAGTGACTACTTCTCATTAAGGTATAAATGATTGATTGATTCTTGTACTGTCTTTTCCGGGGCATTTACATTTTAATAGGGGATAATTCTTCCATTCATGGTGAATGAGTTCTATAATAGTTATCATTTCAAACTAGAGTAATAGGACAGTGTGAGGGGAACTGGAAATGGGAAATCTTCTTTGTTCATTTTTATCAAGGTCATATCCAATTGCCCATTACTTTTTAAGACTTCAAAACTCAACCCTGGGTTCTGGTATCTCCAAATTTGGGTTTAGTCTCTCCAAAGCTTAAGTTATTTTCTGGAAGTAATTTAAACATGGAAGCAAACAGCTTAACTCTTTCATGTCACTAAGTTAACCTTGAGTGCACAGTGGTCATATTTTGTAAAGCCTGTGAAGTAGATGGAATTGAAAGCCAAAATAAAGCAAGTAAAAAATAGCAACAAACACAAATACATAGAAGCAGAGAAAGTGCACTGAGACAACCTAATCAGCTACCCTAGCAGTAATATTTATATACCTCCTAGCACTGTAGTAAATATTGTTTTATGCACATACATTATTCCTTCAGCTTCAAGGAGAGATGAGATTTCTAAGTACCTTCTTACTATACAGCCCTAGTAAATAAAATGTACAGTACTCCTATAACTATCCCAGAGAGACATAGAGATCACATCGTAGGCATTCTTATTCCCCCTTAAAACAATTTTTATGAATTATAAATCACACATGATTCTGGGAAAGGAAAATACACACGAAACTTACTGACAACTTGTTTGTCTCTACATCACAAATGACTAAACTTTAAAACACACAATCTTGCATATTACAACATTTCCATAATTTCATTTATGGTAAAACCACAACAGTCCCAGAGTAATATTTTAATTAAACAAAGTATTATAAGGCCAGGTATATTATCAGATTGAATTGAGATACAATATTCTAGTCAGCCAAATAAGATATCCTAATATCTAAGGGGGAATTCTAAAAATTAATGCATGTTCACCAAGTTTAAGAAGGCTTTGGTTAAAAACTAACAACTAGAGTTGTTCTTCATGTAACTCATGGAACATTGAAAAGTCAACTCATATCACTAAATTCCATATAAATTACATGAACTCACAAACGTTAGTAAGTATTCCATCTAGAATATAGCATCTAATATGTAGATGTATTTACCTTTCTAACATCATCTGAAAAAAATACTGATTTTTCAAGACCACGGACATTTGTATGTTAAATGACTTTTTGGTAAACATTTCTAAACATTAATATTTAGTATTCTACACATAATTTAAATTTCTATGGTTGACTACAGTTTAGGATTATAAACGGCAGTGTTTCATTTTACCAAGTTCACTTTAGTGACGTGGACTTATTTACCAATGGATGAAGAATGTCAAATGTCTGTAAAATGGTTGCCCCATTTTACATAGGGTTCCTAAGGAAACCTGAAGATAAATTTGCTTCACTAGGAGTTTTTGTGTATTTCTGGCTATTGTCCTAAAATAGAACAAAAATTAGATTTGAAAATATTTTAGTTGCTGAGAATCTGCCCCTTGAATAACGGGGATATTACTTTACCAGATGGATAGAGAGATTTTTAAAGATTTTCAGTTACAATAATTTGTAGGCTCACTTGAATTAAGACTTTCAATTTAGATAAAGTCTTCACTTTTAGAAAAAATAAATAAACTTCCTTCAAATTTCTGGGGAGTAACATATTTAAGTCTTTAGAAAAAAAAAAAAAAACAGAAACACTGAAATACTGCCAGTTCGCTCTTATTGCCTTTCTCTATACCCTATGGACTTAACAAATTTAAAAAAAATCAGCATTGTCTTACCTAATCATAAGATACAATTTTTGCAATTTCATTTAAAGAAATCTCAGGCAACTCTGGGAAGCATGATTGTGGGAGGTGAGGGAGGAAGAGAGTGAGAGAGAGAATAGTAACTAAAAAAATTCTCCCTTTGCCTAGAGAAAATAATATTAAGAGAATATCAGAGAGGGATTCTTTTTTTCTCTCCCTAATGCAAAATATATGTTCAATAGTGCTTTCAATTCAAATTTCATTTAAATTAAAATGTCATTAATGAGAAAAGTAGTTGACCTGCTAACTAAAAGAAACTGCCACATGAAGGTTAATCAAGGCATATCTGCCTCAATTCAGTTTAACAATGGGCAAAAATAAGTATTCTCTTTTAAGTATTCAAATCAATTATGTTTTCGGAAAATTTAAGAATGTGCTCACTTCACAAAATTTCATGTAAACCTAAAAACAGGTTGTCCTTAACATTCACCAAGATATAATTCTGGCAGGTTTTGAAATATAAAAATTTTTGTTTTTGAGAATTAAGGTTTTAAAAACCATGTAAATTTTTTATTTAGAACAATTAGCTGTCAAACTATTATTATTCTAAACTGTGAAATTTGTATTCTGTAATTAAACAAAATAAACATGAATATTAATCAAACTTCTTGGATAATGTTTGTTTCATGAAATTTTGCTTTATTTAATGATTGCTGAAAAACATTTCCAGATATCTCTCACCTTAAGATGACTGCTAATGCAAAAACAGAAATGCAAAGGGACTATATACACTAATTAAAATTTAAATAACCAACACAACATTTAACATTTTTTTAATGTTTACCCATTATTTGAGAGAGAGAGAGACACAGAAAGACAGACCTTGAGTCGGGGAGGGGCAGAGAGAGAAGGAGACCCAGAATCTGAAGCAAGCTCCAGGCTCTGAGCTGTCAGCACAGAGCCCAACAAGGGGCTGGAATTCATAAACTGCAAGATGACGACTTTAGCTGAAGTTGAATGCTTAACCAACTGAGCCACCCAGGTGTCCCCTTTTTTTTAAAAAAAAATTAATGTTTATTCATATTTTTGAGAGAGAGAGAGAGAGAGAGGGAGGATCAAAGAGAGAGGGAGACATAGTAATCTGAAGCAGCCAACACAACACTTTTAAAACTCACTGGTTTTGATTCAGGTGATCAGTCAACGTTGGTATTATTGAATCTATAACATATGAATGTATTTTGTTTTCTTGAGAAAAAGCCCGAGAAGAGAATTGAGACAATTTTCTCACTACTTATTTTCTTCGGCTTTGAAATCACAACAGGACTTCAACCAGAGGTTTCCCAAATACATATATACATATACATACACATATATACACATATATATGTATACATACATATATATGTTGTGTGTGTGTATATATATACATATATATGTATGTCCATGTACATGTACATGTACGTGTATGTGTGTATATATATATATATGTACACACACACACACACACACACACACACAACATAAGACAGTGGTTACGTTTTGGGCTCTGTGCCCAGGGATTGTCTGCTTAGAATTTTTTTCTTTTGAAGGATAGCTGTTATACAGTGTTATATTAGTTTCAGATGTACAACATAGTGAATTGACAATTCTATATGTTATGCAAGGCTTACCAGGATAAGTGTCGTTACCATCTGTCACCATACATTATTACAATAGCATTGACTCTAGTCACTATGCTGTATTTTTTGCCCCTGTGACATAATTATTTCATAACAGGAATTCTGGCTCTGTTTTGTAACAGCTATCTCTATGGTTTTAGAATAGTTTCTTAAGGTTTCAAAACCTCATTTTTCTCACTTGCACAATGGTGATAAAATAGCACCTACCACACACAGTGCTCCAGTGCAGATTAAATGACCAAACATGTCAAATGCTTAGAAGAGGGCCTGGCATGTTTTATAAGCACTCAATAAATTTTCATTTTCTGTCTTTATTCAAGGTTATCAAGAATAATATTAACTACAAACAACTACATTAGTATTATAGTCAGAGGTAGAGAAGAGTCTCTCCTCTATCTAGTTTCCTCTCCTTTTTATTATAACTTATTATAATTATATAACTTCTTTACCCACCTGTATCATTGTCTTCACTAATGACAGACCTATTGGCTACCAACAGTCAGATTCTCTCAGAGACATCCTGAGGTCTCTCTGATCAAATATTATCTCACTACAAAGGCCCTGCCTACCTTTTCTCTTTTCTTCTCAACACCCTTATCCTGCTTTATTTTTATTCTTGTCAGTTATCACCATCTACAGATTCCGTATTTTGTTTTATTCTTTTGTTATGATACTTACTGAATGAAAACAGAGTTACTTCTCTTGTTACAGTTAGAATACATGCTAGAACACATACAGTACATATGAGGCCCACCTCAGGTACTCATTAAATATTTGTTAAGTGAATGAATTAATTCATAATTGGAGGTGAATGACTGGAAAATTTTATAAACCTATTAACGTAAATTTTCAATACCTATCCATGTAACATTTCATAGGAAAGGGTACATCTGGTAGCTTTGGTAGCAAAGTCTATTACTTACTCTCCCTTCCCTCAACACCTACAAATAAGAAACACATTCTTAAAATTGGCAGAATTATTTTATCTGTATAAATCTCACCAATATCTCATATATTTTCTATACATAAAAGCTTCTAGGGTCTACAACTTGTCCTTTAATATGTTTGATCAGAAATCGTACCTACATTTTTTTTTCATTCTGCCTCTCATCTCCCTATCTTAGCTTAAGTTTCTTAGAAAGTAAAAAGCAGTGCCTGAGGAAATGCTTATGTCATAACAGTTTATTAGGAAGTAAGTTTCCAGGGAAGCAGAGTATAGGAAAAGAAAAGTGAGTGGGGAGGGAGGGAGAACAAGTATAAGGAAGTATATTTTACCAAGCTGGCTAGAGCATCATGGCAGGCTGACTCTTAAGGTGTCAGTGGAAACTTTTATGGAGAGTTTATGAAGTTATTATGGAATATACTAAAATCATAGAGGAAGTGACAAGAGGGAAAATTATTTATTGATAGAATTTCTTTTCCATTGGCCATAGTTTGCCTCAAGAGCTTCAAATCCTTCCACTTTCCTGGTGGTACATACTTGGGGTCTGAGCAGATCTCATATGTTTTAGGAAAATAATGGCAAACAGGAAGCCTTAGATTAGAAGAAGAGTGCCCTGAACACAGAACTGAAACAAGGCACTATCAATATAAGCTTACAAGTGAGGTAATGGCTAGGAACTGTCATCATAGGTAACCTCTGTGTCAGTAGCAGAGCCAGCAATAGTAACCTGGCTTCATGACCGCAATGGAAACATATGTAAGTTGTTGTGATGGCAGTCTCAGAAAGCAAGCAAGAGGTGTGATCTGAGGTAATGAATGAAACGTATCCCACACATGCCCTCATCCTTCAATGTATATGTGCTGGGAAAATGTTCTGGGTCTGTAGTACCAACCTTCCTAGCTTCAGGGTGTGTAAGCTCCCCAAACTCTAAATATAAATTCAAAACCACATAATTTTTAAAGTACTTTACTCTTTCTTTAAACAAAATATAAAATAAAACTTAAATAACTTCATGTTAAAAGTCTCATTTAAACCAAATTTTTTGTGACATAAAATTAAACTTCCACAAAAAATTAATTCATAATAATGTTGTAATTTATAAACATTGCAGAGTGCCCAGCTAACGATGTCAATGGTTACTGCAATTTAGTGAGAAATTATAACAATGGAAAAATTCAATCAAGTGTGAACTAGGAGACAGTGTTATATCCAGCTCTGCTTCTCCAACTCAGATACATAACCACAGCACCCCATCCCCATTGCCCTGATAAGAACCATTAAGATTTTAGGCACAATGAAGGCATAGGGAAAATATAGTGCTTTTCCTAGGTCTCAATTTTACTTAAAGATTTAAGAAAATATCTTAAACCTTGATTATTTTTCATGCCAGACTATCAAACATGAGAATTTTTTTCTGTGATATATATTATTTAAAAAGCTTCTTCCTCTGTGTAAGCAGGAAAACTGATAATAGCGTGACATTCTCATCATACAGAAGGGACTACCTGCTGTGGAGAAAGTTAATTATTCTAATATCACTGACATGCATACCTTTTTTTAGCACCAGTTAGATCTAGAAAATGACTAGTACACAATAGCAATTAATCTAAAACTTGTAAAGCATACTTATATGTATTTTAAATATGAATTTTAGGGTTTTAGATATGTAACTAAGCCTAAACAAGTTAGTTTTTAGAATAACTTGAGTAATAAATATCCCTCTACACGTCACTAACCAAAATTTTATATTTTATGTGTCTTAATACAACAAGTCTGGGCTGAGCACAATATCATAAAAATATAATTAGAAACTAAATATATAATTATAGTTAGCTGTAACAATTTATATATACATTACATTTATGTGTCACATATATAAGTTACATATAAACATATATACGAATATATATATTACATATATAATTTACACATAACTATAACCACATATAAAGTTATTTAATTCAAATACATTTTGGTTCCAAGAGAAGCAAATGATCTGACCTAAAAATGCCTCTTTCAGACATCTAAACAATTTTAATGTGTTCGAAGGATATTGAGAAAACCGAGAGAAAGACTGAGGCACAGATAATTATTTAACAGAGTTGGATAAAACCATGGGCATTATTTCCTTGACCATTTTCTTGGTTCTTTTTTGATATCTTTACACTGAAAGTATTTGATGAAAACAATAATTGGCAAATTGCTAAAAGCCAAAGTGAACAGTGAAGAAACTCTCAACCACTGTTTAAATGCGAAAAACCACAACCCCAAACCACAGTATGGCTGTATGCATGCCTGGGCCAACTCAAAATGTAAAACTGTTTTGGAGAAGACTGTTTTGTACAGTGTTTACAACAGCAGCCAGTGGTTTTCTCAGAGTATTAAACTAGTAAACTATTAAGTCATATTTGAAACCATATTTGATTTGAATCTTCATCCAACACAGTATGTATCAAATTCTTTAAGATGTTTATATTTTTTGACCAAGTATTTACCTCTCTAGGAATCTATCTTAAGATGAGGTGAAACAGCTATATATAGGGCATAACTGTAAAAATTTTCAAATGCTGAAAATTCAAAAATATTCTACAAATCTAGTACTAGGTAATAATAATTTAAAATATAATACACTATGAAATGAAATAGCATAAAACTAACTTGTGTTTAACAGTATATTATATAAACTGATTCTTAGTCTGCTTCAGGCTGCCATAACAAAATATGAGAGGCTGGGTGGCTTCCACAACAGAAATTTATTTCTCACAGTTCTGAAGTCTGAGAAATACAAAATCCTGGTGCTAGAAAGACAGGTTGGCTGAGGCCTCCTCTCTTGGATTGTAGAGGTACTCACAATCCTGTTTTGTACTCACATGACCTCTTCTTTGTTCATTTGTATATAGATACAAATATAGATAGATAGATAGATAGATAGATAGATAGATAGATATCTCTATATATATGTATACATACAGAGAGAGGGAGAGAGAGAGAAAGAGAGAGAGAGAGAAAAAGCTCTCTGGTATGTCTTCTGTTAAGGATACTATTCCTATGTGATCAGAGTCCCATCCTTATGATCTCATTTAACCAAAATTACTTAGAGATTTCTTCTCTAAGTAGAGCCACACTGGGGGTTATAGCTTCAGTAGATGAATTTTTTGGGGGGGTACCTAAACATTCAGTCCATAATGCATGAAAAATACATCCTATGTAACATTACAGGGAAAATCATTATAACATTTTAAGTATAATATGATTCTACTTTTATAAATATTAAATTGTTGTTTATATAACAAGGAAAAAAGTTGGTAGAAAGTCCACTAATCACAAAGAGTAACTGCTCATGGACAGTGTTATTTATTGTGGTATTTACTTTCCATTTCTACTTCATAGCTGTCTCATACTTTTAGAATTATCATGTGTTGGTTTTATGATTAAATATTTTAATATAACAGAAATTAAATGAGGATAAGACAGAATTAAGTGAAATAAAATACATGTATGGCAGTGCTTCAAGTACTCAACTAATTCCCTTTGACTTATAATTTACTTTTAATATATTTGTATAATATGATATTATGTATAAAGTACCATAAAGAGATTCTGTTTTCATTATTTCAGCCAAAATTTGGGGAGGGGAGAATATATATCATATTCAAATTTCCAGTTATTGAGAAATACTGATGAGATCAAAATAAACTATAAATGTTTGATTTATATGGTTGTGTGTCCCAAAAATCAGAAGAAGATGCACATTAATTATTTTAGAAACATCTTAAAGAATACTCAACAGATAGCTTATCATAGACGATAAGCCAGTTTTAGACAGCATACTAGTAAGCAGTTAGTGGAATTTTCATCCCATGATCAATTTTCCAAATGTTAACTGATTGACTTCTATATTCTAAACTGTTCTCAGATCTGTGAATGCAAAAATGTAACATGCCATCATTTTAAGATCATACACAAGTATGGGGCGCCTGGGTGGCGCAGTCGGTTAAGCGTCCGACTTCAGCCAGGTCACGATCTCGCGCTCCGTGAGTTCGAGCCCCGAGTCAGGCTCTGGGCTGATGGCTCAGAGCCTGGAGCCTGTTTCCGATTCTGTGTCTCCCTCTCTCTCTGCCCCTCCCCCGCTCATGCTCTGTCTCTCTCTGTCCCAAAAATAAATAAAAAATGTTGAAAAAAAAATTAAAAAAAAAAAAGATCATACACAAGTAAAATAAATCATATTGCAGTATGATGATTTCACAAAGAGAGGAAGAAAATAACAAAAGCATAGCATAAAGGCAGGTATCAGTGAAGTCTTAAGAAGAGATGTATAAGCTAGGTTTTAAAGAATAATGCAACAGCACTTAAAAACAAACAAAAACCAAGAGTAGAAAAGAACAACATCTTATTATTTGACACAGAGTGCAACAACAACAACAACAACAACAACAACAAAATTAGAATAAGAACAGCACATTTATAGGTAGAGGACTCTGGAAAAGTTCACAATGCTAATTTTGTTAGCAAAAACCATGTTAGGCAGAAGTAAGGCAATGCTGAACGTGAGAGGAGGCAGAGGCGATTTTGTCAAAATGGTAATTCGGATATGAGAAACTTCAGTTTCTGTTGGAAATTAATGGGTAATTTATCCCTTTGATTATCTTAAAACCCTTTTTTCACTTTACAAAATTTTAACTTTAAAGACTTTTGTTTGTGAGCTGTCAGATTATGGATTTTAATATTGATTAGTTGTTTTTATTACTGCTATTAGGTTTCTCCTTTTTTTCTGATTATCAATGACATTCACTGATTAAATAATAGTGAAAACTCCCCCAAAATAAACAAAATCTTCAATATTCAAAAAAGGGCTTTTCACATATTATGAAAAAAGAAATATCAATGTTGGCTTTACTATGCAGTGGTTTTTAACTTCAGTGATATGGAACAAAAGATCCTATAGAACCTAACTGATGCTGTTGTCAGTATGGCTGCAGAACATAAGGGAAATGTCAACATAAACTTTTACGATAGTAGATAAATCATTAAAAAAAAATAGTAAACTAGCGGCGCCTGGGTGGCTCAGTTGGTTGAGAGTCTGACTTCTGCTCAGGTCATGATCTCACAGTTGATGAGTTTGAGTCCCACATCGAGCTCTGTGCTGACAGGGTGGAGCCTGCAGCTTGCTTCAGATTTTGTGTCTCCCTCTCTCTCTGCCCTTCCCCGGCTCACACTCTCTCTCTGTCTCTCAAAAACAAATAAACATTAAATTTTTTTAAATAGAAAAATAATAAACTAGATTTAAAAATCAAAGAATTTTAGAAAATATGGAGACTGAAATTAGAAGATTGATATGATACGTTTCACTTGAAGTTTCTTACATAGATTTACATCATTAGGATAATGCAGATTCCATTATTTATTTTCAAACACCACTAAAATTAAATGTAAGATTATCTACTACATGCATAAGTCACTAGAGCATGCCTGCCAGTTTGAACATAGCAGCAGCAGAACATAATTCCCTTGCAGAAATCAATAGAAAACAACAAGGGGAATGAGAAACATACAAACCCTGTCTTCCACAAAACTCTTAAAAAGAAGTGGAAACACAAAAACTTAAGGTATGAAGAGAGGCTTTCAAAAGTATGGGAATGGAGGGGCACCTGGGTGGTTCAGTGGGTTAAGCATTCCACTCTTGATTTCCGCTCAGGTCATGATTTCATGCTTCATGGGATCATGCCCTGCATGGGGCTCTGTGCTGAAAGTGCTGGGCCTGCTTGGGATTCTCTCTCTCCTCCTCTTCTTCTACCCCTCCCCCACTCACACTCTCTGTTTCTTTCTAAAAAAAAAATTAGGAAGCAAAACCTAAATAGTTTGTTTATAAGAGTGGTAATGGGATGCACCAAATGGCAGTAGGAGCTTCTCTGGGCTTGAGTTGGAAATCAACAGAAAAGTCTGTAGTTGAGGAGAAATCCCACCGTTTAGGATTTTAAGAAAGCAGTCTCTTTCTATAATTGAAGAGAGATGTTGATTTGACCTACTAGATAATTACCTATTAGATAATATATTAGGTAATTGACCTATTACCTATTAGATAATATATCAAGTATCTCTAGGATAGAATATATAAAGGAGAAGGTAAAAACTGAGCTCACACAATGGTTTATATATATCATTACATAGTAATAAAGAACTGAGGAAAGCTACTTTTTCTTTTCAAACTGTTTTGAAACAGAAGTCCAACAAGTAACAGCAACAACAGCAACAATAATAAACTGTAAACCAAAAGCCAAACACACACACACACACTTACGTACATACACTGTAATATTTTTAAAATGCTAACCCTGATAATCTATTTTTAAATAAATCCCAGGGGCTACCTAAGAATTCTAAAACATTTCAAGGTAAAATTGTACTATATGTATAACATATCATTAAAATAATGCTATTAGGCTGGAGGACTAAAGGGTCCCTAGTGTAACTCTCAGCGATAGGAATAATTTGAGAAAAGAGGTTAGCAGATATATTCATTCTTTTCCCTTGTTAGATCGGTACAATATGGAATAGAATAAATGACCTTTTAATTAGACCTAAGCAAATAGTGGAAGGATTGTATTTTTAAACAATAGTTCCTTTTAAAATTTGTTTCCCAAAGTCATTTTTTTCTGTGTATGTGGCTGAAAAATAATATATATATTTTTTTTATAGAGAGGATCTTGATTATACAATCCCCAAGTTGGAAGCTATTACCTGGTGATACCTTCCCCTTTAAACTGTATGTTTTAATAGGTAATCCATAGTTTCCCTAAATCATCAGAGTGAAAAATCAAATATAGAATGCTAAAAAATAAATTCATTGAATATAAAAATATCATTCTGAGCATAATTATAATGCTGATAAAAGTATATTATAAAAGTATTGTTTTGGGGTTTGAAAGATTTGAAACAATTTTCATTCTACTGTAGATTAGTATATAGGTTTGGATATATACTTAACTAGGTTAGACCATCAAAGAATCATTTTCATCCTCTCTAATATGAAGTATCATATGGTTTGATAAGGAATAAATCAAATAATTACAGCAAAATTTAAGTAAGTTTAAATATAACGTAGATCTGTAACAAAATTTCCAATTTTATATCATGATATTGATTTTAAATAAAAGATCAAGTAATAATGTTAATACTTTTTATTTTTTTTAATGTTTATTTTGAGTGACAGCATGCATATGAGGGGGCGTGGGGACAGAGAGAGAGGGAGAGAGGGAGAGAGAGAGAGAGAGAGAGAGAGAGAGAGAGAGAATCCCAAGCAGGCTCCACCCTGTCAGACAGAGATGTGGGGCTTGATCTCACAAACTGTAAGATTGTTATCTGAGCTGAAAACAAGAATCCAAAGCTTAATCCGACTGAGCCACCCAGGCACCCTACTTTTTATTTGACTTTTGACAGAAAGAAAATAAACACATGTCAAAAATTATTCCAGAAAGACATTGGAAGCATGGTGAGTGGATTAAATTTAGAACTTCATAACTGAGGGATGAAAACAATTTTCTGCTCTTCATTATTTACTTAATGTCTTCTTTAATCACTTGGTAAAATCCACAGTCGCAATGCTTAGAGCACTTGAGGTGCACACAAGTGCAGAACAATATATCATATATTTGCCAGCAGAAGGATGCCTTAAAACATCTTGACATGTTATTGGCATTGGCTTCAACCAACAAAAATATATTTGAAATAGAGAAATGTAAAAATTCAGTTCTTGGAAGCAAAAAAAATAAGTAAATTTAGAGAAAAAGCTTAGTGGATGAGAACTTAATAGAGCACATGTAAAATAAATATTTTTAGATAGAGTAAGTCAATGGTATTTCAATATTTTTCTACTTTCATAAAAAATTTCAGAATATATCAAGCTGTAATGGCATAAGTATAATTATTCAGAATTTCATAGCTCTTAGTACAGATGCTTTTGAAAGCAGACAATGAATTAAAGATTTGAACACCCTTGTTTATTTGTCAGGTCATCCAAGAAGCCAGGTATAAGAAAATAGGGAAATTGAGAACAAGATATAGGAAACCCACCAACCAAATTCTGAAAATGAACTTGTTATAATAATGGAGAACTAGAGGACCTTTATAATTCTTCCACCAGAGAAAGAGGAGAATGGGGCATTTATCCATCAACTCACACTCCCCATTGGTTGTCTCCTCTGAACTTCTGGGTTGCACTAGCATGCAGGTCGGTGGCCTTGAGCCTTTGAGAAAGCAGAGCAGAGAGACTCTGCTACATTAATTTAGTGTGGGATATTGAAAAGGATGCCAGAGATTTTCAACCAGAGCTCTAAATTAAATTTCAACCACAGTCCACTAAATTAAGTGGGCTGATGGGATATGTCTGGCACATCACTAGTGTCTACAACACTTTTTTTCTCACTACATTCTACAACTATTAAGTCAACACGTGATTGTCATCTTAAGAGACCACAGCATAAATAGGAATTCAGTCAAAGTAGAACTCATTTTTAAAAAGTGTTCTGGATATGGAAGATCATGGACCAAATTCTGAAAAGAAATGGTTGAAGGAAGTGCAAATTTTATACCTAGATATGATAATACTCAGGGAAAATATGATAGAAGTCTTCAAATATTTGAAAGTTTTCATGTGGAACACAGAATGCTTTTTCCTTTATAGCTAAAACCACAAAGTTGAGGCAAATGTGTGGACATTAAATGGAGACAGATTAAGCTTGAAATAGGGAAGACTGCACTATGAAATCTGTGTAATAACGGACTGGGCTGCAGCCAGGGTCAATACATGTCCAATCACAGGCAATGTTCAAACAGAGATTAGGTGACTGCGTACTTGTTAGAGATGTATTAGAGCAGAGTCAACTATCACATAGGCGGTTAGATAGATTTTGGCACAAATCCCTTTCAAACACAGTATTATATTTCTATAAATGTCAGGAAGAATTTAAGCTCATGTATCAATTTTTTTCATTAAAATATATATTGAGAATTGTAGTAGGCATTGGGTGTCCAATGATAAAACAATCTTGTGAATGGTACTAAAGGAGCTATTCAGCATGTAGTGAGTATATATGTTGTAAGTTCTAAGAAGGAAAATAACAGCAGAGTAAAATAGTAACAGAACAGGTGAACTGGATTTATTCTCAAGAGTTGAGAAAGTCCTTAAATAAGAAGACAGTATTTAAACTGAGACCTCAGGGAATCCAAGAAGGAGTCAAGCCACAAAAGAGTTGTCCCATTCTAGGGACAAAATATCCCATATTTGAAGGTTCAGCACTGTAAGACTCTCTATGATCATATATATTTATTGTCAGCATATCCATTACCCAATCATAAAACTCTTACACAAACTACTAACGGCATGTGTTCTGCATTCCAATATGAAACTATACAGAGAGCTTAAATATAATAGCAAAAGGAAATTTTCTGCAAAAAATATAATGAATGGGTCAAAGTAGTAAAAAGGTACTATGGAAGACTTAAGCATTTACCAATAGGTATCCTTAGAATCAAACAACAGAAAAACAAACAATAAAACACTAAAAATAAGTTCCCCTGAGAAGTTATTTGCATCATTAGAGCAATTTACTTATTTTTTCATTCGTTTTTGTTTTCCATGTTATTTTTCATTGCTAATACAACATTAAAAAGACTTAATCTCTAAAAAGTTTGTGCTTTTACCAGATTAACCATTGGTTTTGGCAATTAGAATTTTGCCACATTATGAGCAAAAACAGAGCGTGCATTTTGGGGTAAAATATTAGTCCACAAAAATTAATTTTGGAAATAATATTTTCAAAATATGCACATAATCCACCTAGAATGTAATATGTATTAGTCTTAGGAAACAGTATTTCAGCATGACAAAATTGATAATTTCCTAAAAATGTATAATTTAAGAAGGAACAAATTGTCTTAGGAATTAATAAAGCCCACATGCTAATGCATGTACTTCGAATGTGTCACATATTCATTTACCTACGTTGGAATAAAATTCCCTTTTAGTCTTTCATTCTTGCAAATGAAGTATGGCCATTCTATGGAAAAACAGTTATTGCTGAAAACTTCTTAAGAAAGTATAGAAAGATATTTAAGGACTTAAGATTTGGTATGTCAGGATATATTTTTCTCCTTCTAATGGTAATTGGGAAAGCTGAATGGTTGACTCATTAAGCAAAGTGTTTGCATTTTTTTCAATGGCATAGCAGCCATATATTTAAATATTAAAGATTCACAAATAAACTTTTGGTTTTCTTTGGACAAAAATGTGTGTTCCAAACTATGAATCACTTTTCTGTCAATTTTTATTTACCTCCTGATAATTACTAATATAAGAGCTCTGTATTATTTCACATAAACATTTTACTATGAAATAAAATACATTATAGAAAAAATATATATTATTAAGTATTCTGAGAAGTTTCCAGTTTCAGAATTGACTATTGGGTTAGACACAAAAATCTTATTCATGAACTAATGCTCTAAAAAATAATCTTCGGGAAGATGGTGGCGTTGGGAGGACACTGGGCTCACTGCGCATCCTGCTGATCACTTAGATTCCACCTACACCTGCCTAAATAACCGAGAGAACAGCTAGAAGCCTAGCAGAACGGAGTCTCCGGAGCCAAGCACAGACGAGAGACCCACGGAAGAGGGTAGGAAGGGCAGAGAGAGAGGGTAGGAAGGGCAGAGAGGCGGTGCGCACTCCACGGACTCGTGTGAGGGAGGCGGGTGGAGGGGCAGCAGCCTGCCGGCCAAGCAGAGCCCCCAAGTCTGGCTTGCAAAAGTGGAGGGGCCTGACGGAGTGTGTTCTGACAGCAAGCGGGACTTGACATCTGGAAGGTTATAAGCTAACAGCTCTGCTCGGAGAACGAGAGGGCTTGAGTACAACGGGACGGAGAGTTGTTGAGCCCTGGACGACAGAGCTCAGCTTGGCGGGGAACAAAGACGTTCGCCAGCAACATATCCCTCACCAATCCCCCAGCCAAATCCCAAAGGGAACCTGTTCCTGCCAGGGAACTTGCTTGCACCATGCAAACACCCAAAGCTGTGCTTCTGCAGATCCATCCCTCCAGCATGTCTGACTCCCTCCTGGTGCTGCAGGGCCCCTCCCGAAGCAGATCTCCAAAGGAAAAGCAAGCTGAGCCTGCCCCTCCTGCCGCTGTGCACGTTGCTGATCCACGCCAGGTAATACGCCAGATCCCAGCACCACAAGCCTGGCAATGTGGAAGTAGCCCAGACGGGCCACATCACCCCACAGTGAATCCCACCCCTAGGAGAGGGGAAGAGAAGGCACACACCAGTCTGACTGTGGCCCCAGTGGTGGGCTGGGGGCAGACATCAGGTCTCACTGCGGCTCTGCTCACCAACACAAGTTATTCAAGACAGCACAGGTAAAGTGCCCCGCAGTCCCACACCACTCCAGGGACTATCCAAAATGAAGAAACTGAAGAATTCCCTTCAGAAAAACGTCCAGGAAATAACAACAGCTAACGAACTGATCAAAAACGATTTAAACAATATAACAGAAAGGGAATTTAGAATAATAGTCATAAAATTAATCACTGGGCTTGAAAACAGTATAAAGAACAGCAGAGAATCTCTTGCTACAGAGATCAAGGGACTAAGGAACAGCCAGGAGGAGCTAAAAAATTGTTATCAACGAGTTGCAAAATAAAATGGAGACAACTACGGCTCGGATTGAAGAGGCAGAGGAGAGAATAGGGGAATTAGAAGATAAAATTATGGAAAAAGAAGAAGCTGAGAAAAAGAGAGATAAAAAAATCCAGGAGTATGAGGGGAAAATTAGAGAACTAAGTGATGCACTAAAGAGAAATAATCTACGCATAATTGGTATTCCAGAGGAGGAAGAGAGAGGGAAAGGTGCTGAAGGTGTACTTGAAGAAATCATAGCTGAGAACTTCCCAGATCTGGAGAAGGAAAAAGGCACTGAAATCCAAGAGGCACAGAGAACTCCCTTCAGATGTAACTTGAATCGATCAGCATGACATCTCATAGTGCAACTGGCAAAATACAAGGATAAAGAGAAAATTGTGAAAGCAGCTAGGGATAAATATGCTCTAACATATAAAGTGAGAACTATAAGACTCATGACTGATCTCTCTACTGAAACTTGGTAGGCCAGAAAGGAATGGCAGGAGATCTTCAATGTGATGAACAGAAAAAAATATGCAGGCAGAATCCTTTATCCAGCAAGTCTGTCATTTAGAATAGAGGGAGAGATAAAGGTCTTCCCAAACAAACAAAAACTGAAGGAATTCGTCACCACTAAACCAGCCCTAAAAGAAATCCTAAGGGGGATCCTGTGAGACAAAGTACCAGAGACATCGCTACAAGCATGAAATCTACAGACATCACAATGACTCTAAACCCATATCTTTCTATAATAACACTGAATGTAAATGGACTAAATTCACCAACCAAAAGACATAGGGTATCACAATGGATAAACAAACAAGACCCATCTATTTGCTGTCTACAAGAGACTCATTTTAGACCAGAGGACACCTTCAGATTGAAATTGAGGGGATGGAGAACTATTTATCATGCCACTGGAAGCCAGAAGAAACCTGGGTAGCCATACTTAAATCTGACAAACTAGACTTTACATTAAAGGCTGTAACAAGGATGAAGAAGGGCATTATATAATAATCACGGGGTCCGTCCATCAGGAAGAGCTAACAATTATAAATGTCTATGCGCAGAATACAGGAGTCCCCAAATATAAAAAAAAACAATTACTCACAAACATAAGCAACCTTATTGATAAGAATGTGGTAATTGCAGGGGACTTTGACACTCCACTTACAGAAATGGATACATCATCTAGACACACGGTCAATAAAGAAACAAGGGCCCTGAATGATACATGGGATCAGATGGACTTGACAGATATATTTAGAACTCTGCATCCCAAAGCAACAGAATATACTTTCTTCTCGAGTGCACATGGAACATTCTCCAAGAAAGATCACATACTGGGTCACAAAACAGCCCTTCATAAGTATACAAGAATTGAAATCATACCGTGCATACTTTCAGACCACAATGCTATGAAGCTTGAAATCAACCACAGGAAAAAGTCTAGAAAACCTCCAAAAGCATGGATGTTAAAAAACACCCTACTAAAGAATGAATGGGTCAACCAGGCAATTCAAGAAGAAATTAAAAAATATATGGAAACAAACGAAAATGAAAATACAACAATCCAAATGCTTTGGGATGCAGCGAAGGCAGTCCTGAGAGGAAAATACATTGCAATCCAGGCCTATCTCAAGACACAAGAAAAATCCCAAATACAAAATCTAACAGCACACCTAAAGGAAATAGAAGCAGAGCAGCAAAGAAACCCTAAACCCAGCAGAAGAAGAGAAATAATAAAGATCAGACCAGGGATAAACAATATAGAATCTAAAAAAAACTGTAGAGCAGATCAATGAAACCAAGAGTTGGTTTTTTGAAAAAAATAAGCAAAATTGATAAACCTCTAGCCAGGCTTCTCAAAAAGAAAAGGGAGATGACCCAAATAGATAAAATCATGAATGAAAATGGAATGATTACAACCAATCCCTCAGAGATACAAACAATTATCAGGGAATACTATGAAAAATTATATGCCAACAAACTGGACAACCTGGAAGAAATGGACAAATTCCTAAACACCCACACGCTTCCAAAACTCAATCAGGAGCAAATAGAAAGCTTGAACAGACCCATAACCAGCGAAGAAATTGAATCAGTAATCAAAAATCTCCCAACAAATGAGTCCACGACCAGATGGCTTCCCTGGGGAGTTCTACCAGACATTTAAAGCAGAGATAATACCTATCGTTCTCAAGCTATTCCAAAAAATAGAAAGGGAAGGAAAACTTCCAGACTCATTCCATGAAGCCAGTATTACTTGGACTCCTAAACCAGACAGAGACCCAGTAAAAAAGAGAACTACAGGCCAATATCCCTGATGAATATGGATGCAAAAATTCTCAATAAGATACTAGCAAATCGAATTCAACGGCATATAAAAAGAATTATTCACCATGATCAAGTGGGATTCATTCCCGGGATGCAGCACTGGTTCAACATTCACAAATCAATCAATGTGATACATCACATTAATAAAAGAAAATATAAGAACCATATGATCCTGTCAATCGATGCAGAAGAGGCCTTTGACAAAATTCAGCAACTTTCTTAATAAAAGCCTTCGAGAAAGTCAGGATAGAATGAACATACTTAAACATCATAAAAGCCATTTATGAAAAGCCCACAGCTAACATCATCCACAATGGGGAAAAACTGAGAGCTCTTTCCCTGAGATCAGGAACACGACAGGGATGCCCACTCTCACCGCTGTTGTTTAACATAGTGTTGGAAGTGCTAGCATCAGCAATCAGACAACAAAAGGAAATCAAAGGCATCAAAATTGGCAAAGATGAAGGTAAGCTTTCACTTTTTGCAGATGACATGATATTATACATGGAAAATCCGATAGACTCCACCAGAAGTCTGCTAGAATTGATATATGAATTTAGCAAAGCTGCAGGATACAAAATCAATGTACAGAAATCAGTTGCATTCTCATACACTAATAATGAAGCAACAGAAAGACAAATAAACTGATCCCATTCACAATTGCACCAAGAAGCATAAAATACCTGGGAATAAATCTAACCAAAGATGTAAAAGATCTGTATGCTGAAAACTATAGAAAACTTAGGAAGGAAATTGAAGAAAATATAAAGGAATGTAAAAATATTCCATGCTCATGGATTGGAAGAATAAATATTGCCAAAATGTCAATACTACCCAAAGCTATCTACACATTCAATGCAATCCCAATTAAAATTGCACCAGCATTCTTCTCGAAACTAGAACAAGCAATCCTAACATTCATATGCAACCACAAAAGGCCCCGAATAGCCAAAGTAATTTTGAAGAAGACCAAAGCAGGAGGCATCACAATCCCAGACTTTAGCCTCTACTACAAAGCTGTCATCATCAAGACAGCATGGTATTGGCACAAAAACAGACACATAGACCAATGGAATAGAATAGAAACCCCAGAACTAGACCCACAAACATATGGCCAACTCATCTTTGACAAAGCAGGAAAGAACATCCAATGGAAAAAAGACAGTCTCTTTAACCAATGGTGCTGGGAGAACTGGACAGCAACATGCAGAAGATTGAAACTAGACCACGTTCTCACACCATTCACAAAAATAAACTCAAAATGGATAAAAGACCTGAATATGAGACAGGAAACCATCAAAACCCTACAGGAGAAAGCAGGAAAAGACCTCTCCGACCTCAGCCGTAGCTATTTCTTACTTGACACATCCCCAAAGGCATGGGAATTAAGAGCAAAAATGAACTACTGGGACCTCATGAAGATAAAAAGCTTCTGCACAGCAAAGGAAACAACCAACAAAACTAAAAGGCAACCAACGGAATGGGAAAAGATATTTGCAAATGACATATCGGACAAAGGGCTAGTATCCAAAATCTATGTAGAGCTCACCAAACTCCACACCAGAAAAACAAATAACCCAGTGAAGAAATGGGCAGAAAACATGAATAGACACTTCTCTAAAGAAGACATCCAGATGGCCAACAGGCACATGAAAAGATGCTCAACGTTGCTCTTCATCAAGGAAATACAAATCAAAACCACACTCAGATACCACCTCACACCAGTAAGACTGGCTAAAATGAACAAATCAGGAGACTATAGATGCTGGAGAGAATGTGGAGAAACGGGAACCCTCTTGCACTGTTGGTGGGAATGCAAATTGGTTCAGCTGCTCTGGAAAAGTGTGGAGGTTCCTCAAAAAATTAAAAATAGACCTACCCTATGAACCAGCAGTAGCACTGCTAGGAATTTACCCAAGGGATACAGGAGTACTGATGCATAGGGGCACTTGTACCCCAATGTTTATAGCAACACTCTCAACAATGGCCAAATTATGGAAAGAGTCTAAATGTCCATCAACTGATGAATGGATAAAAAAAATGTGGTTTATATACACAATGGAGTACTACGTGGCAATGAGAAAGAATGAAAAATGGTCCTTTGTAGCAACATGGATGTAACTGGAGAGTGTGATGCTAAGTGAAGTAAGCCATACAGAGAAAGACAGATAACATATGGTTGCACTCCTATGTGGATCCTGAGAAACTTAACAGAAACCCATGGGGGAGGGGAAGGAAAAAAAAAGAGGTTAGAGTGGAAGACAGCCAAAGCATAAGAGACTCTTAAAAACTGAGAACAAACTGAGGGTTGAGGGGGGTGGTAGGGAGAGGAAGGTGGGTGATGGGTATTGATGAGGGCACCTTTTGTGATGAGCACTGGGTGTTGTATGGAAACCAATTTGAAAATAAACTTCATATATTGAGAAAAAAATCTTCAAATAGGATAAATTAAGTTCCAAAGAGACTTTTAGACTATGTTTTCTGAGACATTTTTGCAATCTTGTGTTCATTTTAATCCTTCAGAGTGTTTTCTCTATACCTCCTTTTTGACAGGAAAGTCCATGCCAATCACAATTTTTCTCTAGTCAGGGTCTAAAACTCTATGCTTATTTTTTAATTAGTTCCTGGAATGTTTCTATTACTGGGATGCCATTCACACTACACATTAAATACATTTAAAACAAGTTTCAAATTCCTCTTCTTTATAAGAATCTCCAAGCTCCCAACTATCACTGTTAAATACTCGTTTAGTTTTTTCTGTGTCCTTTGCTTCCATTACTAATGTATCTCATTTTACACAACCATAAGGATAATTTTTCACTTGCACACCGTTGTCAATTTATTGCACAACCTTAGACCAATCACTGAAATCTGTTTCTGTTTTCCCATGTGTAAAAGGGGGAAGCTTGGAGATTATATTTGAATATAATAAAACATATGTTTAAAACACTCTGCTCATGATATGCATATTTTTCGATTATAGAAGTAAATGGTAATAAACCATAATTATATAGTTTATCCCAATTCTTTCTTTAAACTGAAACCAGACAAAAAAAATATTTCAAAGTAACAGGACGTATGGTAAATGCTAACGAGTCTTGTGAACTCCCTAGAGTGGCATCCTTCCTCAGGTAGGACATAAGAACAGAACTTAAAACCTACTTGAGGTTATATTAAAGAGGAGAATAATTGGTGCAGAAGCTAAGATTGAGTTTAGAAAGAAAATCAAGGTAAAAACATTTATGTACTTTACATATTATATTTTCTTTATAGCTTTAATATCTGTAGGGTCCTTTAAATGTTTCTTGAATGTTTTTAGTGTATATTTATTTACCTTATAGATGCACTAAGGTAACGTTAGCATTGCTTATGACTCTGAAAACAAATCATTCCTCATTTTGACAAGTTAGGCATTTGCAAAGCTGAATCATTAGCTTCTTTAATTAGCAGAAAAGTATTTTATTGTCAAAATAAAAGATTTCATTTATTTCCAATTTTATAAAGATTTATATAAAATTAAAGCCAATTATATCACTTAGAATATTCTGCCATTAGCCTCATCATGAAAAATGGCAAAGATATGGAATATCCATTTAATTCTTTAAGAAAAGTTTTTTTGTGTACATTTTCATAATTTTATTTCAGTGGTCTTCAGGTTTGTCCCTGTGTCATGATATTTACAATTATGAAAAATTCTAGATGCTGCATTATTTATTTCCTTTATTCAGTTTTCTAAGAAATTTGAAAAAATAAATCAAATTTTCAGATTTAGTTTCACTGATGAATTAGAAACATATAATGCATGAGCACTTTTTCTCTTGGGACTGTTTGTTTGGCTTTTTACTATTCATTGTGAGACCTTCCTTAAAAGCCTTTTGACACAGGCATGGTAAAAATATGAAGTTGAAATACCATCTGCTGAAAGCCACTAATGGTCTTCTACCTATAAAGGAAGTTGATAATTTCACTGATTTTTTTCTCTAACATTGTTATTGTCTGGTTCTACAAAAGGAAGATACATATTTGTGGACTTCAATATAACATGGCAGCAGTAATTCAGCATTTTCCATATACAAATGCAATGCTGGAACAAGAACCCAATTATACCAGTAAATATAAAGGGAGAATTGTCTACAAATATAAGTTTCCAAATAGCTATTCACAATTTCATGTATTTTAATAAAAGTTAAGTAATATTTTGCAGCAACATGAAAAAAGGAAATTGATAATTTGTAAGAGTAGGATTGACAGGATCATATGGTTCTTATCTTTGTATTGGCACAAAAACAGACACATAGACCACTGGAATAGAATAAAGACTCCAGAATTGGACCCACAAAAGTATGGCTAACAAATCTTTGACAAAGCAGAAAAGAATATCCAATGGAAAAAAGACAGTCTCTTTAACAAATGGTGCTGGGAGAACTAGACAGCAACATGCATAAGATTGAAACTAGACCACTTTCTCACACCATTCACAAAAATAAACTCAAAATGGATAAAGGACCTGAATATGAGACAGGAAACCATCAAAACCCTAGAGGAGAAAGCAGGGAAATACCTCTCTGACCTCAGCCGCAGCAATTTCATAGTTGACACATCCCCAACGGCAAGGGAGTTAAAAGCAAAAATGAACTATTGGGACCTCATGAAGATAAAAAACTTCTGCACTGCAAAGGGAACAATCAAGAAAACTAACAGGCAACCAACGGAATGGGAAAAGATATTTGCAAATGACATATCGGACAAAGGGCTAGTATCCAAAATCTATAAAGAGCTCACCAAACTCCACACCCGAAAAACAAATAACCCAGTGAAGAAATGGGCAGAAAACATGAATAGACACTTCTCTAAAGAAGACATCCAGATGGCCAACAGGCACATGAAAAGATGCTCAACGTCGCTCCTCATCAAGGAAATACAAATCAAAACCACACCGAGATACCACCTCACGCCAGTCAGAGTGACTAAAAGGAACAAATCAGGAGACTATAGATGCTGGTGAGGATGTGGAGAAACGGGAACCCTCTTGCACTGTTGCTGGGAATGCAAACTGGTGTAGCTGCTCTGGAAAACAGTGTGGAGGTTCCTCAAAAAATTAAAAATAGATCTACCCTATGACCCAGCAATAGCACTGCTAGGAATATACCCAAGGGATACAGGAGAGCTGATGCATAGAGGCACTTGTATCCCAATGTTTATAGCAGCACCTTCAACAATAGCCAAATTATGGAAAGAGCCTAAATATCCATCAACTGATGAATGGATAAAGAAGTTGTGTTTTATATATGCAATGGAATACAATTTGGCATTGAGAAAGGATGAAATATGGCCTTTTGTAGCAATGTGGATGGAAGTGGAGAGTGTTTTGCTAAGTGAAATAAGTCATACAGAGAAAGACAGATACCATACGTTTTCACTCTTATGTGGATCCTGAGAAACTTAACAGAAGACCATGGGGGAGGAGAAGGAAAAAAAAAGTTAGAGAGGGAGGGAGCCAAACCATAAGAGACTCTTAAAGACTGAGAATAAACTGAAGGTTGATGGGGGGGTAGGAGGAAGGGGAAAGTGGGCCTTGAGGAGGGCACCTGTTGGGATGAGCACTGGGTGTTGTATGGAAACCAATTTGACAATAAATTTCATATTTAAAAAAAAGAGTAGGATCAAATTTCAGAATTATAAAACACACATATGCATAAACATTCCTCCCATACACTGCATAGGAATACACTAAGATGTTTCATTTGCAATAATTCGCCTTTTTGTTTGATTATTTTTATTTCTTTTGAGTTCATTTGTTTCTAAAAATGTATTTTAAGGATATGGCTTCCTTAAAAAAAAAGAAAACCTCATCTCATACTTTCCTATCAACTGTTCTCTTACATGCAGCATAGCCTTATGTTATTCAATGTAGAAGATAATTCATGTCAATTTATATATTTATGCTTTCAAATTTAAACTTTATACACCTACATATTTTCTTTTAAAGTTCATTTCAATGGATCTTCAAATTTTAATTTAAAATGAATATAAGCTTTAATTTTGTTTTTGTTTATACATAGATTAATACTTGAATTGATTATGTACATCAAAAAGGATTATGCATTTTTAGATATTATATTTATGCTATTTTTATTTATTTTTGATATTTAAAAAATGCAAAGAAAAGAATATAATAACAGAATATCAAATGCTAGAAATTTCTTAGTGTATTTCAGTTTTTAACAAGTATATAATTTCAAAAAACTATACAATTAATAACTGATTATCCATTAACTATAACTTTATAAATAAAATTGACGTGTCCTGTAATCGTCCTATCTCATTCTTTAGAAATAAAATAATTTTCTGGTGTATATATTTTCAGTGTATTTCATTCTTTTGTACAAATCTGTTTTACAAAGCCTTTTTTTTGATGATTTTCAAATGCCTTTAATTGGCATCATGCAGAAAAAAGAATCCTATAACATTTTACTCAAAACCATATCACATCCCCCGTGATTCTACATAATAATGTAAATGTATCTGATTTACCCCAAATTATTATTGCAATGTTTGATGGTTTTCTACCCTTAAGATGATTTTAGGGGCGCCTGGGTGACACAGTTGGTTGAGCATCCAACTCTTGATTTCCACTCAGGTCATGATCCCAGGGTCTTGGGCTCAAGCCCCACATCCAGCTGTATGCTGAGAGAGTACAGCCTGCTTAAGATTCTCTCTCTCTCCCCACTTCTGCCTCCTTCCCCTGCTCATTCTCTCTCTCTCAAATAAAATGAATAAAAATGAATAAAAATAAAATGATTTTAAAATAAGAAAAGAGAAAGATTGTTTTACTTCTTTGTAGGTTACAAAATCTAACCTGTTATGTGTATCATTTTCTTGTATTAAATAGAAGCAGTGGTGTTAATTATCTTAAGAAGACTACTCAGGAATGTCCTACTTTTATGTTACAAATTAATATACACATTTATAAGAAAAATGTATAGGATTTATCCTTTTTTTAAGTTAATATGGGATTTAAAAAACATGTATATATTATACTAATCGTGTTGAAAGATATTACTAAGAAAAATATTGATGAAAACTAACAGTTGATAAAATCAAATATTTTTATTATTTGGGACTTTTTCTCTCCATGAAATAAAGAGAAGCAGAGAAATATATAAAGTTTCTCTAAAATACAGATTTGCTAACAGTTATCAATAGGATAAAAGTGAAGTCATCTCGAGAACTTAATATATTTACAGAAAAAGAAAGCATAGGTCAATTTTGCTAACTAAACAAACAAACAAACAAACATACAACAAAGGACAATCTTTAAGAAATCTGACAAAAGGGATTTTAAAGCTTTCAAAACTGATCATAAAAAGCATAAAACTACTCTCAGACCATGGGAAGAATTTCATATGCAAAATGGATTGAGTTATACAAAAGACATTAATTGTATTTATAAAGACTATTTTATAGCAGCCTTTCTAAAACATGAAGAATAACTGGCAAATGCAAAAAGAAAGTTACAAAGCTAGCATCCTCAAGGTGCTCTGAGGGACAATAGTTCCAGGAACTCAGTTTCTCTGTGAAGGAAGCCTATTAGCTAGGCCACCATAGCTATGGCCTGAGGAACAGACTTCTCATTAAACACACATCTAGGGAATGACTGCAATCGTTTCTAGAGACCTCAGAGAGTGAGTGCTAGCTTTGTGCTTATCCTCTGTCATGCTCTTTGAGGGAAGCACTACATGTGTCTGGTACCTGGTTTTTGCAGCTGATACCCAGAGGGTGCCCCTTGATTTCTTGTCTCTGGTTGTCAGAGGGGCTTGTGTTTCTGGGTCCTACAGGACTAGAGGAAAAGGAGGGACAGTTCTTGGTAGGATATTACCTCCTGGGTGCTGCACAGACAGCAGACTGAGGCACACCCCCTTAGTTTTTCTGTGAAGAAGGTCACTTTATTGTCCTAGAGATTGAGCTGATGGGGAGGTTTCAGGTTTGGCACATATTTAGTCGAATGGAACTGCTCTCAAAAAACATAGGCAATGGACACCATCTTGGCTCATTTGCTCTGCCTTGTTCCAGTTTGCCATTATCTCTGAGAAGGGACCTTATACACTTGTCTGGAGCCATGATTTTGTAATTACCAACCAGGGAACATCTCTAGATCACCTGGTTTTGGTGGCCAATAGGGTTTATGTAGGTGGTCAGACAGGACTGTATATATTAGCATACTTTTAAAAATTGTTGCCTGAATATCTGGCTTCTAGTCAGCCTGAATTGAGATGCTGAGATCCTTTCCTCTGGAACACTGACAAATCTTGGCACATTCTCAAATACTGGAAGCCACTGAAAATATAATAGGCTGCTGAACAAGCACAAAGGTTTGAGAGACAACCAAGAGCTGGGGCAGGGCTGAATGAAAAGGTTCATCTCCTTCGAGACTGGGAGTGGTGGCTGATTTATCTTCAGAATAGAAACCAAGCACAGAGAGTAAAGCAAAATGTAAAACCAGAGGAATATGTTCAAAATGAAAGAATAAGATAAAACCTCAAGAAAAGACCCTTAATGAAACAGAGATAAGTAACTTACCTGATAAAGAGTTCTAAGTAATTGTTATAGAGACTCTCACTAAAGTAGGGAGAAGAGGGGCGCCTGGGTGGCTCAGTCAGTTAAGTGTCTGGCTTCGGCTCAGATTATGATCTCACAGCTTGTGGGTTCGAGCCCCACGTCCCGCTCTGTGCTGACAGCTCAGAGCCTGGAGCCTGCTTCTGATTCTGTGTCTCCCTTTCTCTCTCTGCCCCTCCCCCCCCACTCACACTCTGTCTCTGTCTCTCAAAAAATAAATAAACAATAAAAATTTTTAAAAGAAGGGAGAAGAATGGATGTGCACAGTGAGGACTTCAATAAGATGTAAAATATAAGAATGTACTGAATAGAATGCAATAACTGAACTGGAAAAAAAAACACTAGAAGGGTTCAAAAGCAGATTCAATAAAGTAGAAAAAAAGGATCAGTCAGCTGAAAGACAAGACAATAGAATTCATCCAATCGGGACAGTAAAAAAGAAAAAAATAATAAAGATAGCTTAAGGGGCTTTTAGGACATCAAACAGACTAACATTCACATTATAGGACTCCCAGAAGAAGACAGAGAGAAAGGGACATAAATCGTATTTGAAGAAATAATGGCTGAAGACTTCCATAACTTGAGGAAGGAAACAGATATCTAGATCCATAAGTTAAAGAAAGTTCAAAGGAAGAGGAGTCCAAAGGGACGGACATCATCAAGACACATTATTATTAAAATGTTAATAGTTAAAGACAAGGAGAAAAAATTAAAAGCAGCAAGATAAAAACCAACTTGTTATGTAAAGTTTGTCAGCACAAATTTTGTAGCCTAGAGGGAGTGGCACAGTATAGGCAGGGCTGAAAGAAAAAAATTTCCAACCATGAATCTCTTAGCATTCTCTTACCTGGCACTCTTAGCATTCAGGATAGAAGGAGATGTAGAGAATTCTCTAGATAAACAAATTCTAAAGGAGTTCATCACTGTTAAAGAAACTGCCCTTAGAAGAAATATTAAAGGGACTTCTTTAAGCTGGAATGAAAGGGTGCTAATTAGTAACAAGAACATGTATAAAAGCATAAATCTCATGAGAAAAGCAAATATATAGTAAAGGTAGTGCATTTATTACTTATACAGCTGGTATCAACTTAAAATTGACTGTTGTAAGTTGTTATATGTGAGCCTCATGGTAACCACAAACCAAAACCTATAGTAAATATACAAAAGATAAAAAGAAAGGAATATAAACTTAACACTAAAGGGAGTCATCAAACCACCAAGGACAAGAATAAGAGAAGAAGAAAGGAACATAGATGAATTACAAAAACGGCTAGCAAACATTTAGCAAAAAGGCAATAAGCACATACCTATCAATAATCACTTTAAACGTATATGGGCTAAGTTCTCTGATGAAAAGACATAGAATGGTTGAATGGATAAAAAAATGAGACTTATTTATATGCTGCCTTTAAAACACACTCTTTAGATGCAAGAATATACACAGGCTAAAAGTGAAGGGATAGAAAAAAATGTTTCATACAAACAGAAACCAAATGAAAACTGGAGTAGCTTATACCTATAGCAGACAAAACAAGCTTTAAAAGAAAACTGCAATAAGAGACTAACAAGGGCATTATATAGTAATAAAAGGTCAATCCAACAAGAGGACATAACATTTATATACATTTATTTACCAAATGTATAAGCACCTAAATAAATAAAACAAATATTAACAGACCTATTAAAGAAAGGGACGGCAATACAATAGTAGGGGATTATAATACCTAATCATATCAATGGATAAGATCATCCAGACAGAAATTCAATAAGAAAACATCAGCCTTAAATTACATGTTACAACATATGGGCTTAACAAATATATATAGAATATTATTCCAAAAGCACATAATACACATTCTTCTCAAGGCTACATGAAATATGAAACATTTCCAACATATATCAGGCCAGAAAGCAAGTTCTATAAATTTAAGAGGACTGAAATTATATCAAGCATATTTTATAAGCACAATGAAACTAGAAATTAATTGTAAAAAGAAAACTGGATAATTAAAAAATATGTGGAGATTAAATAACATGATACTGAATAACCAATGGGTCAAAATAGAAATCAAAAAAGAAATAAAAAAATACCTTGAGACAAGCAAAACAGAAATGTAACATACCAAAATATATGGGATACAGCAAAAGCAGTTCTAAGAGAAAAGTTTATCATGATAAATGCCTATATCAAAAGAAGAGAAATCTCAAGCAAACAACCTAACTTTATACCTCAAGGAACTAGAAAAAGAAGAGCAAAGCCCAAAGTTAGTAAAAATTAAAAATAAATAAATAAGTAAATAAATAAATAAATAAATAAATAAATAAATAAGTAAATATTAAAGCAGAAATAAATGAAGTAGAAATTAAAAAGACAAGAGAAAAGACCAATAAAGTAATAGCTGGTTCTTTGAAAAGACAAACAAAATGGACAAATCTTTACCTAGTTTCACCAAAATAAAGACTGTGGACAAAAAACTAAATGGAATCACAAATGGAAGAGGAGTGGGGCACCAGGGGCACTTAAGTGGGGCACTTAACTTAGTTGGTTAAGCCTCCGACTTCAGCTCAGGTTATGATCTCACAGTTTGTGAGCTCGAGACCCATGTTGAGCTCTGTGCTGACAGCTCAGAGCCTGAAGCCTGCTTCGAATTCTGCTTCCCACTCTCTCTGCCCCTCCCCTCACACTCTGACTCTCTCTCTCAAAAATAAATAAACAAAAAAAATGGAAAAGGAAATGTTACAAATGATACCACAGAAATAAAAAGGATTGTAAGATATTACTATGAACAATTATATGCCAATAAATTAGACAACTGGAAGAAATGGATAACTTCCTAGAAATATACAATCTATCAAGACTAAATCATGATGAAATCTGAATAGATTGATTACTATCAAGAAGATTAAATCAGTAATCAAAAATTTTCCATTCAGGGGCACCTAGGTGGCTCATTCTATTGAGTGACTGACTTAGGCTCGGGTCATGATGTCACAGCTCATGAGTTAGAGCCCCGTGTTGGGCTCTGTGCTGACAGCGTGGAGTTTGGAGCCTGTTTCAGATTCTGTGCCTCCCTCTCTCTCTGCCCCTAACCCACTCACATTCTCTCTCTGTCTTTTTTTCTCTCTCTCTCTCTCTCTCTCAAAAATAAATAAAGATTAAAAAAGATTTTTTTCCATCCAAATAAAAGTCCAGGATCTGATGGCTTCCCTGGTGAATTCTACCAAACATTCCAAGAATTAATATCAATCATTCCAAAAAAAAGAATACAGAGAAACTCTTTCAAGCACATTTTACAAGTCCTGCATTAGCAAACCAAATTCAACAATACTTTACAAAGATCATACACCATGATCAAGTGTATTTATTCCAGGGATGCAGCAGCTGCAAATTAATGTGACACACCACATTAACAAAATGAAGGGGAAAGATCATATGGTCATTTGAACAGATGCAGAAAAAGAATTTGAGAAAAATTCAACATCCATTTATTATCAAAACTCTCAACAAAGAAGGTGTAGTGGAAACTTAACATAACAATGACCATATATGACAAGCCTACAGCTATTATCACACTCAATGGTGAAAAGTGTAAAGCTTTTCCTCTAAGATCAGGAACAGGATAATAATATCCATTCTTACCACTTTTATTCAACATGGTACTGGAAGTTTAGCCAGAGAAACTAGCAAGAAAATGAATTACAAGTTGTCCAAATGGGAAGAACTAAAACTTTCCTTATTTTCAGATAATATAACATTATACAGAAACCTGTAAAGATTCCATCAAAAAACACCTCTAGCACCAACAAACAATTTCAGTAAAGTTGAAAGACACAAAATCAGTACATAAAAATCTGTTGCATTTTTACAGTAATAACAAAATATCAGAAAAATAAATTAAGGAAACAACCCCATTTATAATTGCATCTATGAAAATAAAATACCTAACAATAAATTTAACCAAGGAGATGAAAGATCTGTATATTGAAAACTAAAGAAAAAAATTAGTAAGAGACATTGAAGACATAAATAAATAAAAATATACTCCATGCTCATGGACTGGAAAAATTAGTATGGTGAAAATGTCCATACTATCCAAACCAATATAAAGATTCAATGCAATTCATATCAAAATTTCAATGATATTTTTCACAGAAATAGAACAAACAATTTTAAAATTTGTATGAATCCACAAAATACAAAGACTCACAATGGTCAAAGCAATCTTGAGAAAGAGCAAAACTGGAGGCATCAAAATCCCTAATTTCAAACTATATTCTAAAACTGTAGTAGTGAAAACAGTATGGTATTGGCATAAAAACAGACACATAGATCAAAGGAACAGAATAGACAATCCAGCAGTAAATCCACACATATATGATGAATTAATTTATGACAAAGGCATGAAAAATATACAATGGGGGAAAAGACAGTGTTTTAAATAAATAGCATTGGGAAAACTGGAGTGCCACATGCAATAAACAAAAAAACAAACAAACACTGGTCCACTATCTTACATCACAAGTAAAAATTAACTCAAATGTATTAAATATTTGAACCTAAGACCTTAGCCATAAAACATCCAGAAGAAAACACAGGTGGTAATCTCCTTGATGTTGGTCTTGGTAATGATTTTTTTAATCTGACACCAGAAGCAAAAGAAACAAAAGCAAAAATAACCACATGGTACTACATCAATCTAAAAAGCTTCTGGGGGCATTTGGGTGGTTTAATTGGTTTAGCAAATGACTTTTGGTCTTAGCTCAGGTCATGATCTCACAGTTCATGGGGTCAAGCCTCACGTCAGGCTCTATGCTGATGGTGATGGGATGGAGCCTGCTTGGGATTGTCTCTCCTTCTCTATGCCCTTCCCCCCACTTGTGTGCTTTATCTCAAAATAAATAAACATACTTAAAAAATTAAAATAAATAAAAATAAAAAGCTTCTGTACAGCAAAGGAAACCATCAACAAAATGAAAAGGCAGCTTACTGAATGGGAGAAAATAATTTCAAATCATTTATCTTGGGGGCTAATATATATCAAATATATACAAAGAACTCATACAACTCAATGGTAAACAAAACAAACAATATGATTTTAAAAATGGGCAGATGAGGGGCACCTGAGTGGCTCAGTTGGTTAAGTGTCCAACTTCAGTTCAGGTCATGATCTCACAGCTCATGGGTTTGAGCCCCATGATGGGCTCTGTGCTGACAGCTCAGAGCCTGGGGCCTGCTTTGAATTCTGTGTCTCCCTCTCTCTCTGCCCCTCTCCTGCTCATGCTCTGTCTCTCTCCGTCTCTCTCAAAAATAATTGTGTGTCTGGGAAATACAAATCAAAACCACAGTGAGGTATCACCTCACACCTATTAGAATCAAAACCAGATTGAAGTATCACCTCACACCTATTGGAATAACTATTATCAAAAAGACAAAGACATGCTAACAAGGATGTGGAGAAAAGATAATCCTTTTACATTTTAGTGGGAGTGTAAATTAGTGCAGCCACTATGGAAAACAGTGGAATATTCTTAAAACTTTAAAAATGGAACTACCATACAATACAGCAATTCCACTACTGAGTATTTATCAGATGCAAACAAAAACACTAATTTGAAAAGATATGTGCACCCCATGTTAATTTCAGTATTATTTATAATAGCCAAGATATGGAAACCACATAAGTGTCTGCTGATTGGTGAATGAATAAAGGAAACGGGAGATACACACACACACACACACACACACACACACATACACACACACACATATGCTGGAATATTATTTGGTCATAATAAAGCTGAAAACTTGTAATTTGTGACAATTTGGGGGGACCCTGAGTGAATTATGCTAAGAGATATAAGTCACAGAAAGACAGATATGATCTGTCTTAAATGTGGAATCTAAAACAAAAATAAAAGCAAAAAAATCCCAGGCTCATAAACATAGAGAACAGACTGGTGGACCAGTGGTTACCAGAGGCCGGCAGTAGGGGTTAGGCAAATTGGTGGAATGTTTTTGTTTTGCTTTCTTTTGTATTAGTTTTAATAAATTGAATAAAGACAGTATGAGAATTGCAAACCAACTGATCATGCTGTTAATTTTACTTAATCAAAGTATGTATTAATAAGTTGAGATACAGCTTAAAAACAAACAAAAACACTGCTGTGGTAGAATTAAGCAAAGGTCCTTAATGTGAACAGTCACATTCCAGTTTATAATGAGGCCCAAAAAGAAAGAGTGTAAGACACTAATAAAAGCAGTTCTCAGAGCTTGCAAACATCAAGTGCAGACAAGAAGAAAAACTAAACTGTAATATCAGGCAACATATTTAAGTGTAGTTATTGAGGTTACTGTTGAAACAGAAAGCAAAAACAATAATCAACACAAAACAGAAACCTGGTCATTTCCTTATAATTTTCATTTTTCCATATGGGAAAGAGTAGAATTAAAAAATAAAACCACAATATGTTGCAAAATTATTTAATTCATTATTGTTACATTACATTACTAAAGAGTAGAGAGCATACTGGTATTTTAAGAAGAAACAGATGCCTAAATCTCTTGGGGAAGGACTAACCCCTGACATTACTCATCTCTACCCTCTGCCCATTCACCCTAGGGAGTATGTGGTTAGGAAAGGGAAAGGAGTGATTAGCACTAATATTATCGGATATCAAATTAATTGAAGAAGATAAGGATATAATCCAAAATAGGGAAAAATTTAGATTCCCCTTTAGAGTATAAAGACATGTAATTCAGGGCCAGATGGAGTGGTCTTGGTGTGAACCAATCTTATATACAGAACATATGGGAATCCTTGGTAATTTGGCCAGAAAGGTCTCAAACTTTCACAAGACACTGAAGAACTAAATTAGCTAAATTGGGAAAAATAAAGTCTGTTGGATGTGTGAGTGTGCGGTTTTGTGTGAGTCTGTATATAAATAGGTCAGTGTGTCTTTCTTTCAACTTTTCTTCTCCCATATGGTGTAGATAAAATTATCAAACACTTTATATAAAGAGCTGCTTTTTTAGGTTTTCATGCATGCTTCATGTGTAGGAAACGATAGTCAAGGCAGGAACCAGAAGAGGGAAAGGTAAAGCCTCTTCTGATCAAAGGCAGACATGAGTGTGGGTGGCAGGTAGCTTGTTGAGGATATAGAAATGAAGCGATATTAAGATGCACTCACTTTTTTACACCCTGACATCACCATATACCTAGAAGAGAGTTACAGCAGATATAGGAGCCAAATTGTTCAAATTACAGACACAATAGCACTATCTTTGCTGGCTACTCAAGAAACGGTATATATGTACAGGATACTTTATCTTCAGTAAATATATTGATTTTCTTAGGATTATAAAAGAAAATTAAATTTGTGTGGTTTTAAGTAATCTGAATCATCAGTAAAATGCATGTTTTTGGAAAGAGTGTAATTTAGAATATGCTGTTACCTCAACCAAACAACTTAAGGTAGTAAGCTACTAACAGACTGATGTTTTACCTGTATAGGGCAATCAATGTCAATGAAATGCAAAGACTCGCCTCTAGTGTGTTTCTATAATTTAAAGCACTCAAAATTGTTATTTATTATTATAAATAAAAACATATTTCTAGGATAACATTAGAAGGATATTCAAATGGCTACAGGTCAAAGAGTACACAGAGATAAATTTAAGAAATTAACATAAAATCTCTCCTACAGATTCTTCTATCTACTAGAATTTAAGTACCATAGATTTTGGGAAGATTCCACATGTATCAATAATTCTTTTTTTATATTTATTTTTTTATTTTAGAGAGAGAGAGAGAACATGAGTGGAGAAGAGGAGCAGAGGGGGAGACAGAAAGAGAGAGAGAGAGAAAGAGAGGGAGAGAGAATAAATGAGGGGCTTGATCCCATGACCCTGGAGTCATACTCTAAGCCGAATTCACGAGTCAGATGCTTACCTGAGTTAGAGCCATCCAGGCACCCCAATCAATAGTTCTTTAATCAAATTCTATTTCTATTGTGATGGCAAAGGAGCTGTAAAATAATAAAAAGAGATGCTAGATTATGGGGTATATAATATTAGGAAACAGCAAATCTTTTTATTTTATTGTATTTATTTTTAAATGTTTATCTTTATTTTTGAGACAGAGAGAGACAGAGCATGAGCTGGGGAGAGGCAGAGAGAGAGGGAGACACAGAATCAGAAGCAGGCTCCAGGCTCTGAGCTGTCAGCACAGAGCCCGACGCGGGGCTCGAACTCGTCAACTACAAGATCATGACCTGAGCCGAAGTCGGACGCTCAGCCGACTGAGCCACCCAGGCGCCCCAGAAACAGAAAATCTTTCAAAATGTGTGCAAGATCCTGCCAGTCTGACATGATTTTAAACCAGATAATCTTTGTCTACCCATTTTTTAAAACTGCACTTCGGAAAATTTCTTCAGAAATTTCAAAATATTTTGGCTTATTTTAAGTAGAGAAATCTTTTTGTTCTAGATATGAATTATTTAAACATCTATATTTTATTTGGAACAGTATTTAGTAAATAAATATATCAACTTAAAAAATACCTATTGAGGTAAAGATAAGACCAAGTATTGATAACAGTTTCCTCCTTGAGTCCATAAATTAGTTCTGATAACAATTTTGCAAAAATTTTTAGAAAACATTTTGAAAAATGATAACATAAATGGGCAAATAGTGTCCTACTTCTTCAAAGGAAAACACTTAGTATGTTTATTATGTTTTTATCACTCTAATGTTTCCTCTGAGACTAGGAAATGCAAGTACCCCATGAATGGGCATTCTGGACTTTTTTATTATTATCATTTTCCCTTCTCTTCCCTTTTAGTTAAAGGCTTTAAGGGTCATTAGGCCTCTAAAACAGCTGTACACTTGAAGATAGTTCCTTTGTTTTGTTTTGTTAGCCTATATCAAAGTTTGCAGTATTCTTAATTCCTTCCCTATGTTTCCCCCATCCACTCCTGAAAGATTTATTGTATCTTCTTTGGTGTTCTCCCTAAATTTGGTAAGTGTACCAGTTAAAGAACATCATATAGTTTTATAATGTTTTATGTATCTCCTCTTTTAATAGATGGGATTACTCCAGGGGCATAAAAAATAACTTATTGAACTTCTCATTCCAAGATCTTACTTTATGATGGGGATATAATAGATATTCTTACTTGGCAGAGGTTGAATTTACTTAAATTATAATGAAACAGACAGAAATGAGGAGATTATAAAGCACATGGTAAAAAGAAAAGCAGAGGGGATTTTCTTCATAGAAATTTAGAGTTAATAAGTTTGAAATAACAATGTGTTTATAGTTTAAAGTTCCAAAGTAATAAAGGAGAAAGTATGAAAATCTCTGTATGAAATGATTAAAAAATATCTTCTTGATAAATAAAGAAAACAGAAAATCAAAAGGAAAAAATGTCCTGACACCCAATGTCAGGAATTTATAAATCAATCAATCAACCAATCGGTCTTTCACGTTACTTTGACATTGGTAACTAGGAGCACAATAGCACAGTTGGAAATGAGAAAAGCAAATTACATAGAAATGTATACACTGCAAGGAAAATATCAGTGAGTTGAAACTAAGAGGTTTATTTCAAAGAAGTTAGTCATGTGCAGGTATAGTTTAGAAAACAGACTCAATTGTTACCTTGCCAAATAGGCCAAGAGAACTTCTATTACTTGCAAAAATAAAAGTGTTTTTCTAAACTGGATATCAATTGTGTGCTAGACAAGCATGGATGAATGTTTGAAGTTTTTTGATTGGGGAAGGAATGAAAGAAGAGATGGAAAGTAGCATGTGTTTCGTTATTGTGATTTGTAGGTGGTAAAGACACATAGAAGTGTTAAGTATCATTTTAAAAGATTTATTCTAAAGGATTTTTAAATTTGTGTTGTCAAGAGCATAGACAACAATCAAAGTGGTGGAGTTTGGGTGAGTTCCATTCAGAGTTCTGCTCGCTCTCTTCAGTAAAATGATGGGTTCATCAAAATCAGGATACAAAGTAGCTCACTGATGACAGTAAATGTCAGTGGAATCTCTATAGTATTTATAAGGCATACTGAAGTTGAATAAATGAAAAGGATTTTATTATGATCTATTATGTTTCATAAAAATATGAAAATAATCTTGCTTACGAGAAGAATAAAAGCTAGAGAAGGAAATAATGAATTAAAACCAACAAAAAGAAGGTATATAAGTAAACTAAAAATGTATAAACTGAATAAAATATAAAATATAAACATGTAAATATACCAAAAAAAAAAAAAAGGATTCCAGGAGGATGACAACTTTATTACATTTGGTTCATTTTCACTTCCAAAGTCTGAGTTACCTTTTCAGAGCCAATCAGCTTCTGGGTCTAACACATAAGTGAAAACTCAGACTCTACTGGAAACCTGAAGAAGAAAGCTGATGCAGTATTCTTTTCTTCCATTACATGAGAGTCTGTGATCCCACGTCTGCTGTGTTTAGAATCAGAACAAGGTGGACCCTGGGTCATATCTGGCCCAATGAGATTCATGGACTCTCTGGGAAAAGGGTGCAATAACAATGCATGAAGGCTCCTGAACACCCTCAGCTGAAGTACAATCAGAGAGATTGACTGAATCCTTTCCAAATTTCCAACTAGAAAAATATGAAGGGGCTGAAGGGAAACAGACTTTTGCTCTGACAGTCAAGTGCCATTAAACAAAGTACAATGGGCCCCTCTCTGAGATATCTGCATCAATAGAACTCTTAGTTCCACATGGGATGACGACAGTGTGTGGAAAACTTAAACAGTACATGACTCTGTGGTAAAAGTATTCACAGCAGGGGTGGCTACGTGGCTCAGTCAGTTGAGTATTCGACTCCAGCTCAGGTCATGATGTCACGGTTTGTGAGTTTGAGCCCCACCTCACCCTGGATTTGTTGCTGTCAACCCAGAGACTACTTCAGATCCTTTGTCCCCCTCTCTCTCTGCTGCCCCTCCCCACTCACTTGCTCTCCTTCTCTCTCAAAAACAAATAAATACACATTTTAAAAAGTATTCACAGCAATTGACTTAGAAAATGAAGAATTTATAGTTATACCTTAAACTACATTTACAAAAACTGACATATATATATATGTGATAGATGATAAATATCTTTATATAAATAGTTATAAAATATTTTATCAGTGTTTACAAAATTAAAACAAACCTAGTGAATGGGAGTATTTTGTTGTAATTTTATGATGAGTACTTAAAGTAATGGTGGGTCTTACAATTGATAATACAATAAAATGTTATATACTGTTAAATAATGAGATAGTATGGGGATGTATAATATTAAGTAGTTCATAAAGATTTTTGAAAGAGGAAAGTAATAATGTAAGGAAAATTCTAATAATGTGTTGGAAGCAAAGTACTTATTTATATTAGAAAACATAAGAAAATGTATATATGAAGGAAAAGCAAAAGAAAAGAGTTCCAAACGCTTCATTTGCTAATAGTGGAAGAGAAAATTGTCCAGGATTTTAAGTACCCAAATGTCTCATATTTAAGAGACATAAAAGACAGAGGTAGACCAGAGCAACTTAGTTGAGATAAAATATTTCTCATTTTTATACATTTTTTTTCTCATGAGTCCTGAAGAAAGGAAGACAAATCATTAACTAAATGCATAAATAAGATAAGTGACCCTAGGAAAGTTTAGGATTAAGGTCCTAAAACTACATTTGTTCACACTAACAAAAGAAAGCAACAAGAAATGATGATATAGCCTTATATAAGTAATAAATCTAAGAAACATCACAAGATTAAAGTCAATTATATTTAGTTGTTGTAAATCCTAAGAGCAGTATGCCTTCTTTAAAGACAGCAAGAAGCCAGATTAGACTAAAAACATGCATTCTCACAAGTATGTAAATGTCCCAATTCTCACCCCCATTCTCCTAGAAATACTAACGTACTTGACTTTATATTTGTTCCTGCAGATACCATTCATGTATATACAAGTGTAAGCACAGATGTTTTTGAGGGAGTGTTCCTTTTATTCAAAGGAAGTAACATTCCACACTTGTTCTCAAATCTGTTCCTCTCACCAATAAAAACATTGTTTGTTTTTTTATCCATAATACATGTCGACTCACCCAGTTTTTATATTACTAATTGGTCTATCATATGGATATTGATCATATATAATCAATACCCTATTTTTAAATTTAAAAAATTTTTTAATTTAATTTTATTTTAGAAAGAGAGGGAGTATATGCAAGTGGTGGAGAGGCGCAGAGGGAGAGAGAGACAAAATCCTAAGCAGGCTCCATGCTCAATGTGAAGCTCAATGAGGGGCTCAATCCCATGACCCTAGGGTCATGACCTGAGCCAAAATCAGGATGCTTAACCAACTGAGCCACCCACAGGAGGCCCTCAATACCCCATTTTTAAATGTTTACTGTGAAGATGCCTCTCAGATCTCCTGCTGCAGGAAACATAATTAACTCAAGGACTCAGCTGCTGCACTCAGAAATCCATTGCTTTATTTCTATCAAGATTATGCTTCCTGTGTACTGCTCCAAAACAGTGACTGAGGGTGGCAAGAATACTAATTCAGGCCCATTTCTGAAGGACATAGGAATCCTCTGATGTGCAGTTTTGGCTTGAGTTCTCTTTGACAGTCTTGCTGAGTATTTCTCAGCTTTGCACTAGGGTCTCCAATGGTTCCACATAATCTTCCTATCCTTCTCTTCCTTCCACCTTAGGTCATACTTGGCATCTGACAACTCTCTCAGCCTCAGCTGGCTTCTTCTATTTTCTCTCAGAAGAATTTTTCCTAATTAATTTCTTGAACATTAATTCTCATCTTAGGGCCTCAGAGGGCCCAGACCAACACATTTAATATTTTTCAGCTATTTGGTAATATACATAAAGCATATGTAAGTGAAAAAAATCTCCATATTTGTAAGAAATTGTGTCTTAAGATTTACTACAAGTTTTCATCAATTATGCTCAGATCCCTTACACACAGGTAGAGTTGGATTAGATGTGACAGAAAATTTGATTGCCCTTATTCAACACAGCTCATTAAAACTATGTTTGTTTTTAAGAGTTGTTTGTTTTCCATCTCCCAAAGCTATGCCAGTTAACATGATTTATTGATATAGAGAACAGGACTATTCTTTATTAATTATATTCTAAACAATAACACTTCATCAGCAGTTTACTCAGTGCTAGTACTAGCCTAATGGGAAAAAAAAACACTAGATCTAACTAATGGTTCTCTTGTCATTTCAATCATTTTCTCCCTCCTCAACTGCAAATCACAATAGTTTGTTGATATTTTGCTTTGAATCTCCAACATTGCCACATTTCCCCTAGGTGGATTTATAAAAGAATTAAAATGCTGTTGGACTATTAAAATATTATTTAGTATAAAATTTCATTTTATTATAGTTAGAAGAGAACAAAATCAAATCTTATATAAAGGAGGTCATTTGAGTAAATGAGCTTCACAAAATGATTTACAGCTCATACTAAAAGGTCTGTAGGATGTCATTACAAGTCAGACTAGTGATTGTCACAGATATTAAAAGAAAACTTGAACATTGTAAAGCCAAATTGTCACATTTCAGTATCTGAAATAGCTATGGAAGGAATTAGCAGGATGAAAAATTGTTGCCAATTATACTTCATTTATGTGAATATTAGTCTTCATTTAACCCAAGGATCTCTCTGTTGACTAGCCACTCTGACAAAGACAAGGTATCGGTGTTCTTTAAGCAATTATAATTTATTTAAATATGTAGTGAATCAGATATTTTAAAAGATACTATATCATTTAGCATTTAGTGAATCATTTTTTAGCAACTAAATTTTTATTAATCAAAGTTAGCAAAATTTCTTAATAGTCAAATGATTCAATGAGTAAGTGTGTAAACTTAGATTTACTCTAAAAAAGAAAATTTGAATGATCTGATTTCCTGCTGCCCTGGTGCACAGCTGGGAAAATCAAATCCAGCTTACAAGCTATTAAGTGACAAGTAAATATCATAGGAGTGAACCAGATAAATAGACAAAGTAATCTTTGCCTATTTATAGTCTTACCCTTCTGCTATTCAATAATTTATTCAGCAAACTCATGATTTGTATCTAAGAATGGCCCCAGCTTTCTTTGAGCTTCTGTGTTAGATATATCTTGTTTAAATTAGCTGTTATATTTATAACACAAAACCTCTCATGGAATCAGTCTTTGCTCTTAAAGTGCTACCAAGCATCCTACACACTAAGTCTAGTGCTCCTAGCACAACTCAAATAAGTAACAAACTAAGTGACTTAGCTTAGTAAAAATAGATAAAATTAAGCTATATTAAAACTGAAAATTTCTCTCCATCAAAGGACACAGTCAACAGAGTGAAAAAGCTATCTATGGAATGGGAGAAAATATTTGCAAATCAAAAATCAGATAAGGTTACTATAAAGAATATATAAAGAACCCCTACAATTCAAGAACAAAAGCAAAAAACCTGACTGAACATGGGTAAAAGACTTGAATAGACCTTTCTGCAAAGAAGATAAAAATGGCTAACAAGTACACAAAAAGCTGTTCAGCATCATTAGGAAATGCTGAAATCGTTAGGAAAATGCAAATCAAAACCACAATGAGATGCTACCTTATCCCATTAAGATAGTTACTATGCTAAACATCAGAAACAAACAACAAAACCCAGAAAATCACAAGGGTTGATAAGGATGTGGGAAAATTAGAACTCCATGCACTGTTGGTGGGAATGTAAAAATGGTGCAGCTATTATGGAAAACAGTATGGTGCTTCCCTCCAAAACTTAAAAGAGAATTACCATATGGTCCCGGAATTCCATTTCTGGACAGACACCCAAAAGAATTGAAAGCAGGTCTTGAAGAGGTATTTGTGTACCCATACTCATAGCAGTATTATTTACAATCACCAAAATGTGGAAGCTACTGAAGTATCCATTTATGAATTAACGGATAAACAAAATGTGGTAAATACATACAATTGAATGTTAATCAGATTCGAAAAGAAAACAAATTTTCCATAGGTTTTCTGACACATGTTACAACAGGGATGAACCCTGAAGACATTATGCTAAATGAAAATAAGTCCATTGCCCCACAAAAAAATACTGTATGATTCCCCTTGATATCTCAGTCTAGGTATCCTTGATACCTAGATGTAGCTACCTAGAGCAGTCAAATGTATAGACACAGAAAGATGAATTTTGATTTCCAGTAGCTAGGGGGAAATGGGAAGAGTGTTGTTTAATGGGTATAAAGCTTTAATTTTACAAGATGAAAAGAGTTCTGGAGATTGGTTGCACAACAATGTGAATATACTTTGCACTGCTGAACTGTAGACTTAACATAATTAAGATGGTAAATTTTATGTTATGGTGTATTTTACAACAATTACAATTTTAAAATTTTCTTTGAATATTTTCTAAGTCATCAATTTGAAAAAAAATGGCCAAAAGAAGGAAAATGTTCTTTCCTTAATTTTATTATTTATATGAAAACATTCAATATATTTCTTGGCACATAGAAAGGACTAAAAATGGTAACTGCCTTATTTTTTCAGTAGACATAAAAGTATATGTATTCAGTTTTTCCTCACTTAATGACTTATAATGAATAGGTATTAGTTTTTCACCAGGAACACAAAGATGGTATTTTAAAAGGCTTTTTATTGGGGTGCCTGTGTAGCTCAGTTAGTTAAGCATGCAACTTCCACTCAGGTCATGATCTCGCAGTTCATGGGTTTGAGTCAGCTCAGAGCCTGGAGCTTGCCTCAGATTCTGTGTCTCCCCCTCTCTGCTCCTTCCCCACTAACACTCTGTCTCTCTCTCCCTCTCTCAAAAATAAATAAATAAAAGGATCTAAAATTTAAAGGCTTTTTATTTTACAATAGAATAAAAATTTTACCTAAGATGGCCCCTACTAAAAGGCACTTACATCCTAAGAGCATCCCTAAAGCTCAGTTATTTCTACTTTCTTCCCCCCCTCCATCTCTGAGATTTAAATCCTCCAGTTCTTTACATTACCCGAGGCAGTATCCTTCCTCATGGAAAGGTATTATCTAAGTTCCTTTAATTGTACAGAATACATGAATGATGCAGCTAAAGACAGGGGACAAGTAAACCAAAGAGAACAGTAAATGAAATTCATGACAGAATTGAAATAAAGCTTATGGAAAGACGGTAAAAAATTTCATTTTAAAGATTAGTAACCTGTGACCAAGATAGTAATGCGATTTGCCACAAACTACACAACTAATTAATTAAAAGCAAATCAGGTAGAAGAACCAGGAGTTTCAGTTTCTCTCTTTGACCAAAAAAAAGCCAATTCACATGGACCCTCATTCAGATAATTATTCTCTAGCTTCTAATTGTACTTACACATACAAAACTGAAGATAGAAGATACTTTTATATTTTACTTCAATGCAGTGGATATTTTGATCTTTCCAGTTTGACTTTATGGCCATTTTGCTTCCCATTAATGGTAAAAGTATTTTAACCAGAATTTCTAGTTTATTTACAAAACATTTTGTCAATTCAGTTATTTTTTTAATTTATAGACACTTATAAACATAGTGTCTATAGTAAACAACATAGTAAAAACATTTACCTTTTTCCATTTTTCTTTTCATATTACTATTACTGTATTTACTTAATAAGGAAAATTTTTATCATAAATTTTACAATGAAGAAGGAAAAATTTTATTATAAATTTTACAATGAAGATCTCTCACTGTTCAGATACTTGTCCATTTTAAATTTCAGCAATTAGAATTACTGCCAAGAATCATGATCATTGTTTCTACCAATATTCCCATTTCAAATTTTGCAACGTTCAAAGTTGCCAACAAAATGTGGTCATTAATTTTGATGACAGCTGTTTCTACACTTTGAGTACCAGTATAAAATCATGTGAACTGAGTAAAGTATGAGTGCATGCATTTATTTCCCACATAATCTGTGGAAAAGTGTGAACAATTTCTCCCAAGTATTCTAGACTTGCTCTATTGACTGAAATACTTCCAAATACTCTACCTCTAAGTAATAATAAAAAGAAAATTACCTGGTCACACAAACAGGGTCAAAACTTCCTGCTTTCATCACAACTCCAGAACTCTCTTTCAGATGATGTTTTACCAACATCTGAGTACCACCTGTGGCAAGATATGTAGTGAGGATATTGCCTGTTAATGGTTAAGATGACCATGTGAGAGGTGTTTGAAGCTCCTTTTATAAAGATTCCATGCTGATCACATGGCTGGGTTTTCTAGTCATTTCAGTGAAATTGCAAACACTTGGAGAGCAGGAAGCCTGCAGAAGCAATGACTGAGAAAGAGTAATTTAACAGGCTATACTCTATTTTGATGGAGCTGCTTTGGCCTGAAACTAAGAAGTAGTGCCTGTAACTTTGAATAAGCTATGGAGGTGGAAAGTGATAAAGAAAAAAGGATACTGGGTCAGCCCTTACTGTAAAAAATGACTTCCACCAGGGAGAAACACTGCCATCAGTAGTGACAATAGAAAAATATTTATTAAATCCACTAGTTTAATTGTAATTCTAAAGTTACTAAATGAATTTGAACCAGTCTATTTTCTGGAAAGAAAGAAAAAAAGAAGTATCAGTTCACTCAAGAGACAGTAGCTACTCCATCATATCCCATTCATATCAAATTTCTGGGAGGGCAAGATTAAAGTCAACTAATACTTCATATTAACTGCAACAAATGTAACTAATAATTTTATGTAAATATTTTGATGCAATAAAGTTATATTTTAAATGTGATGTATAACTTATTTCTGGTTGAATTCCACAATATGATCCTTGCTTCTACCATCTGAAATATAAGCATAATAACTACTGTGGTCTGAATGTCTGTGTTCCCCCCCCCCCCCTCCAAATTCATGTGTTGAAATCCTAATAATCCCTAATGATGATATCAGGAGGTGGAGCTTTTGGTAAACCTTAGGCCATTAGGGTGGAGACCTCATGGGTTGGTTTTAGTCCCCATAAAAGAAGTTCCAGGGGCATGTAGGTAACTCAGTAGGTTGAGTGCTTGACTCTTGATTTTGGCTCAGGTCATGATCCCAGGATCATGGGATTGAGCCCCACATCCAACTCCACATTGAGCATGCAGCCTGCTTAAGATATTCTCTCTCTTTTTAGGTCCTTTCCTTTTTCTTCTTGATCAAACTGGCTAGTGGTTTATCAATTTTGTTAATTCTTTCAAAGAACCAGCTTCTGGTTTCATTGATCTATTCTACTGTTTTTTTTTTTTTTGGTTTTGATAGCATTAATTTCTTTTCTAATCTTTACTATTTCCTGTCTTCTGCTGGTTTGGGGTTTTATTTGCTGTTCTTTTTCCAGCTCCTTAAGGCGTAAGGTTGGGTTGTGTATCTGAGGTCTTTCTTCCATCTTTAGAAAGGCCTGGATTGCTATATAGTTTCCTCTTAGGACCGCCTTTGCTGCATCCCAGAAGTTTTGGGTTGTGGTGTTATCATTTTCATTGATTTCCATATACTTTTTAATTTCCTCTTTAACTGCTTGGTCAGCCCATTCATTCTTTAGTAGGATGTTCTTCAGTCTCCAAATATTTGTTACTTCCAAATTTTTCCTTGTGGTTGATTTTAAGTTTCATAGAGTTGTGGTCTGAAAATATGCATGGTGTCATCTCGATCTTTTTGTACCTAGAGCTGATTCATGTCCCAGTATATGGTCTATTCTGGAGAATGTTCCATGTGCACTGGAGAAGAATGTATATTCTGCTGCTTTAGGATGAAATGTTCTGAATGTATCTGTTAAGTCCATCTGGTCCAGTGTGTCATTCAAAGTCATTGCTTCCTTGTTGAGTTTTTGATTAGATGATTGTCCATTGCTCTGAGTAGGGTGTTGAAGTCTCCTACTATTGTGGTATTACTATCGATAAGTTTCTTTGTGATTAATTGATTTATATATTTGGGTTTTCCCACATTTGGCACATAAATGTTTACAATTGTTAGGTCTTCTTGGTGGACAGACCCCTTGATTATGATATAATGCCCCTCTGCATCTCTTGATACAGTCTTTATTTTAAATTCTAGATTGTCTGACATAAGTATGGCTACTATGGCTTTCTTTTGTTGACCATTAGCATGATAGATGGTTCCCCATCCATTTATTTTCATTCTGAAGGTGTTTTTAGGTCTAAAGTGGGTCTCTTGTAAACAGCATATAGATGGATCTTGTTTTCTTATCCATTCTGTTACTCTATGTCTTTTGATTGGAGCATTGAGTCCATTGACGTTTATATTGAGTACTAAAAGATATGAATTCATTGCCATTATGATGCTTGTAGAGTTGGAATTTCTGGTGGTGTCCTCTGGTCCTTTCTGGTCTTTTTTGTTTCTGGTATTTATGTATGTATGTATGTATGTATGTATGTATATTTGCATCTTTTCTCTACTCAGAGAGTCCCCCTTAAAATTTCTTGCATGGATGGTTTAGTGGTCAGAAACTCCTTTATGTTTTGTTTGTCTGGAAAACTTTTTATCTCTCCTTCTATTTTGAATGACAGCCTTGCTGGATAAAGAATTCTTAGCTGCATATTTTTCTGATTCAGCACATATAATATATCCTGCCACTCCTTTCTGGCCTGCCAAGTTTCTGTGGATAGGTCTGCTGCAAACCTGATCTGTCTTCCCTGGTAGATTAGAGACTTTTTTTTTCATTGCTGCTTTCATGATTCTCTCCTTGCCTGAGTATTTTGTGAATTTGACTAGAATATGCCTTGCTGGTCGGTTTTTGTTGAATATAATGGGAGGCCTCTGTGCTTCCTGGATTTGATGTCTGTGTCTGTCCCCGGGTTAGGAAAGTTTCCTGCTATGATTTACTCACATAACCTTTCTACCCCTATTTCACTCTTTTCCTCTTCTGGGACCCCTTGGATTCTGATGTTCTTCCTTTTTAATGAGTTATTGATTTCTCTAATTCTTACATCATGCTCTTTTACCTTAATCTCCCTCTTTTTTTTCTGCTTCATTATTCTCTATAAGTTTGTCTTCTATATCCCTGATTGTCTGTTCTGCTTCATCCATCCTTGCTGCCACTGCATCCATCCATGATTGCAGCTCAGTTATACCCCACTAAAAAGGAGAACTATAGACCAATTACCCTGATGAACATGAATGCAAAAATCCTCAGCAAGATATTAGCCAACTGGCTCCAACAATACATTAAAAACATTATTCACCACGACCAAGTGGGATTTATACTGGGCTTAAGGGTCGGTTCAATAACTGCAAAATAATCAATGTGTTTCATCACATCAATAAAAGAAAGGACAAGAACCACATGATCCTCTTAACAGATGCAGAGAAAGCATTTGACAAAATACAGCATCCTTTCTTGATAAGAACCCTCAAAAAAGTAGGGATAGAAGGATCATACCTTGAGATCATAAAAGCCATATATGAAAGATACACTGCTAATATCCTTGTCAATGGGGAAAGACTGAGAAATTTCTCCCTAAGGTCAGGAACAAGACAGGCATGTCCACACTGCCAATGTTATTCAACATAGTAATGGAAATCTTAGCCTCCAATATCAGACAACACAAAGAAATAAAAGGCATCCATTTTGGCCAGGAGGAGGTCAAATTTTACTGTTTGCTGATGACATGATACTCTATAAGGAAAACCCAAAAGATTCCACCAAAAAACTACAAGAACTGATCCATGAATTCAGCAAATTGCAGAATATAAAATCAATGCACAGAAATTGGTTGCATTTCTATACACCAAGAATGAAGCAGCAGAAAAAGAAATCAAGGAATCGATCCCATTTCCAATTGCACCAAAACTATAAAATACCTAGGAATAAACATAACCAAAGAGTTGAAAAATCTATACACTGAAAACTATAGAAAGCTTGTGAAAGAAATTGAAGAAGACACAAAAAAAGGAAAAAAGATTCCATGCTCCTGGATAGAAAGAACAAATAATGTTAAAATATCAATACTACCCAAAGTAATCTACATATTCAATTCAATACCTATCAAAACAACATCAGAATTCTTCACAGAGCTAGAACAAACAATCCTAAAATTTGTATGGAAACAGATAATATCCTGAATAGAAAAAGCAATCTTGAAAAAGAAAACCAAAGCAGGAGGCATCACAATCCCAGACTTCAAGCTATACTACAAAGCTATAATCATCAAGACAGTATGGGTCTGGCACAAGAACAGACACTCAGATCAGTGGAACAGAATAGAGAACCCAGAAATTGACCCACAAATGTATGGCCAACTAATCTTTGACAAAGCAGGAAAGAATATCCAATAGAATAAAGAAGTCTCTTCAGCAAGTGGTGCTGGGAAAAGTGGACAGCGACATGCAGAAGAATGAACCTGGACCACTTTCTTACACCATACACAGAAATAAACTCAAAATGGATGAAAAACCACAATGTAAGACAGAAAGCTATCAAAATCCTCGAGAAGAAAGCAGGAAAAAACCTCTTTGATCTTGCCTGCAGCAACTTCTTGCTCAACACATCTCCAGAAGCAAGGGAAACAAAAGCAAAAATGAACTACTGGGACCTCATCAAAATAAAAATCTTCTGCACAGCGAAGGAATCAATCAGCAAAACTAAAACGCAACTGACAGAATGGGAGAAGATATTTGCAAATGACATATCACATAAAGGGTTAGTATCCAAAATCTATAAAGAACTTATCAAACTCAATACCCAAAAAACAAATAATCCAGTGAAGAAATGGAAAAACACATGAATAGACACTTCTCCAAGGAAGACATCCAGATGGCCAATCGATGCATGAAAAAATGCTCAATATCACTCATAGTCAGGGAATACAAATCAAAACCACAATGACATACCACCTTACACCTGTCAGAATGGCTAACATTAACAATGTAGGCAACAACAGATGTTGGCGAGGATGTGGAGAAAGAGGATCTCTTTTGCATTGTTGGTGGGAATGCAAGCTGGTGCAGCCACCCTGGAAAACAGTATGGAGGTTCCTCAAAAAAACTAAAAATAGAACTACCCTATGACCCAGCAATTGCACTACTAGGCATTTATCCATGTGATACAGGTGTGCTGTTTCGAAGGGACACATGAATCCCCATGTTTATAGCAGTACTATCAACAATAGCCAAAGTATGGAAAAAGCCCAAATGTCCATCGATGGATGAATCGATAAAGAAGAAGTGGTGTATATATACAATGGAGTATTACTCGGCAATCAAAAAGAATTAAATCTTGCCATTTGCAACTACGTGAGTGGAACTGGAGGGTATTACACTAAGTGAAATTATTCAGTCAGAGAAAGACAAAAATCATATGAATTCACTCATATGAGGACTTTAAGAGACAAAACAGATGAACATAAGGGAAGGGAAACAAAAATAATATAAAAACAGGGAAGGGGACAAAACAGAAGAGACTCATAAATATGGAGAACAAACTGAGGGTTGCTGGAGGGGTTGTGGGAAAGGGGATGGGCTAAATGGGAAAGGGGGATTAAGGAATCTACTCCTGAAATCATTGTTTCACTATATGCTAATTTGGATGTAAATTTAAAAACATAAAATATGAAATTAACAAAAAAGATATTTTCTCTCTTGCTCCCTCCCTCTCCCTCTCCTTCCACCCCTGCCCCATTCATGTGCTTGCTCCCTCTCTCTCTCTCTAAAAAATAAAAATTAAAAAAAAAATGAAGTTCCACAGAGCTTCTTAGACCCTTCCTCCATGTGAGTACAAAAGCAAGAAGGTGCCAGCTATGAACAAGGAAGAGAATGCTCACTGAAACATGACCGCGTTGGCTCCTCAATTTTAGACTTCCCAGCCTCCAGGCTGTGAGAAATAAACTTTTGTTGTTTATGAGCTATCTAGTGTATAGTATTTTGTTATAGCAACTTGAAGAGAGATTTAAAGGCAGCAATCAATGAATAATGAAATGTGGTTTAAATTTGAAATTTAAGAAGGAAAAGAGAGAGAGAATATGTATGTGAGAGAGAATAGAGAATTCCAGCTTGGCTACACATTTAATTCTGGAAAGAGCTACATCAGACAGAATGTAATTCACAAAATTCTGAAAATTAAAACACATACTGTGGAATTTAATGATAAGCATGCAGAATGGAAGAGTTGGCAGGCCAAGAAAGATTCAAAAAATTGTTTGTATCAGATGTTCCTATGACAAGATATGAGCCTTTTATCAGAGGCAAGAAAAAAATCACTTTTTAATTTGTCCATAGTGAATCGAATCGATTTCTAAAGCACAAGAATATACACATTTACAGGAAGTAATATACCCAGTGTGGCTGACTGAACAATGCACAGGATATTTCACATATACAACCTCAGAGGAGAATGCAGAAACCATTTGTATTTGTTTGCTGAGGCTGGCAAAACAAAGTGCCACAGACTGGTGGCTTCAACAATGGAAAATTTCCTTACGGTTCTGTAGGCTAGAAGTCTGAAATCCAGGTGTCTCAGGGTTGGTTTCTTCCAAGACCTCACTCCTTGGCTTGTAGATGGCCATCTTTCCTGTCTTCACATAGTCTTTCCTCTCTGCGTGCCTGTGTCATAATCTTCTCTTCTTATAAGGACAACAGTGATTTGGGTTAGGGCACACACCCCCGTGACTTCATTTTTACCTAATTCCCTCTTTAAAGACCCTACCTCCACATCTTGCTCATTCTGAGCAACGGGGTTCAGACTTCAACACGAACGTTTTGAAACGGAATAATTCAGCCCACTACAGCATTATTCAGTTCTGCAAGAAAGAGCTGCACACAACACCTGCCAATCTTTTTCCCTCTTTTTAGTCTTGCTTCTTCACAGTGGAAGAATATACATAACACAGCACCCAGTACCTAAACTGTTATTCAGAGAGTAAGGAGTTGTCAATTATACTGGGAAGTGTATCACATGGGATATATACATATTACATCAGACTAATTTGAATATATGAACAAAGCTTACCATATTAATTTTGAAAATATTAAAAAGAAAATCTGTAGCATAATGGAAATATGAGAGTTAATATTTGTAAAGGGAAAATAAAATTTTAAAATTAAGTAATTTCTGTTTTAAAAATTAGAAGACAGACCAAGTGCAAAAGAAAATACGGTAAAGCCTTGGATTGGGAGTAACTTGTCCTGCAAGTGTTCTGCAAGACAAGCAAATATTTCTAATAAATTTTAACTTGATAAATGAGCAATATCTTGCAATACAGGTAGTATGTGATGCCAAACATCATATGATCACTACTGAGCCAAGGGTTCTCTCTCTCTCTCCCTCTCTCTCACTGTGGGCTTGTGTGTGATTATCTCCCATTCTCAGATGCTTGGTATCAGGCCGTGGTGTTTGGCAGAAATCAGTGATTTTTAAGAATGCTGGAAGGTGTCCACCACTGGCACTAGTATACTTCAAAGCACCTACAGACAGTCCTTTGCTTTTCCATATAAAAGTAAGCTTAGGAATGCTTTGCTTCATTCTAGGTCAGGCTGCCTGCAGGTAGAGATCCTTCCCTCTACTACTTTATCGCCAGTATATTAAATACAGTATATGACAAGAGTTTATTAATACTGTACTGTAGTCAACATCCATGCAAACATATACAATGGCCCCCACGGCAGAAGATTCCATTGAGCAAATAGATAGCAGTGATTCTGTTAGTGATAGTGAAAGTAATCCTACACAATAACCTTCCTCTCTCTTGTCTCCCTCATACTAGCCACGAAGGATTTCAAAGGTAAGTGCAGGTTAATTTGTTTACTTTTCTTTATATTTTGTATTTTCTTTATTATTTTGTGTTATAGTATTATAACTTTTTATATGAATATTTTTAGGTTGTGGAATTTTCAGGTTGTGGAAATATTTAGGCTGTGAATCTGAGTTTCCATTATTACTTATGGGGAAATTCGCTTTGATATGCAAGTGCTTTGGATTACAATCATGTTTCCCGAATGAATTATGCTCTCAAACCAAGGTTTTACTGTATGCAATGATGGAGGAAAAAAAAAGAAAAAAGTAAATTTCCACAGATGAAACACTGAAGAGAAACAATAAGAAATAAGTTCACTAAAGCCAAAAGTCAAAGTAAGATGATAAAATTTTAAAAAAATGAGATAAAAGGATGAGGTTGGATTAAGAAAAAAATAATAAAATCCCAGAGGAACAAATTAGAGGATTAAGAAATATATTAAACCAAATTACAGAGTTTCTATTTCTGAAAATCTAGTTACTGACAGTCTTAGTCCAGTAGGGCTTCTATAACAGAATAACAACTACTGGGTGTCTTGTATACAACAGAAACTTATTTTTCACAGCTCTGGAAGCTGGAAGCCTAATATCAACATGGCAGCCAAATGGTGTCTGATAAGGGTATCTGGTTCATAGACAAACATCTTCCCACCATGTCCTTACATGGTGGAAGGGACAAGAGAGCTCACTGGAGTCTGTTTTATAAGACCACTAATTCCATTCATGAGGGTTGCACCTTCATGATCTAATCACATCCCAAAGGCCCCGCATCCTAATATTATCACTTTGGACATTAGGATTTAGTGTATGAATTTTTGAGGAACACACACATTCTGTTTATAGCACTGACATTAAAGAAAACTTCAAAATATTCAATGTGAAGTCAGGAACAAAAGATGGCATGATTTAGATAATTAGAAAGAATATAATAAAGAGGGCAAATTGGAATGCACAAACCAAGATGGTAAACAAATGTAACCCCCTTTCAGATCCTTAAACATGCTCTAAAGTTCCAGAAATGTAGGAGAAACTGTGTTACTAAAAGCGCTAATCATTCCATGATTCATTTTTCCTTCTTACAATAGAACAATCTGGCTTTTCTTGCACAGTGTTATCCAGCTGGAGAATGCCCTTCTCAGGCTCCATTGTAGCTATGTAAGGCCATTGATTAAGTTTGTGCCGAATGATGCAAGCAGATGTGATAAGTACAACTTTCAGGTCACATTTTTATAAATGATATTTTTAACCTTTCCTTTTTGAAAGCTCATTAGACGGCGGCAAATTAATTACAACTAAAGTATTAACCCACAACAATAGAAAAAATAGAAATTTCTCCATCAACACAAAAAAGTTTTCAGTTAAATTTTGCAATATGAAAAACAGGAAAAAAGTATGTTAACCAATAAATAGAGCACAATTTAAAAAGCTACTCTCTAGAACATAGCCTGTATTTAGTACTGTGAAAAAGACAGTAAATTTTTCCCAAAGGCTAGGAAATTCTCCAAATTTGAAGATCTTTATACAAGGCAGGAGTGACAAATGTGACAGGATATCGGAGAAATAATGACCTGATAAAGAACTGTCAAATATCTAAAAGTGACCCTAATAACAAGAAGCAAAAATGAAAGAGTTCCTCTCTAAACAAATTTACTGAATGGTTTGTGGAAAATGACCTAAGATAGTGTGGGTGGTGTTATTGCAGAATGAAGGTCTGCATATTTTGGTATTTTTGAAGCCCATTGTATACTCAGCTTGCCTTATTCACAAGAAGAGAGGCACAAAAGAAATGTCACCATGAAGAAGCATTCAAAAATACTAGCTGGAATACTTCAAAAATAAATGCCATAAAAAGGGAAGGGGCATTTTAGATTAAGAGGAACTAAAATAGGCATAATAAATAAATTTAGTGTGTGAATATTAGTTGTACACAGATATTAAAAATGAATAGCTAGGAAAGATATTCTAGGAGATATGCACTTAAAGACGTATTAATTTCCTTTGCTGTGATAATGGTATTGTGGGTATACAGAATATCTTTATTTCTTAGAGGTGCCTGCTAAGGAATCATGATGTCTTATTTTAGCTCATGTTCCCTAGGAAACAGCTCCTTAGGGGCTGAGACAAAGGTAGATGGGGTAACGTTTTATTGAGGGCAGGATAAGAAGCATGAGAGGAAATGAGTGACTCAGGGAGGACAATCAAATTCAAGGGAATGTATTAAATATTTGAGACATAGCTTTGCAGAAAACTAAAGCTGGTTGATTTGTCTTATAGGGCATCTCTTAGAAAGACTGTATGAAGTTACACTACCTGTAGGCCTGAGATGGCAAGCTACTAATCCATTAGTTCTTCCCATCTCTTATGGTTTAGTGGTCAACATCCACCCAATGGAAAGTTGACTGTCTTGATCTATCAGGTCATGTCTCTTGGCTCCACCAGAGAGCCTCTGATAAAGCAACATTCTCTGTAGGTACAGTCCAACCAGGGCCTGGTCATGGGTTTCTCCAGTCAGTAGGTTACAGACATGTGATTTTTTAGTCTGTGATAGAAGTAATGTCAGCAATATAGACCAGTACTTTAATATCATTTAACTAGTTCTGAAACGTGTAAGCTCTACTCTGGCCAGGAAGCAAGGCAGGCAGTCAGGTTGGAGGTGGGGGTAGTGGGAGAACCCAGGGAGATCGGGAATGCTACAAAATTTGGGCATTGTATGGTTCACTGGCCTCTTACATCATTTTACCACATCCATATCTCATATGAGATCAAAACCTTCTCACTTCTGAGAATCGAGACACATCCCCATACTTTCAAAGTGAGGAATTGTTGCAATCTCTGAAAATTAGATTGGATAGGAATGTTAGCAAACCAAGTTATTGTTCTAATGTTTCAGATGGTTTGGGAAATTGTTATTTTTTTATTTTCCATCTCCATCTCCCATTCTAGGTTTTCATCATACTTGATCAGAAATTTAGATATTCTGGATTGTTTACCTGTAAAATGTTCCAGAATTTCTCCCTCAAATATTCTAAACCTTTAATTTCTTCATCTTGGTTCATCCTCAGATTTTGTGATATCCCATTTACATCTATCATTGACCATATTTCCAAGTGAATCCATTGGGTCTTTGCTCCTTACTGATGGCTTTTTCAGTGACAACCAGGTTTTTAAGCTAATCAAGTTTGATTGTCCTTTTCTTTTAAGTGTATTTATTTATTGTGAGAGAGAGAAGGACAGGGAGAGAGAAAGAGAAGGGGGGTAAGGGCAGACAGAGGGAGAGAGAGAACCCCAAGCAGGCTCTGTACTGCCAGTGCAGAGCCTAAGGAGGGGCTCGAACTCACAAACCATGAGACCATCACCTGAGCCAAGATAAGGAGTTGGATGCTTAACCCACTGAAGCCACCCAGAAATCCCTCAAGGTTGATTTTCCTAGGCAGTATTTGTACTCTTGTCATTGTGTGATAATTCAATATGATGAAAAATTCATAAGTGGTTAGTTAGTGGTGAAAGTTTCCAAATAGTGCAATTCTTACTGTGTCTCTTGGAAGAAGCACACTTCCTCACCTGTGAACCACATCTTCTAACCCAGCAGAGCCTACTTTTCAAGGAGCAGAAGCATCAAATGAAGGGAGTGATTAAAAAAAAGGAACATTCCTACTTTTACTTCTTGATTCTTAAACTAGTGTACTCTTGCTCTTAAGGATCCATCATTTTGCATTTTTATTGATCAAGATCATATATCATAGCTTGTAAGACTATACCCCCAAATGCAATACTCTATATTGCCAGAGATTGATACCTTAGCTTTACCACCAACAAGCTTTTCACCACTTTTTCAGACAAGCAGTTTATGGGTTTGGGAATAATATGGTAAAATCAACAAATTCCAACATCATAAGTCAATTGTTATCTCTCTTTTGTCATGAACAAGTCCTTTGATCTGAAGCGATAAAACATGGATATGTCTGTCATTCCATAAGTCCTTGAACAGTGGTTATGCTCAAGGTTTCAAAGTCAGAGAAGGAAAGGCCAAATTTGGAATATAATACTGACTTCAATAAGGATGCATTGCTGCTCCCTTGAGAGTGGAAGGGGTTCAAAGTAACTGTCCTGCCCCAAGAGGATTAGCTGGCTTTGTTGAGAAAACATCAAGTACATAAAATCAGCTTCTGATGCTAGAAATTTAGATATTTAGCAGTGGAAGCAATATCTCCAGCTTGGTAAGAGAGGCCTATATTGGTGTCAGTGCATGCTCTTTTCTTTGAGTGGGGAAGGATGCTTGACATCCATAGGACAGGCCATCCTGTCCATCTAGTTGTAAAGTCCTCCTCAAGTAAATGTTCTCTGGTGGTCATTGAAGTTAGACAAAAATATCTATATACGTATTTCCTATTACAAGTCTGTCCAAATACATATATATACCAGAGGGCATTTTCTGACTTTATGGGGTTGTTTTCCCAGTCTCTTCACCAGTTTCCCAATCATTTATCACAGCTGAGGAGTCAGTCTTTATTTCTACCTTGGACCACCTATCTTTCTTTCATAAATGGCCAATCAAGTGTACCACTCACAGCTCTGCACCCTGAACAATTTTCTCTCAATGTTGCCCTTCACAGCAATCCATGAGTGGAGCTGTGATGTAGCCACAGTCTCTCTGACTAATACTGATATTATCACTTCTATTCATTTGTAAACCAGCCCTAATCCCTTTCCTCCCCTGAGTCTGAGAATTAAGAATGTCCTAGGGGTCATTGTGTGTTCAGGGAGCAAGAGAAGTAGGGGACAGGGGAATCCATAACACTGACCCATCTCATTTTTTTATGCCATCTAGAAAGACTTGAACCTGACTCCTCATTTACCATTTTTATTTTTCAACAGAGTTTTCTTCTTCTACTACTGCAAAACATGTGACTCAGTTGATTTGATATCAATCAGATCATCTGTGGGTTCTCTTGCCCAAAGCCACTTGGTGCCTCACGTTCAGTTGCTTAGTCTCTGTTAGGGTCTAGCAGTGCACCAAGTGTATAGTCTAAGACTACAGGAAGATGAGAGTCTCCTTTAATGCTGTCATAAAAGCCCTCTGGCTTTCACTATCTGCCTTTAAGTTGACAATCTGTTGTCATTCACCTGTCAGTCTTTTCCAGACTTTCACTGCTATCAGACACAAATTACACTAATATTGCATCAAACTGGTCAGTCACTCGTAGCAGCCACTGATCTCCCATTACGTGTTTTTGACACCTATGCCATCATGATGTCACCGAATATCAGGGATTGTTATCATCCCTTTACCGACAGCAATATGGTTTCTATTACTTTCAGAATGGAAAACAACCCAACACCAAAACCTAGCCCCAAAGTTTCAGTTACTAGTGCCATTCCTGTCACCAATTATACCAACTCCCTAGAAAACAGAGCCTGAAAAAAATGTGTGTGTGCTAACAATCAATGGGGAGGTGTGATTTCAGAGAAACAAGCATGAGAACAATGGGGAAGTGAGGCAAGGAAAGAGGGACAGCGATGACAAGGGGCTGTATACTTGAACTGGCCAGTTTCACAACTTGGTTGTTTGGCTCTATAGGCCACCTCTGGAGAGACTGTACAAATCTCCTGCATCTTGAAGTAATCTGTGAGTGGAGAAGAGGGAAAAGAAAATACATTTATTAGTTGCTTCTTCCTCCTTGTCCCTGTGTCTCATTATCAAAATAAATTACATGAATCTTAACTCTGAATCATTTTCAGGTTGTACCACCTGACTACCAGGCAGGATATGGTTAGGCCAGAATCTTTGTGGCCAGTCTAGCCAGGGAACAGGCTGTGGTCTCAGGCACTGAGGCATGGGGCTCTTAGGTCTATGGTAGAATCAGTGTCCACAACTTTACAACTGTGGGAATGGCATGAGCCTTTGCCAAGGTTGTTTTGTTCAGGAAACATAGCAAGAGCCAACGCCTAAGAAGAGGGAATAAGAAGTTCTGGAATGTTACAAAACCTGGGTCTGGTACAGACCTGCAACATACTTTTAAATGGTTCAGAAAAAAAAGACAGATACAGAGAATAAACAATTACAGATAAAACAAAACAATACTAATATCTGACTCTAGAGGATGCACACATGCATGCAAAGGCATACAGTTAGATTTTCTATGTTTGGAAAATTTAAAAGTTAAAAAAACAAAGTTGAAAAAACAATAAAGCATGCTTTCGTAAGGTAAAAAAAGTGAAATTTGAAGAAATTCCACAAAAATAAGAATTAAAATAAAGGATTTCTTGAAAATAAAGGAAATATACAAAGTCAATCTATAAGATTTCCTTTCCTTTTCAACATTTAAATGAGGCACTTTAATATGTTTTATTTAAATGTCAATAGATGCTGCACTCTATTTAAAATAAAGTTTTCCTATAATTCTAGCTGTATACGTAAACACAACAACTGAACTTGGAATTCTTCCACCCCAATTTCAGTTGAGTCATGGGGACAATACATGCTACTACATTACAAAGTGGGTAGCAACATAGTCCACAATGACAGACGTCATGCAAAGTGGTCATAAGCCTACTGAAGAACTCATTAACAGGGAGAGAATATAAGGATAGGATTTTTGAGAGACTGGAAAGCTTTTGGGTTTTGAGGAAAAATTGCTTGGAAAGTCTTGTGAATTTTTCTGGAGGGTAGAAGGAAGTTATCTTACTGGGGTTTTATGGAAACTTCTATATGTCTGCTGCAGTTAGTGGACACAGTATTCTGACGTGTGAACACATTTAAGGAAACTAAGACAGGATACACTGGCTAAAAACATCAGGGCAGCATAAAAAGAGAGGTTCATTTAGAAGATGGCTGCATACCTCAATGCTAATGTGACAAGACTGTATGACTTGTGGGACAAGACATTGAAATCATAGAAGGACTTTTGGCCTGGGGTCATTTAAAAGCAAAGTGATTCTGATCAAGAAGATTCTGCCAGCGAGATTTTAGCAAATATTTAGCCTCATCAGGGAAAAACAAGATAATTTAACATGGAATTAGTTTCAAATTTTGATTATTACATGATGCCAGGCATTTTTCTTGAATTGGGACAATTTTACCTCTTAAAGTGACCATAGAAATTTATGTTATCTTAGAGTGAGCAAAACAATCAAGAGGCTCACGCATGTTATCATTTAAGATGAAGGAAACCCTGAGAATTTAACATTTTAAAGGGTCACATGAGACTCCAATTTTCAATTGTTGCATCTTACGATTCTTGGTTCATTCAACAAGTCTTTTTCATAAACATATGATAAGGATGACAATTTTTATGGAGATATTTTTGTTTATTTCTCTGAATTTTTTGTACCCGATTTTCAAATAATTATACATGTAGGACAATTTTTTAAAGACATGTTTAAAAAAATAGGGGCACCCAGGTGGCTTAGTCAGTTAAGCATCCAACCCTTGGTTTCAGCTCAGGTCATGATCTCATGGTCCATGAGTTCAAGCCCCACATTGGGCTCTGTGTTGACAGTGCAGAGCCTGCTTTGGATTCTCTCTCTCCCTGCCTCAGCCCCTCCCCTGCTTGTGCTCTCTCTCTCTCTCTCTTTCTCAAAATAAATAAATAAACTTTAAAAAAAATTAAAAATAAAAAAATAATCAATTTTAAATATTTAATTTTATTTTGGATTCTTGTATATGTATGCCTAATGTGTATATATACCTATTTTTCTGAACTTGAATCATTAACATTTACCAATATTATGAACATTTATGTTTTATTTCATGTATTTTATCTAAATCTTTAGAAAAAAAAACCTTTTAAATTTTTTTGATAGGGAGAGTGCACGTGAATGGGGGGAGGTGCAGAGAGAGAGGAGTGAGGGAGAGACAGAATTCCAAGTAGGCTCTGAACCACCAGTACAGATATCAACAGGGGGCTTGATCTCATGAATCCTGAGATTATCACTTGAGCCAAAATCAAGACTCTGAGGCTTAATCACCTAGCCACCCAAGTGCCGCAGGAAAACTATTTTAATTGTAACAGCTTTCCTTTGGCAAAGTATAATCCACCTTTGAGATGGTACTTTTGATTCTAGCAATGAGGAGGCTGCCTGCTGCCCGCGTATCTAGAGAAGCTAGAGAAATTGACAAGGGTCAGAAGGAAGCAATGGGAGAAGAAGTAGGTTGGGGTGGCAAAGTGAGGCAAGTTTGATGCTTATTCAAGTGCCGTTTTGTTTTGTTTTGTTTTGTTTTGTTTTGTTTTTATAAAGGAGTTAAAATTAAATCTTTGCAATAAAGCAGAAATTAAAACCTCTGGTTTATCTGTATCCTTTGAAAAACGCTACATTGTTTGGAAGAATCAGCTCCAGCTCCAGTGCTACTTAGGAGATAGGCTTGTCTTTGTTCTTCATGGAAAATTCTAACCAGGACTCTCCCTTCATATCAGAGACAGATTCTCGATTTGTTTTCTCATTTCCCCCAAAGTGCTATTGATTTCTATTTGGATTACAATGTTCACAGGCAAATATCACAGGATGGAGTCCAAGTCTTAAGGCAGACTTTCTCTCATGTCTATTACACACACACACACACACACACACACACACACAAAGGTACAGGTTTACTAATCCTGTTGTATTAACTTGGGCAAGGAATTTAACATTGTTAGCCTCAATTTCCTTATCTATATAGTAGGAGTAACTACATTGCCTTTAAAATCTCTAATACAGCACATGAGGTATTTTGCTGAAAGTACATTTAAGTAATTAGAGGATTTCTATATAGGATTTTACTAATAGTAATACTACAAATATTAAAAGATAGCAGCTTATCACTATAGCTTTCAATTACTTTAATTTAGGAAACTATCTTAAATGGACTGAATTTTGGCCAAGTGTAACTTTTTTTTTAAATGGTGGTTGAATCCAGTTTAGTGTACATAGGAGATTTTATAGTACATTGTTTCAAATTTTCTTCAGTAAAAGAAATGTAACAAAGTGCAATGCTGAAATGACTATGGCAAAAGCATTTTAGGTGAATTAAGCTTTCTACGAGTATAAAGGGACAAAAAATGTTATTTAAAATCAAATAACATCTACCTATTTGAAGTCATAATGACTTCCCAGCATTGAGCTATCACAACATGATAGCCCTTCACTGCAAAGGACTGATGAGTCTAGAGTATGCACTAAACATTCAGAGAAAATCAACTGATTTTTATCTCTACTTTTATAAATTTTGACCTCAGAAAACCTGAGATAAAAGGCTACTGTACCTTGAGACTTTTTTTTGCTGTTCATTTTTGAAATGTAATTAAGCTTCAGCCCTATTATTCCCTGACAATGGAAAAGCCATCGATTGTGCTGCTTTTGAAATCCTGTATCACATTAGGCACTTTCTAATAATGACGCCCTTGGCTTAAGAAGAAGAGAAAATTGACTTGACCTAATTAAAAACTCTGAAGATCCTGTCTATTATTTTTTCATAAAACTTATTTGGGCCATATGCCAATTAAAGAATGAATACGTAAAAAAAATTTCTGTCGAATGGAGATAAAATAAAATGATATATGGTAAAGTAAATCAGATTGTAAGAAGTGAGATTTGTCAGACTATAAAATTTCTAAGCAGAATGCACATCAGTGAAGTTTCAAAATGGGAACACATTCATCTCTGTTAGCCTCAAGTGCCTTAGATCCAAGAAAAGAACAGGGCTTTGCCAAGAAAGGTGAGTTCGTAGTATAAAAGCAACTCTCTTTAAGCATAATTACTACAAACTTCAGTGAATAATGAAGAAGCTCTTATTATCTTGGTACCATCTTTCTATCTCCTTTCATTTTCTCTCACAATGAAATAGTACACATTATTTCCAAGTGAATCCAGAGCCAGGAAGCCACACACAGCTTGGAAGGTTTTCAACTTGCAGTCTTCATTCTAAGTCAGAACTAGTTGAATTCACCCAATGAGCAAGTCAAAATAAGAAATGAAATTCAGTCTCCTGTTATACCTTCAAAAACCTAACTACAGTCACTATTGTTTAACACTTCAAAATCCATTTCATGAAATCTCCGACATCTATCTTTCTATCTTTTTATCTCTTACATATTTAGAATTGTCTATTTCTCCCCTGTGCTCTGTGGTTCCTCACCACAATGTTTAAAATGGTCAAACAGTTGCTGGTTTCCTGTTTTTTAATAATATTTTATGACAATACATTTTTTTCTTTTACTATTAATTCCTGGCCATGCACATACATACCCATTGTCTCTGATATTTGTTTTCTCTTAGAATACTGCTTCATGTTTATTTAGATTTGACTTCATACATGTAATTATGTATTAAATACTTGATATTTTATCTAATTTCATGAAATCATGTTTTAATATAAACTTACAAAAATACATATCATTGTACAATGTTTTATTAATGTGATTCAAAATTTGAATTGGCTTCCAATTGACCAGATAAAAATTAAAATATTGCCAGCCTTGCATAAAAGGTTTTCTACAATATGCCCCAAACTAACCTTCTAGCTGGTTTTCAATGGAAAATTCAGTTCTACTCTACACTACAACCAAAACAAACTTTCCTCATACCTGAGAGCCCTACTCTGCATGTCTGCTTCAGTCTTTGTTTGTGGTATTCTCTTTTATCTGGTATTTGAGGCACTCTGCATCCAAATAGTCAACCTTCAAAATCCATCATTAATAGTGCTTTCTAGTTTAATTTTTTAAATATGTTCCTAGTAGGATAAATTATGACTTTTTAATCTTCCAAAATGCACTAACAATTTGTTGGTGCCCCTTTTTGTGATTCAGCAGCAGTCTCCATAACTTCTTATACATATTAGCCCTTTGTGTGTTAGCTGTCCACTGAATTTGTGCATATTAAATGATGTAAAGAGATTGTTTTATACAAGCCACCTATATGTTGCAGTACTGTACTGATCTGCACATCTGTGAAAGGAAACTTAGCTTCTGGAAAGGGAAATAGGACTGAATAACTAATCTGCTAGACTCAAGAGGGCTAGATAAATGGAAAAGTCTTCTACAGCAAGGTTAACTAGTTTAGTAACAAATCACCAGGTTGAGGTGGGTGAAGTAGGGAATGGAGAGGGGATTATTATTAACAGAAGACAGGCTAGAGAATAATAATAATAGTAATAATAATAATAATAATAAAGCAAAGGATCTTCTTTTACTTAAGAAAAAAAAGAAACTACCTCAACATAAATTGATGTTTCCCACCCCTCCAGGGAAGATTATACAATTGAATACAAACATGCACATTCACACACAAAACTCTATACTCATGACACTGAAAAAGAACTGCAGAGATGATATTTTTAAGTTGCTGATGATCCTCAGGTTTTGGGGTCAGTGCACTACCAGATGAATAATAATAAACTATAAAAAGATCTTGAGACAATCCATAAATATAAGGAATGAAGCAAATCAACTTCAAAACTAGCAGTTAACAATAATGCATTGATATAAACTAGATTGTTATTGTCATTATACCTAGAAAAGAATTATTGAATAGATAAATAATTTATTTAAATGTTGAACTGTGTGTGAACCTGTTTAAAATAATGAATAATAGGGGCGCCTGGGTGGCTCAGTCGGTTGAGCATCCGGCTTCGGCTAAGGTCATGATCTCACAGTCTGTGAGTTCGAGCCCCGCGTCGGGCTCTGTGCTGATGGCTCGGAGCCTGCGGCTTGCTTCGGAATCTTTGTCCCCCTCTCTCTCTGCCCCTCCCCCACTCATGCTCTGTCCTTCTCTGTCTCAGAAATAAACATTAAAAAAATTAAAAAAAATGAATAATAAATATAATACAAATAAAAGGAAGAGATACTACACGAAATAGGCAGCAAACTTATGGAAATCTTTAACTGCAAAGGAATTATGTAACCTTGAAGATGCAATAGTTCACTCAAAGTTTGTAGTTACATTAGTACAAAAAAACCCCACAACCCCATAATATGCTAAAAGAACACTGTGTATATCTTATTATCACATATATTTGCATTTAACAAATTCACTCATGCCTCGCTCTTCCACTAGTCTTTAAGTGTCTAGTGTCCAGTGTAATAGCTTCTCACTAAAAGTGTGGTAAATCAACGAATACAAAAATGAATCAAACACTCAAACATTGTATAGTATGCACCATATTCTTCAAGGTAGCACAAAACCCAGGAGTAACAACCTTGAAAAACATGTCAATAGAAATACTATTTTGGAAGAAACTTTTTTCTTTCTCTCTCTCTCTTTCTCTCTGTCCTTTTTTCAAGTAGGCTTCACACCCAGTGTGGAGCCCAATGCAGAGCTTGAACTCATGACCCTGAGATCCAGACCTAAGCTGAAATCGAGTCATCTGCTTAACTGACTGAGTCACCAAGGCACCCAGGGAAAAACTTTTTAATCAGAATGCTAGACTGCGTGAATAGTGGATCTACAATCACTATGGCATAGGAACCCACCAATCTGAAATGATGCTAACTATAAACAACTCAACCACCAGAATGACTACTTGTGTGTACCAGCAGATTATCAGTTTGGCTGGATTCAGCAAGGACATGTTTGTACTCTCATTGTGTGCCAAAATTCAAAATAAACTTTTCACAGAATTATTAGTTATATGGATTAGTATATTTGGAGCCTTGAGCTAATAATGCCAGAGCAAATGGTTAGACTCTGAGGCAGTTAAATTAGTTCTATTAAGCTCCACTATTCCAGACTAAGTTTCTCTATTCATTTGTTTATACTCTAAAAATACTCACTTTTAGGGTGCCTGGGTGACCCAATTAGTTAAGGGGTTAAGCAGAGGACTCTTGATATCAGCTCAGGTCATGACCTCACAGTCATGAGATGAGCCGTGCATTGGCTCCACACAGGGCGTGGAGGCTGTTTTACATTCTCTCTCTTCCAGCAGTTCCCCTGCTTGGAGAGCATTTGGTAGAAGCCATATGACCTCCCAACAGGCAAGGGTCCCAGCAAACTCTGAAGAGCAGCCACATTTGCTGGTATTGGGACAAAGACACAAGAGTGCAGGGAAACCTGGTGCTGGATGTGTGTTATGGTTTTGCATAATCTGAACCTCTGCCACTGCACAATCATGTGAACATTTTCTGGGGCAAGCTGGCACCAGCCATTTCTCAACCAGACCCTCCCCCAGAGAGTTGGTGCGGGTCTAAACCACAGTGGTCTCTAAAGTGTGGAGTTTTGAAACATAACCCCATCTAAGATAAAACCCTGAAGGGAGGTGCCAACTGGCAGGTGAACAACTTAGACATGGACAGGATGGAGGTGGGGAATGGATGGAAGCCTGAGATAAAGGAGAGGTGCTTGATCGCAGGTCGGTGAGAATGCAAATTTCCTATGCCAGGGACTAGGGAGGTGGGTGAAAGCCATTTCCACCTCTCTTGCACAAGCATATGCACACACTGATCCACCCAGTGAGTTAATCACCTCCACCCAATGGAAAATGGAGCCAGTACACCAAGCCATGCCCAATTGCACCCTCCAAACACATCCCCTAGAAGACCAACACAAGTCACTCCACCTGCTTAGTGTATGGATTATAGAGGAATTCATAGTTTGAGTTCTAGGGGAAACTGGATGTAACTTCATTTGGGTTTCATTCTGTATGCTGCTGCATTTATTAGTTTGTTGTTGTTGTTGTTGCTGTTGTTGTGCTTCTGTTTTTTTTTCAATTGTTTTTGTTGCTTTTTATTTCCTTTTGATTCTTTTTAAAGAATACAGAAAGAGAAAAATACATTTTCACTTATTTTTTTAATTTTTAAAATTTTTAAATTATTTTTTACTTTATTTTTTATTTTCAAAATCATTTATTCCATTTCATTTTCTTTATTTTATTTTATTCAATAGATTTTTTAATTTTTAATTTTTTTCTTACCTTTTTTCCTTGTCTTTCTTTTCTTTCCCTTTTTTCTCTGTTCTATCAAGCTTCTTTCAAGAAGCAGACAAAACACACATTTTTTGTTTTGTTTTTAATTATTTAATTTTAATTTTTAATTTTATTAATTTTTTTCTTTCTCCAAAATGACAAAATGAAAGAATTCACCCCAAAAGAAGTAACAGGAAGAAATGGCAGCCAGGGAATTAATCAATAATCAGTGAGATATAAGCAAGATGTTTGAACTAGAATTTAGAACCACGATAATAAAAATATTAGTTGGGGTTGAAAAAAGCATAGAAGTCCTTTCAGCAGAGATAAAAGAAATAAAATATAGTCAGGACAAAATATAAAATGCTATATGGAGATGCAATCTCAAATGGATGCCACGATGGCAAGGATGGCCAAGCAGAGCAGCAAATCAGTGATATAGAAGACAAAATTATGCAGAATAATCAGCAGGAAATAAAAAGAGGCAAATAAAAGCAAAAGTGCATGATATAAGACTTAGAGAACTCAGTCACCTATTAAAAAGGAATATCTAAATCACAGGAGTCACAGAAGATGAAGAGAGAGAAAAAGGGGGAGAAGTTTTCTATGTGCAAATTATACTGGAAAACGTTCCTAGTCTGGGAAAGGATACAGACATCAAAATCCAAGAAGCACAGAGAACTCCCATTAGATTCAACAAAAACCAACCATCAACAAGGCATATCATAATCAAATTCACAAAATATACACAGAAGGAAAGAATTATGAAATTGGCAAGGGGCGGGGGATGTCCTTAACCTATAAGGGAAGACAGATCAGGTTCACAGCAGTCTTATTTATAGAAAGTTGGCAGGCAAGAAAGGAGAGGCAGGATATATTCAATGTGCTGAATTGGAAAAATATGCAGACAAGAATTCTTTATCCAGTAAGGCTGTCATTCAAAATATAAGTAGAGATAGTTTCCCATACAAATAAAAACTAAAGGTGTTCATGACCACTAAACCACTGCTGCAAGAAATTTTAAGGGGGAACCCTCTGAGTGGAGAAAAGATGAAACAAAACAAAAAAGACCAAAAGCAACAGACTAGAAATGACCAGAGAATATAACCAGAAACACCACTCTACAGGCAACACAATGGCACCAAATTCATAACTTTCAGTACTCACTCTAAAGGTCAATGAACTGAATGCTCCAGTCAAAAGACATAGGGTATCAGAATGCATAACAAGAGCCATCTATATGCTGCTTACAAGAGACCCATTTTAGACTTAAAGACATCTGCACACTGAAAGTAAGGGGGTGGAGGACCATCTACCATGCTAATGGTTGGCAAAAGAAAGCTGAAGTAGCCATTTGGAAAAACCATGAATACTTTGAGATTTAAAAACATCCTACTAGAGAATGGGTTAACCAAGAAATTAAAGAGGAAATTAAAAAACACATGGGAGCCAATTAAAATGAAAACACAACAGACCCAAACCTCTGGGATGCAGCAAAGGTGGTTATAAAAGGAAAGTATATAGCAATCTAGGCATTCCTAAAAAGGGAAGGAAGTTCTCAAATATGCAACCTAACCTAATACCTAAAAGAGCTGGAAAAAGAACAGCAAATAAAGCCCCAAACCAGCAGAATAAGGGAAATAATAAAGATTAGAGCAGAAATCAATGGTATCGAAATAAAAACAGTAGAACAGATCAATGACACCAGGAGCTGGTTCTTTGAAAGAATTAAGAAAATTGATAAGCCCCTAGCCAGATTGATCAAAAAGAACAAGGAAAAGACCCAAATAAATAAAATCACGAATAAAAGGGGAGATATTACTACCAACACAGCATAATACAAACAATAATAAGATTATATTATGAGCAATTATATGCTAATCAAATAGACAATCTGGAAGAAATGGACAAATTCCTAGAAACATATACAGTACCAAAACTGAAACAGGAAAAAATAGAAAATTTGAACATACCCATAACCAGTGAAGAAATTGAATCAGTAATCAAAAATCTCCCAACAAACAAGAGTCCAGGGCCAGTGGCTTTCCAGGGAATTTTGGAGCATTTAAAGAAGAGTTAACACCTATTCTTCTGAAAATGTTCCAAAAGTTAGAAATGGAAGGAAAATTCCAAACCAATTCTATGAGGCCAGCATCACCTTCATTCCAAAACCAGAAAAAGACCCCACTAAAAAGAAGAGCTACAGACCAATTTCCCAATTACAGACAGTCTCAGGGAATTCTCAAAAGAATTGAATTCATGGATCAATTCTAACAGGTTTTGTGGTGGCGTCTTTTGGGTTTTCCACATAGAGTATCATGTCATCTGCAAATGCATCGGCATAAATTCTCAACAAGATACTAGCCAACCAGATCCAACAATTCCTTAAAAAAATTATTTACCATGACCAAGTGGGATTATATACCTGGAGGCAGGTTGGTTCAATATCTGCAAACCAACCAATGTGATACATCACATTAATAAAGAAAGGAAAAGAACCACATAATCCTCTCGATACATGCATGGAAAGCATTTGACAAAATACAGTATACTTTCTTGATAAAAACCCTCAAGAAAGTAGGTATAGAAGGATCATACCTCAAGATCATAAAAGCCATATATGAAAGACCCAGGTAACATCATCCTCAGTGGGGAAAAACTGAGAGTTTTTGCCCTAAGGTCAGGAACATGACAAGGATGTCCACTTTCACCACTGTTATTCAACAGTGTTGGAAGTTCCAGCCTCAGCAATCAGACAACACAAAGAAATAAAAGGCATCCAAATAGGCAAGGAAGAAGTCAAACTTTCACTCTTCACAGATGACATGATACTCTATGTGGAAAACCCAAAAGACGCCACCAAAAAACCTGTAAGAATTGATCCATGAATTCAGCAAAGTCTCAGGATATAAAACCAGTGTACAGAAATCGGTTGCATTCCTATACATCAATAATGAAGCAGTAGAAAGAGAAATTAAGGAATCAATCCCATTTATAATTGTACCAAAAACCCATAAAATACCAGGAATAAACCAAAGAGGCGAAAAATCTATACACTGAAAACTATAGAAAGCTTATGAAAGAAACTGAAGAAGACACACAAAAAAATGGAAAAACATGTCATGCTCCTGGATTGGAAGAACAAATGTTGTTAAAATGTTGATACTACCCAAAGCAATCTACATATTAATTGCAATCCCTATCAAAATAACACCAGCATTCTTCACAGAACTAGAACAAACAATCCTAAAATTTGTATGGAACCCCAAAGAACCAAGACAATCCTGAAAAAGAACACCAAAGCTGGAGGCATCACAATTCTGGACTTCAAGCTGTAACCATCAAGACAGTATGGTACCGGCATGAAAACAGACATATAGATGTGACAAACTGATCACAAAGATCAATGGAACAGAATAGAGAACCTAGAAATGGACCCATGGACCTATAGCCAACTAATCTTTGACAACCTGAAAAGAATATCCAATGGAAAAGACCATCCCTTCAGCAAATGGTGTTGGGAAAACTGGACAGCAACATGCAGAAGAACTTTCTTACACCATACACAAAAATAAACTCAAAATGGATGAAAGACGTAAACCTAAGATCAGAAGTCATCAAAATCCTAGAGAAGAAAACAGGCAACAACCTCTTCAACCTCAGATGCAGCAACTCCTTACTAAATTGTCTCGAGAGGCAAGGGATATACAAGCAAAAATGAACTATTGGGGCCTCATTAAAATAAAAAGCTTTTGCACCACAAAGGAAACAATCAGCAAAATTAAAACACAACTGATAGATTAGAAGATTGCAGGAGGAGTGTTGGGTGGGGGGATGGACAAAATGGGCAGAGGGCATTAAGGAGGGCATTTCTTGGGATGAGTACTGGTTTTTATATGTAAGTGATGAATCACTAAATTCTATTCCTGAAATCATTATTATACTATATGTTAACCAACTTGGATTAAAATTTTTAAATAAATACATAAATAAATAAATAAATAAATAAATAAATAAATAAATAAAATGTATCTGGAAAAAATTCAGTTCTAGTATTACAAGCTGGGCAAACAAGGATGGGCTGAGAGACTTGAGGCAATAAACTGATAAGGACATATTTACAAACACACACACACACACACACACACACACACACACACACATGCACACACACACACACAATGAAAAACAAAGATTCTCTCTCTTCCTTTCCCTCTGCCCTCCCCCGCTTTTCACACGGGCATGTGCTCTGCCTGTCTCTCTCTTAAAAAATAAAATAAAATAAAAATGCTCACATTTGACCACAGGGGTCAGTAAGCAGAAGTTAATGAATGAATTACCTTAAATCAATTAAAAATCTGAATAAAAGAATGAACCTAATTCAAATTCATTATTCTCATGATTACTGATAAAGTGAGAGAATGTTTGTGTTGCTTTAGTGCATTATGATTAAAAATACATTAGTCACTCTGACCTTTCACAAAATAAAAATATGAAAACTGTATTTTGTTAAAACTGTATTTGTGTATATTACACAAATGAACAATATATGAAGGTGTTGGCAACATTGATTAAGTAGGTGTTTCGTGCTTTGAGTAAAACTGATAGAAAGAAAGCACTCTCACAGATTATACAATTTATATTAAATAAACCAAAAAGTAGAAAACCAATACAAACACCTCAACTTTTATTTGTCTTTAAATATTGAGACCTATAGAAATGCATACACATAGCAAATTGCTATATTATAATTAAAGGCAATAAGCATTATATTTTGTTCAGATTATCATAAATTATTAATGCGCTTTGTCATGGGACAAAAAAGGACAAAAAATTACATAAAAGCTAAAAGGAGAATTCAGTTATTAACCTTACAATTTGACATGAATAGTATACAAAAAATGTATATGTGGTGTTTCTGTTTTTAGATTATTCTGCCCTATAAGACTTGGTATATCATATTAAGTATGACAGCAAAACTATGTTATGTTCTCCACCTGTGAAAATCAACTGTATATTTTGTTGTGTTTTTTTTGTTTTTCATTTTCTAACATAGAAGTTTATGTGTAAATAAAGTATAATTTCTTGCAGAATCTCTCCATATTTCCGTTCATAGTGCAGGCTTCCCAAGTGAGGCACAGTGTAGTAAGTCACTGATATGAATCGTTACTAAAATAATTAAGTCCTAACTGAGGGAGTTAAAAACTTTAAAAATGACTTCAGGAGACAATAAGTTAGTCAGAATCTGAAACATATTAAATAGATTCAATCCTACAATTTTGCTTAACATGCACATTCAGAAACCAGAATCAGAGGAGAAATTTCATACATGCAGATGAGCACTTGTGAACAACTCACAAAATAAATGCTATTTAGTCTGAAAAGCCTTGTGATTTGGGAACCAATCTACTAGATAGATGCCAAATTAGCTGATAATTGCCCTAGGCTGAAACTAGCCATACTGTCTGGTACTGATAAGTACTTGAAAAATAACATTTTCATAATTGCATGAATCTCTATTAAATGAAATAAACCTGTAAAAATCGTAGAAACACCAAAAACCAAACATATTGCTAATGCAAATTACTCCTTTGTTAGAGAATAATATCTTTTTTTAACATTGCTTAAAGCAATTCAATTGAAAAGCTAAATCCACAATTATACTGCATGTTATGCTTGGATAATGTCTCCATTCACATAGCCCATGCTTTGTCCACACATGGATGCTAAATTGTGGCAATGTGTGTGGGTAAAGGAGTTTATAAGATAAATTATTGTTAATCCTTGGCATCCAGAAAAATAATTGGTTTTGCTAAGCATCGGACAAAAATCATTTGTTGTGTCTTCTGTCCACCGTACTACTGAAGATTACTTCCTCAGAATACCTATAAAGTCCAATTTCCTATAGCCTTTCTATCATATATTTTGTTCTTATTACAATGAAAATGCATATAGACATAATTCTGTTGCCTTCTGTTCCTGGGAAATTTCTCAGAAATATAAACTTGTCACTTTAGGCAATTATTAGTCACCTACAGAAAATATTATGGATATATATTTGAAAATTAGAGAAGCAAAAATGAATCATAAGCTTTTATAGTTTACAAAAGTGTTCACAATTTCTACTACCATATTGCCTTATTTTTCTCATGCAACTTCTATGTCCACTGCCAGTACCTCACTTCTAGTATAACTTTCTTTTGAGTCAAATAATTGATTTTAAATTAAAAGAATACATGCAAGCGAATTTATTTAAAAATAAGACCATGTAGCTATCAGCATATAGATTAACTTATTTACAGAAGGTACCATTTTTTAAATATCCATGAATATATAAATATCTATGATCATATAATTGGTTTGTAGGGAAACAAAGCAAATTCCCTTGTCAGGGTGGAGTCAGAGATACTTATACAGCATATTTCATTAACATAAGAAGTCAAGTTAGTTTGAAACTTTAACTTTGATAACTAAAATAATATTAAGCTATATTATCCCCATGGCTATACAAAATAAGTACATTATATGATGTAACAAAGATGGAATTATAGACAATCTAACATCAAATTTGAGGTTTAAGTACAGTTATTATCAGAAACAAAAAAAAGAATGGTGTCCCCTGGTGAGGTTCTTTGAACCTAAAAAAAAAAAACTCCACAATTTTTAATGATTACAAATCTGTAAGATTGATAGCATTAGAACACACTTCTTGTTCTCAATTTCACCACTGTTACTTTTCTACAAGGAAATTCGGTTATCCCACATTTAATAACTCAATATATGGCATTGACTCACCTCAGTAAATCATAAAAACGAAAAGCATCAATAACAGAATTATATTCCCGTATTCAGTCCTACTTCAGTTTCCAAGTTGTCCAGAAGTTAGCCTCTGATTGCCTTCCAGTGCTATTATCTGCTGCTATCTATGAAAAAGGTATTGATAGAAAAGATGTGGTATGAGGAAGATGAGGCAGAACCTTACTTTATCAATTCTTTGTAAAGGTAAGAGATAAGAGACTAAGGAATTTTGTTATCACTTTAATAACTAATAAGATTTTTTTATTCCAGTGATTCTTTCACAGTGGTAATTCTATGGTAGGTATGAAAAAAGGAAGGGACAAATATAGAATCACCTGTCAAGCTTTTAATTTATTCATGCCTACATGTCTGCCAGATTGTTAAATCCAGATCTTCTGAGTACAAGAGACTATGTACTCCTATCTTGAGTGACTATAAATGAAGTCTAATTTCTTTTTAGTTATGTCAGTTTCTTTTTATATTTTGAAGATATATTATTAGACAAACACATTCTTGTTAAATAATTCCAGATGATCACCCATTTATCATTAACTATATCCTTCTTTATTTCTTGCATTAAAATTCACCTTCTCTGATATGTGTATTTACACCAGATTGCTTTTGGTTTTGAGTTTGTATAACATAACTATTTCCAAAACTACAACTTCTAATTTTCCACAGTTCTTTGGCCCTACATTTCAGATGTTTCTTTTATAAGCAACATTTAGAGATTTAAAGAAAAAAATGTGTTTCAGTCTAGTCTGAAAAATCTTTGTCTCACAATTGGAATAGTTAGCTCATTTACATTTAAATTAATTACTGATATTTGGGTTTATAATGACCACATTATAATCTGTTTCCTATTTACCTGTTTTCTGTTAATTATGTTCTACTTTGTCTTCTTTTTAAATAATCAAATGCTTTTTATTATTACATTTACTTTCATCGGTTGTACATAATTTTATTATTATTTTAGTATATACCCAAGAATTTACAATAAGCATATTTGAATTGTTGCAGTTAAATACACATTAGTATTTTTAACAACTCATAGAAATACATATTCTAATCTAACATATTAGAACACTTTAACTCTACTTACCCCTTTTTGTATGCAGTTGTCATTTTTACTATATATAGGTATATATTATATAAACTTAAGATCCATTTAGATTTACCTAAATACATATTCCAGTACTCTTTATCATGCCGTACATTTTTGTTTGGTTGTTGGAAATAATTTTCCTTCTTTCAAGAAAAATCCTTTTTTTTTTAAAGTTTATTTATTTTGAGAGAGAGAGAGAGAGCACAGAGAAAGGGCAGAGAGTGAGGGAAAGAGAGAAAGCAGGCTCCACACTATCAGTGCAGAGCCTGATGTGGGGCTCAATCCCACAAACCATGATATCATGACCTGAGCTGAAATCAAGAGTCAGACACTTAACCGACTGAACCACATGGGTGCCCCCCTCCATTTGTTTTTTGTACCGAAATAATGCTATGACAAACTGGTAGAGGGGGAAAAAAAGAATAAATATCTTTATATCACCTTCACTTCTGAATTCTAGTTTGGGAGTTGCCTCCCCTGAAAGGGAAGGTTGTATTCTCCTGAAAGTAATTTGCTTATAAGACTTTTGCTAGGAAGTGTTCTCAGGAAGAACACTTGAGAAGGAACAAATAAAAAGACTGGCAGAGGAAGAAGCTAACCGGCATTACAGTGGTTAGAATGACCTCAGTAAATCCAACAGGGGCTCTGGCCCTGAAATGGTGATTATAGCCATCCCTAATTGAAGCAAGTGAAATTAGTATTTGCTTACCCCTACCAAACAGTTATTGGATATGGGCTGTTCCTGGTAAGGTAGGATAAACTTGGATAAGGTCATCCATCTGGACAGTGTACCACAGCAACCACTCCAACAGCTGCTTTCAGCAACCTACATTTGTTGTTCTGTAGTTTTCTAGTTTCTGTTGTTGGGTTGAGGTATCAGCAATAAGTCTTACTGCAGGTTCTTTATTTTACTTTTTTTAAGTTTATTTTGAGAGAGAGATGGTGGGGAAGGGCAGAGAGAGACAGAGGGAGGAAATCCCAAGCAGGTTCCATGCTCAGCACAGCGCCTGAGGAGGTGGCTCCATCTCACAGACCAAGAGATCACTATCAGAGCCATTATCAACAGTTGGACACTACTGACTGAGCCATCCAGATACCCCATTATTGCAGTTTCTTTAAGGATGTCTTTACCTCAAATTACCTTTAAGATTTTCTACTTGCTCACAACTTTACTTTGTAATAAGCTGTTTTTAATCTTTTTATTTATCCAGTTTAGGGGTAATAGGGTTTCCTAAATATGTGTCTTCATAACTTTCATCAGCTTTTGAAAATTATTGACTATTACCTCTTTAAAGATTGTTTTTCCTCCTCTTTTTCTCCTTCTGGGATTCCAATTGCTCATACATTAATATTTATATAATTTTCCATATATTTCTTGTATGTCTTTCTCAGCTTTCTAATTATTTTTTCTTTCCATGCCTCAGTATGGACATTTTGTAGCAATCTATCTTTAAATTTAGCAATTTTCTCTTCAATTGTGCCCAATAGGTTAGGCCATTCTATTTAGTTTTTACCATTTTTTTGTATTTTTCCTTTCTATAACTTTTAGTCCTAGTGAAATTCTCCACCATTTTGTTTTCCAGACTATAATGGTGTTTTGATCATGCCATGATCACAGAGATTTTTCAGGGGAGACTTTCCTAGGCCTTTCTCTCTTTTACAGAGCAAACTGCCACTTACATATAATCCCAGGTTGCTTGCCAACTAACTGAAGCATAATACCTTAAAAAGAGCCCTTGAGATTAAATTACTAAGTGATTGTTGTAATTCTTCATTTTAAACCAAAGTTATAGCCAGTTTTAATAACAAAAGGTATGAATCTGAGATGGTTTGAGGTCAGGAGGGTATCCTCTGCCTTGGTATTTGGGACAAGCTCATATACAAATATTACTCTTTGAGAACCTTTCTCATGTATGTCTATGAATATAATCATTGAAATTTTAACCATTTCCCAAAATACCTTTGTAGAAAACATTTTAATAGCCATAAAAAAGTGTTCATTTTGGACCATTAGATCAGGAGAGTAATGACACTCCCCATGTCCATCAAGACATGAGTTCTTGAATCTTAATTCAACTCTTTTTTTTAGCTTGCCTCTCTTTTTAACTATGTACCTGTGAACTGGATGTCTTTTGCATTTACCTTTTTGTTCAGTTAACTTTGTCAAAATAATGTCATTTAAAAACAATAAAATATTTGTGGGTACAACACTAAAAGCATTTATTCTTATGTATCTGCACGCCTGCTAGACTTTGTCTGTTGTAAGCTAGATTTGTTTGCAAGGCTCTCTTTGTGGGAAATTTGATTAGTAGGCTATGGCAGTTCTGCTTCCCATGTTTCTTCTCTTTTTTAGACTAGTTGTCTGGGACATGGCTGTCTGGGACATGTTAGTTTCACAATGATGGTGGAAGTGTAAGAGAGCATACAGAGATGTATATGATGTTTTAAGTCCTATTTTCAGAACTCCCTACTGATGCAAGTCACATGGCCAGACCAAAGTCAAAGAGTGAGAAGTTAAACCCCATCCTTTCAATGGGGAGAACTGCAAAGTAATAACATGACAAAAGTTGTGGATTTGGGGAAGATTAAAGAATGGATATCAATAGTGAATGTACATCTTCCTTCCATGACTCTGTAGTTTTTATTTCTCTCATCTACTTGAAGAGATTAGAACTATTTCATTGCTCAGGCAACAAATGGTACTTTGAGTCTCTTTATTTTTTACATTTTTGGTGAATCAGAGAAATTTGTCTTATCGTCCATATGCTAGGAAACTTTCAGGGGTTTATTTTAATATAAAATAGATTTATAGCTAGGAGATGGTTATGACTGGTAAAATTAATAGAAACATAACATATACAGTCTAATGTCATTAAAAATTTATATTGACTGATTTGCAAAATTTGTCTTATTTCCTTGTAGTTACATGTTTATGATATTAATTGAAAACTATTTCTAAGTACTGGGAAGATTTAAAAAATATGTTGTCTATGAACATCCTTAATAATTTGTCTTTCCTTGCTCCTCCAGTAAGAATAAATTCCCATCACCCTCATGATCTTTCCTAATCATATATTTAGTTTCTAAAAATTGCTGCTATTGAAATGAGAATGCATGTTTTCCATGTATATCAGCTGATTTCCATTTTAGATGCTGCATAGCATCTATTATGCTCTTAATTCAATAATATGCCCTTAATTCATTTAAAATTATTGAGCATGACATCAATATTGTGTGTGCACATATGTGTGCATATTCTTCTTATCGTCTTCCATACCACCACAACTATACTGAGATTTTCCGGTGTGGGAAGTCATGCTAGTTACTGCAGATCCACAGAGCCATGGTGAAATAGAAGGCCATAAAACAGAAGGTCCCCTCGACGGTCTTGATCTCCAAATGTAATTTCAGCAATAAAACTATTGAAATAAGCACTTTAGTTAAATGTTGTAATATCATCTTACTTAAAAGTAACACTAATAATACACTTACGTTGAATTGCTCTTTTTTTTTTTAATTTTTTTTTCAACATTTTTTATTTATTTTTGGGACAGAGAGAGACAGAGCATGAACGGGGGAGGGGCAGAGAGAGAGGGAGACACAGAATCGGAAACAGGCTCCAGGCTCCGAGCCATCGGCCCAGAGCCTGACGCGGGGCTCGAACTCACGGACCGGGAGATCGTGACCTGGCTGAAGTCGGACGCTTAACCGACTGCGCCACCGAGGCGCCCCGAATTGCTCTTTAAAAAGAGCTGCAGAAGAAAAATATTCCTAATTTTAAATAGGGTAAATTTTACTTTTCAAAACTCACTGTGTCTTTGTCACAGATTAAAAACATGTGGTACTACTTATAGTTTAAACTCAATATAAAATTTAACTGCATCTTTCTGATATATTTAGCTTCTTTGTCAGTTATCTTCCCTTATTCAGATGGACAAACTGAAGAAGTATATAAATTCTCCCAATTCAAACAAATGAGAAGCTAAATATAAATAACAAATTATCCCTGTCCTGTGTGGGTTATTTTAAAAGCAACTAGAAATATAAATATTGAATTAATAAAGAAGAAAACTACAGCAATTATTTTTTTATTCTGAGGACTTTTACATTCCACACAGGCATTAAAACTTTGCATGTGGAATTTGTCAGCAAGAGAATTCAATTATATTGAATAACTTAAAAATGCTGTTCTCTTCAATTTATTTGTGTACTGAAGCTTATATTTGAAAAATAATTTGCTTATATTTAACCCTTTGTTAATCTTGTTTTTTCATGCCACAATTCAGTAACATAATGTGAATGAAGGCAGAGATAATCTTAATTAGCACTAGAGAACATACATATATAGACATATGTTATTCAAAATTTAATATTTATATTATTCACTTTTTAAAAATATCATTTGCCTCTCTCAATATACAAATGGATATTTGGGTGATTTTTATATTTAATTCTAGTTTTTTAATTCATTACTCAAAGACAACTTATTTAATAGCAATTTTAGAAAAAATAAACACTGTGCTAAGATACTTTCCTTAGGATGCATTTTTGAAGCTTTTAATCATGATTTTTTTTCCTCCATGATTTACACCTTCAGGACAACTGTCTTCAGAGTCTTCACACAAGAGTTATATTTGTTTATATACACAAGTCAAATTTTGGAAGGACAACTTCCAAACTCATTCTATGAGGCCAGCATTATCTTGATTCCAAAACCAGACAAAGACCCACTTAAAAGGAGAACTACAGACCAATTTCCCTGATGAACAAGGATGAAAAAATTCTCAACAGGATACTAGCAAATTGAATCCAACAGTACTTTAAAAGAATTATTCACCATGATCAAGTGAAATTTATTTCTGGGCAACAAGGTGGTTCAATATTTGCAAATCAATCAACATGATACACCACATTAATAAAAGAAAGGATAAGAACTATATGATTCTCTCAATAGAAGCAGAAAAGCATTTGACAAAATACAGCATCCAGTCTTGAAAAACAAACAAACAAAAAACCTCAACAAAGTAGGGATAAATGGAACATATCTCACCATCATAAAGGCCATATACATTAAGACCTGTAGCTAATATCATCCTCAATGGGGAGAAACAGATTTTCCTCTATGATCAGGAACAAGACAGGGATGTTCACTCTCACCATTGTTATTTAACATAGTACTGGAGGTTCTAGCCTCAGCAATCAGGCAACAAAAAGAAATAAAATGCATCCAAATCAGTAAGGAAGAAGTCCAACTTTCACTCTTCACAGACAACAAGATACCCTAAGTAGAAAACCCAAAAGACTCCACCAAAAATATTGCTAGAACAGGCACACAAATTCAGTAAAGTTGCAGGATACAAAATCAATGTACAGAAATCTGTTGCATTTCTATACACCAATAATGAAGCAGCAGAAAGAGAAATCAAAGAATTGATCCCATTTATAATTGCACCAAAACCCATGTTACCTAGGAATAAACATAACCAAAGAAGTAAAAGATCTGCTCTCTGAAAACTATGGAACACTTATGAAAGAAATTGAAGAGGACACAAAGAAATGGTAAAATATTCCATGCCCATGTATCGAAAGAACAAATATTGTTAAAATGTCTAAACAACCCAAAAGTAAGCTATACATTTACTACAATCCCTATCAAAATACCACCGGCAGTTTTCACAGAACTAGAACAAATAATCCTAAAATCTGTATGGAACCACACATGATCCTGAATAGACAAAGCAATCTTGAAAAAGAAAAGCAAATATGGAGGCATCGCAATTCTGGACTTGAAACTATATTACAAAGCTGTAGTCATCAAGACAGTATGGTACTGGCACAAAAACAGATACACAGATCAAATTAACCAAATTAATCTGGGAGACAGTCAGGTGAAATCCAGATAAAACTGGAATTCTTTTTTATCTCTACCCAAGAAACATACATTTTAATTGGGGGAAAAATAATCATTTGCCATTTCAAGTGATTCCATTTAAGGACATTGTTTGGAATGGTATAGATTTATTAATTCTAACCTGAAAACAACAAAGAAAGTGTCTTAATACAAACTGCCATATTTCTAACTGAATACATTGAGTAAGACATTGAAGATTTTGGGTTTAGAATATACCTACAATATATCATTTTAGAATTAATACAAAATTTGTGATGTAATGTTATTAATTTTTTCCAGAGATTAAAATATTGAGAATCAAACTAAATATTCCAGATTCATACAACTGGTAAGAGGAACAGTCTGAGATCACTCGTGTGTCTTTTAAGCCTGATTCCATGCTCTAAATAATGTACTACATAACATCCATTAAAAGGATACATGTTTGGGTAGGGAAAAAAATCTTAATTAAATGATTGTATAGTAAACCTTTTAAATGGGTTTCATTTTCACAACAACCTTTCCAGGAGTTGTCCTTATTTCTTCTTCTAGATTCATGAATCTGGAAGATATTAAGGACTTTGTCCAGCTAAGCTCATAGCACAGCCATGTAATGAACACAGGTTTCCTAGCCACAAGGGCCCTGTATTTTCCCACATTCTGTGCTTCTTATCATTTGTTCCATTTATAACATGGAAACTATACATCTTCCTCAAATTAGAGACAAATAAGGTAGCTGGCACTTTTGAAGAAGATTTCATATTTTTTAAAAAAAATCAACATTCTTCCTCGCAGTAATTTGGAATGACAATGTATACTGGAAAAGTCTTTGGGATGCTAGGTATGATTTAGTGGATGTGCCAGACTGTTCAATTATCCACTTCTTGTACGACACTTTGTTTCCAGTTCGGTGCTCTTATAAATAAATCTGCTACCCTGAGCATAAGACACAGGTTTATGAATGGACACAAGACTTCATTTTTGTGACACAAATTCCCAGGATTATAATCTCTGGGTCATAAGGTAAATTATATACTTACTTTTTAAGAAATTGCTAATATTTAGAGTGACTGTATTTTTTACCTGTCCCATTAGCAATGTATGACTAGTTGATTTCTCCACATTCTCATCAGCATTTGGTACTGTCACTATTTTTTTTATTTCAAGGTGTTCCAACATGTGAAATGGTCTTAATCTGTATTTTCTGAATGGTTAGTGATGTTTCATTTTTCATATGAAAATGTTTCAAATGAACATTTTTCATATGCTCATTTGCTATCTTGTATCTTAATTAGTGAAATATATATGCCTTTTTCCCATTTTCTAATTTTTTTTTTTACTGGGTTGGAAGAATTCCTTATTCTAGATATGAGTCTGTTGTCATATATATGTTTTGCAAGTACTTTCTCCAAGTCTGTATCTTGTCTTTATATCATCATGGCAGAGCAATTTTCTTTTAATTTTAATAAAGTCCAACTTACTGATTTTTATATATGCATTAAATTTTAAATCTGAAAATTCCATACTGAGTCCTAGGTCCTAAAAATGTTCTATGTTTTCTTCTAAAAGTTTTATAGTTTTATATTTCACACTTAAATCTATGATTTATTTGCCTTTTTATGTACGTGGTGTGAGATGTAGTTGAAGGTCCATGAAGGCCCAGCTGCTTTCTCTATTCATTATTTTCAGGCTTTTTTTTTTCTCAATGCGTTTGGCTTTCAATAATTTTTATTAATATGTCTCTCGGTTTACTAATCTTTTCATCTGTAATATCTATTCTAATAGTAAACCCATCCAGCATATTGTATTTTTTTTATGTTTGTTTTTTGAGAGAGAGAGACAGAGTGTGAGCTGAGGAAGGGCAGAGAGAGAGGGAGACACAGAATCGGAAGCAGGCTCCAGGCTCTGAGCTGTCAGCACAGAGCCCGATGTGGGGCTGGTACTCACGAACAGTGAGATCATGACCTAAGCTGAAGTCAGACGCTTAATTGACTGAGCCCAGGCAACGCCAGCATGTTTTTAATCTCAGCTTTGTAGTTTACATCTCTAGAAGTTTGATTTGAGTCATTGTTACATCTTTCATGTCACTATGGTCATGTCACATGGTCAGTCTTTCTTCTAGCTTCTTAAACATATGGGATCATTAGAATAACAGCTGTGCTTGTCTAATAATTATATATTATCTGCTTCAGTTCTAGATTTTTTAGATTGGTTGATTTGTCTCTTCATTTTCAATGGTGATTTTCTGCTTCTTTGCATGACTGGTGTGGTTAAAATGGTTTATTCCAGAAGATCTGGAAATAGCCCGAGCTGTTTAAAGAGATGTACTGGCCTGATAGAAATTCTTGGACAAAGCTTGAAATGTACTGATTAATGATGTCGTTTTATAATTTTGGGTCCGACTCAGGTTTCAAAGTGTGTTTTTGTTTGTTTGCTTGTCTTTTAACCAGCTTAGCAACAATGTTTGCTGATAAAATCAAGATTGGTGGTTTGTACCTGGTTTTGGCAAGATCCTCAGAGGTTTGAAGCTGGCAGGAATGTGGCCAGCTGCATATATAAGGTCTAGATTTACACTCCATTCTGGACTCCCGAAATATGAGGTGTCCTATGCACATGATAGTGATTCCTACAGACAGAGAAAACACATTATATAAACCACTGTAGTGGGTGGACAATTGGATTCTGCTTCTGCAAAACATTGTTGGGAACCAGTTTTTAGCGGTGATGCATATTCTTACTTTAATGCTGTTGCATTCTATACATTTCTTGCAATAAACTTGAAGCGCATAAGCATTGCTATTTTGGGTCTTAAGACTCTTCTTTCACAGTTGAAGTATGATTTACTGCCACAGTTTGTGCACCTGATAATTTTTTTATCAGATGTCAGACATTAAAATTTTACCTTGCTGGATAGGGGATATTTTTGCACTCCCATACATATTCATGAGCATTGTTCAGAAATGTAGTCATGTTACCTAAAACAATTTGATCCTTTTATTTCTTGCTACCAGCTTTTTAAGCCAGAACCAGAGCACCATTTAGTCTGGGGCTAAGTTTCCCCCACCACTGAAACAAAACTATTCAGAATGCTCTACCCGATGGCCTATAAATTACTGTTCTGCACTTCAGCTATTCTAAAGACACGGTCTACCTTGCCCTGTACGAGACTTGAGGATTGGTTCTCTAATCCTTTCAGGTGTTTCTTTCACCAGTCTCAGGTGTTTTCCTCATGTATATGTCATGATCAGTAGTTATCTGAAGGCCCGAAGGCTTGAGACTATCCTCATATATTTAGATTGATCTCTCTCTCCATCTTTTTCCTTCTCTCTCTCTCTCTCTCTCTCTCTCTCTCTCTCTCTCTCTCTCTCTCTCTCTTCAGCTGTCTCTTCTCCAGTATTTTTTCCTGACTACCGTAGTCACCTTGGCTTCCCTGGATTCCCAGGTCTATCCCCTCAATTCAGGCAGCATACGCTCTCCTCATTCCATAGGCTAAAACTTCTTCCCAGGCAATAAGATGGGACAGTCCTCGGGTCCTTTTCATCTGTTTCATATCTTTCAGGAATCACTATCCTTTGTTGCCAGATGTCCAGTGAGATCTCCAATATTTTTGTGTGATTTTCTTGTTCTTTTTAAGTTTTATTTTAGACAAAAGAAGTCTGATCCTGTTACTCCATCTTTACTGGAAGTGGAAGTCTCCGAAGAATATTTCTTATTTAATGAAACAACCATTAGGGATCCATTAAGTCGCTTATACTTTTAAGGTTTCTTAGTAAAGAGCTATGCAATAAATTTCTTTTAGAATCCCATAACAAAAAATACTATTTATGATAAACGATTTTGCTTTTCTTACTTCCCTTTCTATAATAGTGGATTTATTTATTTTGAGAGAAAGAGAGAGTGTGAGAAGGGGAGGGGCAGAGAGAGAGAGGAAAAGAGAGAATCCCAAGCAGGCTGCAGGCTGTTAGAGAGGAGCTTAATGCGAGACTGGAATCCAAAAACCATGAGATCATAACCTGAGCTGAAATCAAAAGTTGGACGCTTAACCAACTGAGCCACTCAGGTGTCCCCTCCTTTTCTTACTTCCATAACAATAAATTCAGCAAGTAATACTTTTTCCCCTTTCTGCCTGGGCAGCAAGGAAACAAGATGTGAATTTTATGATGAAATGCCAAGGCTATAACTTAGAGCCCTATTTCAGCTGTATCTATCTCTGATTGTTCCCTATTTGTTAGTTATGCCTTACAGATATTAACTTTGCTTCAATAGCTCTGCTGTATCTATCATCTTTATTGAGACACTTAAGGGACTTAAGCAGTTAGATAATTTTAAGTAGCATCTGCATAGAATTCAACTAATGTCTTAGCTTTGTTTCTTTCTGTCTATACCCCAGTTCCTGTGTCTCATCTGGGTTACCTATGCATCTGAATAGCTCTGCATACTACTAAATACTACCCTCCTGGAATAATCCTCCCATTACAGCTTCTAATTTGGGGGGAAATATTGACATACAATAGTTACTGAATAAATAAATATCTGTTGGATTAATGAATAAGTGAATTTAACTGGAGATTTTAGCCTCATGTAGGAATCACAGTACGGCATATCCAATTATATACAAGTATGGCAAATTCTATTCTTGTAATAGACTTTAACACCCAAGGTATCTTCACAAAGAACAATTCATTGCTGACTTTCCTCACAAAGACACTATAGGATGTTGACCTGTGGGCTTACATACCACAACATCCTCCAGTTATATTTATAAAACAAAGTATTTACAGTTTTGTCAATAATACCAGGACTCTCACAATCCTTTCATGTGTGTGTGTGTGTGTGTGTGTGTGAGAGAGAGAGAGAGAGAGAGAGAGAGAGAGATTGAGAGAGAAGATGGAAAGAAAGACAGGGGGACAGAGAGAGGTAGAAAGGAAAATAGAAGAAGATATTATACCTGGTCAGGAGGTTGGTTAATTCCTTAGAGCTCTTTATTAGGAAAAAAAGAACTACCAGTGGGCCTCTCAGCATGTCAGACCATTGGGTTGCTTCCAAAGCAATTAATTCTCAGTGGGGTGCAAGTGAATTCATTAAAATAGAGAATTGTATTGCCTCTGAGGATTTGTGGGAAGGTTTGGATCTTTTAGAAGAGTAACAGCTGAATGAGCAAGTAAAGCCAATTGTAACTTTTCCAGTTTCTCAGTTATAATTCAGGTTGATTCGAGGTGCAGTACAATTATGGTAAAGGGTAACAATTGTTTTATCTTCACAGGTGAGTAGAATCACTGTACCTTATATGTATATTAGTACCAATCTTTCATTTGATTGATGTCATAGATTAAATCAGAGAGACAAATGGAATAGATCAATTTTTTAATAAGGAGAGTCTGAAGCAGGAAATTAGTTTATCGCAAGTTGCCTCTGAATCCTAGTACTTTTGTGATTAGCTCTAAATAGGAGTGAGTCTATATTTGCAGGAGTGAATGTGTGAGTACCTGAGGAAGTGTATTCATTTGTACTGGGCGGGGGGTGGTGTAAAAATGGCACAATTAGCTTTCAAGAAAGCTAGAACATGTTTCTGTTACTCTGCTTTCCAGCACCAATTCTAAACTTTGTGACAAAGATGAACATGAAAAGATAGCTGTCATTGGAGGATTTGATTCTAATGACATATTGATATTCCCTTCAAAATCATTAAAACATTTATTTTTATATGTTATTTGAATTAATATTAATTTCTGACTTAAATATAATTGGTCTTATTTTATAAAGTCTCAATTGTTATGGTGAATTACATTTAATCCAGAAATTATTTATATTTTAACACCGTATTGACAACATTGTCAGTACTATGAAATATTTAAGTTTTATCTTACATATTTACTTATATCTACACACACACAATCAAAATAAAGAAAAAGACATCTTATTTAGGGTTTTAAAGAGTATATGACAAAGGAGTATATGCAAATATTTAATTTCTCCATTTTATGTGTTAATATATGACTCAGAGAATCTGTGTGTGTGTGTGTGTGTGTGTGTGTGTGTGTGTGTGTATTCCAAGACACACAGATGTGGTTCTAATTTAAGTTATTATAGGGGCACCTGGGTGGCTCAGTCGGTTGAGCATCTGAGTCTCAGTTTCAGCTCAGGTCATGATCTCATGTTTCATGAGTTCAAGCCACACATCAGGCTCAGTTGGTTGGGCGGCCAACTTTGGCTCAGGTAATGATCTCTCAGTTTGTGAGTTCGAGCCCCATGTCCGGCTCTGTGCTGACAGCTCCAAGCCTGGAGCCTGCTTCGGACTCTGTGTCTCCTTCTCTCTCTGCCCCTCCCCAACTTGTGCTCTGTCTCTCTCTATCAAAAATAAATAAATGTAAAAAAATTTTTTTTAATGTTCACATATTTGTGTATCGGGCAGGTCTCACCTCAGTGTTCTAGGTGGAGACAGGTTAACCTTGCTGTCATGTTCACTACAATAATCATTTGATGCTAAAGGGCCTGCTGGTTGACCTGGCTGGCTCAGGGCAAAGTTGCTACATGAGTGTAGAAAATTTCAGTCCTTACCTACACCTTCTCTATCATTCAGTTATCTCCCACAGGCACCTAGTGGCCTTTTTTTTTTTTAAAGTTTTTATTTATTTGTTTTGAGAGAGAGACAGAGTGAGACAGAGAGAGAAAGAGCACGTGCATGCATGTGAGAGAGAGTTGGGGAGGGACAGAGAGAGGAGAGGGAGAATTCCAAGCAGGTTCTGTGCTGTCTATGCAGAGCCCAGCATGGGGCTCAATCTCAGGAACCGTGAGATCATGACCAGAGCCAAAATCAAGAGTCGGACCCTTAACCGACCGAGCAACCCAGGCACTCCAGACACCCAGTGATCTTAACCTGCTGCTCTCACCTGTCTTATGAAGGAAGCGACAACTCACTTTCCTTAAGGGAAGTCTTTGAGGATTTAATGCACTTAAGTATCTAACTTCTCCCAGACATATTTGTCTTCCAAAGAAGGATGGCCAGAGTGTGTTTGCTTCATTCAATGAATGATTTCTGTGAAATCTTTCCACTCATCCTCTAATAATGGCATGCATTTAAGGCAGCCAATCTGATGTCTCACTACAAATATTTTAAGTTTCACTAGGCTTTGGAAAGAGATAATCATATTTCATAAAACACAGTTTTTTTTTATTTTGAAACTCACTGTCAAATTGCCCCCCATTCCACCTAACATTTTTTATGGATGCATACCTTGTTTCCAGTAGTTTGCAAATAGCTGTTTTCTTCTCTGTTTAACTGGTAATCTTCCCACTATCTAGCACAGTAGGGGTTTGATAAATACTTGTTGATGAAGCTAACCTGCACCACAATATCTGACCCAAGTTGTCACTTATGGTTCCCCAGACACTGCTGTTTAATTGTTTTCAATTATCTTAGCCCGTGTCTACCCAAGCAAAATGAAGTGGTGAGTCAAGCAATTGTCTTGTGAATGTGATCAATATAGAAATTCAATATGGATAATTAAGGCACCCCCAACTCACTTTTTTCTTAGTAACAAGCTTTCTTTTCGCCAGAATTGTTCAGATAATTGCCTCAACTGTCCATTTTACTTTGTGTCATAGACACAGGTTTGTAACTAGCTTAACGGACCATGGAAAAACTGAATGGTCAGTGCAGTTCACAGATAGATCACCACCTAGTTCATTCATCTGTGTTGCTTCTGTATAAATCAGGCTGAGTGGGCTTATAAAATTGCATTGATTAGATCTGCCTCTTAACAGCTTAGGTCTATAGGACACAGATATGCTCTTGGCTTCCATGTTTCTGAGCAGTTTCATATCCACCATTGTTCCCATGTCCAGCAATTGACAACCTACACCAAAGGAAAGGTATGACAACTAATGGGTTAATTTGGATCATGCATGCAGCCAACAGAAACATTTTGGACCTCAAATGGGTAACATTTTGCAGAATGACCACAAAAGTAAAAAACAAACTTAATGTCATCAGATTGCTAAAAAACAACTTCAGTTTCATTAAGGAAAAATATATCCTTTTTCACAAGCATTTCACCTTAATTACTGAAGTAACCTTCTGGACATAGCACAAACTTCTAAAAATACTCATTGAGAAGCTTAGACTTCAAATATTTGACAAATGCCCATATTTTTAATGTTTAGTTGTTTCCATATTTTCTTTCTAAAATTATGACTTAAATATACAATAAGTTCTGTGGACCATGTGATGGTGAATTTTGTTTTTTCTATAGCTTTCTGCTTCTCCTAACCAAGTTAGTTACATGGTATATTGTTTTAGAAAAGTCTGAAAAAAGGCAGGTGCTTTTTTAAACAGTAGTTTAAGGAGTGCTTAAAGAATAAATTCAGAGAAAGTGAAAAACAGCAGGAAAGGACAAAGTAAAATGTAAAATATATAATAAAAAGCCTGAGCAGCTGAATGAATCTTTTTTTTCTTTCTGTAACCCTCCAAATATTTTGGAATCCCCCAAACCTTTTTGTTTCTATGGGGAAAAGAGTTTATGCATTTTTTTTTGGCTATCCACTGGTCTTTGCAATGGTATACATTAATGGTATGTTTATAGAAGAATTAGAAACACATGCAAGGATTTTCCTCTTAAAATACAGATGGCTTAGATTTTAGGGAAAATATCCTTGGAAAAACAGATTCATTTTAAATGAATTCAAACACATTAAACTTACTGTTTTTGTTTGTTTGTTTTTGAGAGTGCATGCCCATGCTAGGATGCAAATGGGGGAGGGGCAGAGGGTAAGGGAGAAAGAATCTTAAGCAGGCCCACACCTACCACAGAATAGGGGGCTTGACTTCAAAACAGTGAGGTTCTGACCTGACCTGACAAGAAATCAAGAGTCAGACGCTTAGCTGACTGAACCCCCCATGTGCTCTCTTTTTGTTTTGAGAGAGTAAACTTATTTTAAATAATCATTGAATTTTCTCAAAACCTGGCAACATTGTTCTTACATGCCCAAGGTAAAAAGTATAAAGGAAGGGAAAGGAGGAGTAAATTTATCATAGTAAACATCAAGTTTTGGACTTCTAAATTACTGATTCCCCGTATCAAATTTCTGAGTTTTTAAATAACTCCTATCCTCATCCCACCTCACCCCAAAAGCTCTAAGTTTATATTTTTATTTCCATATGGACAAATGAATATATCTGGTGTTAACAAATACCCATTAAATGAAAACAAAAAATGAACTCCTTATAATGCAGTCCTAAAAGAGAATTGTTTCCTATTTGCCAATTAATTTGCCTGAAAATTCCCAGAGTCACTTCAACATGCATTTTATTTTGCCTGTGTATGCCTAGCCAGAATTGGATTTCCTGCGAGGTAGATGACTATCAGAGTGCATGTAATACAAGACAAAGACCAGACTGGCACAAGCCCGATCATTCTATCATAAATAGAAATGCCTTTCTTACTGACTGCTTTAAACAGAAGTGAGCATGTAAACAAACCTTTGCCAAAATGAAATCATTAAACAAAAAACCCACTTTGCTGTTGCATTACTCTGGCAGCTTACTACTGTCACACTGTATTCCAAGTCATTACTGAATGATGAAATGCAGGATAGTACATGTTCCATAGTATGCTGAAAAGCTAAAAAGAAATGCTAGTGATTATTTATATTTAACAAAGTCTCAGTTATTATAAACCTATAAATCCCCTAATTTTTATTGGCCTAACTCTTTGGTTTGATGTGTGTAGTAACCAACTGTGTTTTTGAAGAGAGCAGCCCGTTAAAAACAATTATGGGCCTAAGCAACCCACACACCCTGAATATCAAAATCTACTTATTTTGTCATTCTAGGAAACCCACAGAGCGCAGGTGCGTAGGATTACCACCTTTAGCAAAATTCTGCAAGTAGTATGTTAAAGGTTGAAAAATTCAGAATATGCTAATGACAATTTTTATCAGTAGGCTATTAGGTAAAATTTCAAGGGTTGGCAAATTTATGAAACACAGTCTGAAATAGTTAAGCAGGATTTTAAAAATGGGATTCTGATGATACAATGGATAACCTAACGTGTATTCTATCTGTAAAGTTGAAATATTTGTTCAGTAATTTCATACTGGTATCTTGAAACTGGTCACAGCAAGTGGATTTTATGGTGGAAATAAACAAACATTATAAATCAAGATTTCATTCATTGTTTTTTGAATGTCCGGGCCTAAGAAAGAGATTGACAAATGTTAAGAATGTAGATTGAACATAAATGTTTGCCATGCATATAGCTCTTACATTGTAAATAACACAATAGATTGGGGAAATATTCTTCCAGTACTCAAAAATCTTTCTCTGATTCAGAAAAAAAAATATGTCACTGAAGAATAAGTGAATTTCCTACATATATCCTAATTGTTTAATTTTCTTCTTACATATTAATGCAAACAAAATATCAAACACTATTCATGTTAGAACTACACTCACTAATCATTGTAATCATATGCTTCATGTTTACAAAAATTTTAAAAAACTCAGTGAAAGCATTCTGTGAGAATCAATTGGCTATATGGAATTTACATTAAAGAGTGTATTTTTATAATTATTTCCTATCATGTGCTATACATACACTACGTTAGAAAAAAGTCCCAATAAACTTAATCACACACTTGCATACAGGCCATTAAACATTTGCTAGCATACCATTGCGTAAATAATCAAACAAAATGCGTAATGAGACTGCCCTTGGAATCATTAGAACCGTAGAGAAAGCCATTGGCAGTACTAGCTCCCCATTCAAATCCCAGGCCCTATTTCAAAAAAGGATGATAGATGGGGCCTGCGTGGCTCGGTCGGTTGGGCGTCCGACTTCATCTCAGGTCATGATCTCGCAGTACGTGAGTTCAAGCCCCGCGTCGGGCTCTGTGCTGACAGCTCAGAGCCTCGAGCCTGTTTCAGATTCTGTGTCTCCCTCTCTCTCTGACCCTCTCCCGTTCATGCTCTGTCTCTCTGTCTCAAAAATAAATAAACGTTAAAAAAATTTTAAAAAAGGATGATAGATATAACAGAATTTGAAGAATTGGACCAAGTATACATACATATGTTTGCATGTTTTAAATTACTCAGTACTTTCATATATAGGTGGCTACATTATTTTTCAAGCGACAGTGCAGTATCATTAAATGGTATAATTCAGCTAAATGTTTTTTCTGTGGAATCTGAATAGATTGCTGGTACAAATGTGAAGGTTTTAAGTCATTATTCCCAGGGTTACTCAAAAGCAATGATTGAGACAACATGCAGGGGAGCCAACTCTTATTCAGGTATGGGGTAGGGAGTGGGAAGTTAACCACTGCTCAAAAGCCCATTTTTGCAAAGTGCAAACATAATTGCAAGATCAAATCTTTAACATTTACTTTGACTTTATTGTGTAAAAGGTCTGTCTATATATAAATTTCAGAAGGTGTTCTAGTGGATTTGTGTAATTATTTTGATGAAATAACTTAAAAATAGAAAACAGAATGAAATGAATTCTCTTCAAAGTTTTGAGCATACAGATGGGCATATTGAACACATTCAACAAATACTTTTGATTGATTTTGATGTCTGGTATATAGGCATATATTTGTTGCTGTTGTTTTTTTAACAACAATCTTAAAATGGCCACAAAATCCTCTGTAGAAATATTATTGGCATTTGCCTCAATGGGTGGAAGAACACATTTGCTCATAGAATGTTTTAAATAAATCATAAATGATATTTTCTATACCATTTTTGAATTATGAAAGTTTAATTATAAAACAATTGGAGATTCTTAAATTTAAAAATCCTATTATTGTTGCTTCTGATTATTTATTCTGTTTTAAATTTAAATGCTCCTGCTATTCACATTCAAAGTTCAAACACATGATAAAAATATGTGGCCTGGAGTTATAACCAAATATTGATAACACCATTTGATTGGATTGCCTTGCATAAAATTTCAGATGATATCCATATACCATTTCTACCAGTCATATTAAAACTCCCTAAATAAATAATAATTTTCTATAAAAATAATTTATAAATACCAGAATAATAAATAAGGACAAAGAATGAAGCTGTTGTAAAAGTAATAAACACAGAAACAGAAAAAAATTAGTGATTGAAGAGTGAAAGCCATGTCTAACTCACATAATTGTCAGCTAGTTGGTGTGGATGTAAGGGTTTGAAGAAGATCACAATAACTGTGGCCTAGGGAGTTTACCTGGAAAATGAGAGCAAATATATTCTTTAAGAGTTATTGAGATCAGAAAGCTAACAGATCAAATATGAGCAGCGTTTGGGGGTAGTAGAATGGCATTTACTTATTCAACATTCCACAAATATTTATTAAGCACCTTATATGACTCTTACACTGTTCTTGGCCCTTGTTAATACATCAATGAGCTAAACAGCAATACTTGCTGCCCGGGAGGACTTACACTCTAGTAGCTGGAGGCAGACAGTGAGTAGTAAACAAACAAACATACATAATAACTAAGAAAATTACATAGTATTTTAGAGGATACTAGGTACTACACAAAAAGTAGGTTAGTGGTGAGTACCATTAAGGATGTGTATCACCTTGAAATAGTGTGATCAAGGGAACTCATTAGAAGATGAGGTTTGACCCAAGATTACCAGGAGAGAGAAAAGTAGCCACACGTAGAGCAAAGGGCACAAGGTGATAGAGCTACAAAGAAGCCAGTGTGGCCGGAAAAAGGCACGACAGGGAGAGAAGAGCAGGTGAGATGATCACAGAGGTTACTGGACACAGAGAGATAATGCATGCTATATAGGTTAGCTTACACACTTTGGTATATTTCTCTAAGTGAAGCGGGGAGTCTTTAGAAGTGGATGCAGAGGAGTGACATGATGTTACTTAATTTCACATTGTTGACAAACTATTACTACCTTCCATCTCCAGAACTTTAGTCATCTTCCCGAACCGAAACTCTGGGTCCATTAAACAATAACTGCCCATTCTCTTCTTCCCTCCAGCTCCTGGAAACCACCATTCTACTTTCTGTCTCCATAAATTTGACTATTATATGTATGTCATGTAAGGGAAATCACACAATATTTGTGTTTTGTGATTGGTTGGTTTCACTCAGCATGTCTTCAAGGTTTATCTGTGTTGTAGCATGTGTTAGAATTTCCTTATTTTAAAGCTGAATACTAATGTTGCTTAACATTTTAAATGATCTCTCAGTCTAAACTGTTGAAGGTGCAAATAAGAAGTGAGGAGACTTGTTTGTTATGAATATATTACCATAATTCAAGAAAGTGATAATGTTGGCTTGGATATTAGCAGTGAAGATAGAGAGAAGTGGCCAGATGTTGGTATGTTTTGTGGATAAGAAAAATAAGACTTGCTGACAGACTGAATGTTGGTTTGAGAGAAGGGTGGGTAGGGCCATGGATGGTCTAGTTAGTGGGCTGTGGCATGTGTCATTTCTTGACTCAAGCATTTAATAGCTCTTTTGCAAACAGTTGCTCCATCAGTCTTGGTTCCCAAGTAAGGGCCTAGTTGGGAGGCAATCTGCAGGTAGTTGGTATTGTTGACACATCATAAATGTTTTGGACAGAAGATTCTTTGTAATGGAAACATACATATGTTATTAGAGGGAATGGGAATAAAGGAATGGGAAATATTGGCATTAACAACTCTTTGAAGAAGTATGTTGCAAAGTATAGCCAAGAAACAGGGCAGTAACTGGCATTGGAAGTCGGATCAGTGCAAAGTTTTGTTTTCAGATAGAAAAAAAATGGCATGCATGATGTACTAGATGAGAATGACTCAGTAAAGTGAGAAAACTAACTGACATATGAAAGATATCACATGGCTTCAAGTTGTCAAAAGTGGTAAGGACAAAATATAACTGAAAGTGCAGTCTTGGACACCAGCGTGGCAAGGAGTATATGGCTGTGGGTGCTGGTGGATGAATAGAGATGCGGGGCTTCTCTATTGCTTTGATTTTCTTAGTAAAGTAAAAATCAAGGTCATTATGTTGGTGATGTAAGGGGATTGAGTAGGTAAGAAAATACATGAAACAGTCATGCAAGTCACTAAGAAACCATAAGTTCAGCAGTTCAGGCTTATACAAATCCAAAACCTGTGTTTTCCAGCAAGATTGCTTAAGAGTTAAAGGCATTGCTTAGGAATACCTTTAAAGAAATAGAATAAGTTTCAGTTTAATTTTTGATCAAGGCACAAACTACCATATGATCATATGTACTAACAACTGAGAGAAAATATTCAGAATATGTTATAAAGGAGCATGATCTAGGAGCCACAGGACCTATAGTCCAGAATAGTCTACATCTCTCACAGGCCTATGACACTGGTCAAATCACTGGGACCCTTTTTCTTCATTATGAAAATTCAGAGGTTTCAAGTAGTTTAGTAGTTTTTATTTTTTATACTTTCTGGAAACAAAATGCCTGGAATTAGATGATACTAAAAGATCCATGTCAGTGTTAGCATTAATAATGATAAAAGCATACGAATAGTAAGTCTCTTTAAAATGAAGTGCTATTTATATTAAGTTTATAAAGATTATACATATACAATGATAACATTTTAATTCCAAGCCTTTTTCTCTCTTATTTCTCTAATTCATAGTCATTTTTAGATCATATTTGTGCTCTGGATTTACTAAATAAATATGGTGGTATTATTAAGTTGTCATAGCTCCTTTAAATTTCAGCCAGTAACTTCTTAGAAGTTATTACTGAGCATTTTAGTTTGCAGTGAAAGTCAATATTATTATCATAAGACACCACTGGAAACTTCCCTGGTGGGACAGAGGAAGAACTACATTATAGGTATGGGTTTGCTAGTAGCTTAGTTTGAAATTTAAGAACAACTCATATCTTTTGTTGAGTAATTCTGTTTTATATAGAAGAAACAATACCCATTCTATCTGACACTCAGAAGTTGGCTGGAGAATCCATTTGTGTGTAATTTCCTCTGAGGAAGTGTGTGTAACAAAATACATGATTAGCTGGTTGATTTTACCAAAGCCCTAAATTAAGGGAGCTTGTTTACTTTGGGTAAAAGCGTTATTTCAATTGCATTTAAGAGGAAATTTCAAGAAACCAAGAAAGTCTATCATAGTGTTCACATTCACTTTAAATTTGTATTAGAGTAAATGTTAACAAAATGCCTAGCTAGCATCTGCCTAAAGGTTAAAAATATTGAATACCAATTGGTTATGAACCTCAGCACACACTACCCATTCATATAGGTTAGTGTCTGCAAATTCCAGGCAAACTGTTCATCTACTCTAGTAAGGGGAGGTTTTCTTACTCAGAGGAATATCATTTCTGAGATCTGAGAAGGCGGGATTGTGATATGATGGGAAAATCTAATCACAGTCACCCCACCCACCTGCCTCAATCCTACTAAACTTCCTTCCTTCTCCTCTTTCTTCCTTTTTTCCTTCCTTGCTTCCTTCCTTCATCCCCTCTCTTCTTTCCCCCCTTTTTTTCTTTCCTTCTTTCTTCTTGTTCGTTTCTTTTGTTCTATTGTTTATTTAATATTTAAAAGCACAAAGTAAAGACCTCTGCAAATTATTTATATTTTAAACCTCATAAAAAAACCTGCCAAAAGGCCTTAAAAAGTAATACCAAGTCAATTTAAATATTCAAAAAATGAAAGAAATCTGACTGAAGTAGATGTTCTACAAATCTTTACCTCCATTTTCTTTGATGCTGTGCAACCAGATAAAAATTTTTGGTGCTTTCTGCATATAAATAAGTAAAAATAAAATTCATATACATTTCATCTATCTTTTGCTGTAAATTGATAAAAAAAGAGAAGAAATGAAACAACACTCTTTAATTTCAAGGCTCTTTTCTTCCTTCAACTTCTTTTTATATAGTTCCCTTCCCATTTCCGGTTTTTGGCTTTTTGTTTGTTTGTTTTATATTATTTTGTTTTGCTCAACTTCCCATTCTTTCTCTCTGGGCTGTGTCTCAACCATTTTTTTCCTTTCTGTTTCCTTTTTTCTTTTTCTCATTCTTTGTCCCTATTGCATAACTGGTCTATGTGTAAAACAGACATTTTTAAATTATATTTTTTGATAAATGAAAGTTATGATTTATTAATTTAATTGCATAAATTTGGTATTTGCATTCTCTCAATTTCTATTAACTTGGTTGGGTCTATATATGCCTATGCCCTTCTCTAATTCCATAGCTGTGTTGGTAGGAAGGTAAATGTTCAGGAAAGATGGGCAATATTTTGCTTGACCTGAGTGAACTCCTAAGCCAGGCAACCATTTCAGTTCTCAGAAAGGGATAGCCCCTCCCTAAAGAGATAAAGGAGATGACTATTTGTGTGCAACCACAGTAATTGGTTATTATCCTACAAACATTGTGATTTATATTATATTATGAATACATAGAGATATGCCTGGAATTTGAATAGTTTTATAACTATTACTTATAATATTCCATTTGAAAATATTTGTTCCCTCCATTTTTTTTCTGGTTTTCAGCACCTTTCCAAAAAAAGACTTGTCATATTCTTTAAAAATACATACTTTAGGGGTATCTGGGTGGTTTAGTTGGTTAAGTGACTGACTTTGGATCAAGTCGTGATCTCACAGTTCCTGAGTTCGAGTCCTGCATCAGGCTCTGTGGTAACAGCTCAGAGCCTGGAGCCTGCTTCAGATTCTGTGTCTCCCTCTCTCTCTACCACTCCCCTCTCTCTCTCTCTCAAAAATAAATATTTAAAAAAATAAAAATAAATACTATCTTTTCACAAGTTAATAGTTTCTAATATGAAGCCACACTGTTGTTCCTATACTATGTTTCATAGTAGATTTGTTGAGGTGTAACATATTTAATAAACTAGTATAACTATTTTTAAGTTTTAACTTCTATGTTGAACCACAAAACTATCACCACTATCAAGATAATAAACAGAAACATCATCCCAAAAAAGAGTTCTTGACTCCCTCTCCAATGTCTTTTTTCAACTAATCCTCACCCAGCCCCAGCCCCAGGTAACCAATGATCTATTTTCTGTCATGATATATTAGTTTTCATTTTCTAGAAATATAAATATATGGGAGATATAAATGTATATGCATTTTTCCCACACAGCATAATTATTTGAGATTTATTCATGTTGTATATATTAATATTTCATTCTTTTTAATGCTGAGTAGTATTCTTTTGGGTGGATATACCATGATTTGTTTATCCATTTACCTGTTTCTGAAACATTGATGTTTCTATGTTTCCAGGTTTTGCTGATTTCAAACAGAACTTCTATAAACTTGTGTATACACTTTTGTATTAACATTTGTTTTCTTTTTTCCTCAGTAAATTCCTAAGAGCTGAATAGTTGGTTTACATAATATATATACATTGGATATCATCAAAAAAACCCCAGCTACACTGAAGTCCAAAATGGCTGCATACTTTTTACATTCCCATTTGCAGTGTCTTAAGAGTTTGTTCGTCCACATTCAGTAACACTTCAGCTAATTTAACATAAAGTATTTCTTTGATTATTTTCTCCAACAGTTACTATTTACCAGTTCTGGAAAACTGGGGTTAGAGGCAGCATGTTAGCCCATTAAAAGACAGAAAAACAGTATGTTTCTAACATCACAGGTTGCAAGATCCAACAAGATCAGTGACATCTGAAAGATGACAGTAGAAAGAAGTGGGGGAAGGTAGAGCAAACTTGTGGAAGGACATAAACTGGAGGTTCTTCCATTAATAATTGCATTACCGCAGTAAATAATAGGATGAGCTTTTCTGGAATAAGGAATTTCATCCAAATTAGAAAAGGGAGAAGAGGCTGGCTAAGTATATTTTACAAAAACTTTTTTGAAAAGAAGACAGAACAAGTGGTTTCTGGAAAATTTAGGTCTGGAGGGTAGCTCTGAGGACTAGAGGAACTTGGCTAGCCAAGGAGACAGTTTACAAACCCTAGACGACCAGACAACAGGAGTACCAAGAACTAAAGATAATTTCGTCTCTAGAGAAAGAACTAAATCCACTGGTTTCTTAGCAGAGGAAAACACTCTCTCAAAAGACAGGTTATTTTTGAAAGTTACAGGAATGAGCCTAGCAATTCAAATTCAACAAATTCAGAATTTTAGGGTTTACTTGCAACTGTGTCACTAAGATTAAGTCAGGATTGGTTGGAGGCTCACTAATTCCACACCCAGAATACTGAGTGAAAACACTAAAATAAAGTCTCTATTTTTTTTTTATAAACTTAAGAAATTTATCCTTTTGTAGCAATGTGGATGGAACTGGAGAGTGTTATGCTAAGTGAAATAAGTCATACAGAGAAAGACAGATACCATATGTTTTCACTCTTATGTGGATCCTGAGAAACTTACCAGAAGACCTTGGGGGAGGGGAAGGAAAAACAAAAGTTAGAGAGGGAGGGAGGCAAACCATAAGAGACTCTTAAAAACTGAGAATAAACTGAGGGTTGATGGGGTCTGGGAGGGAGGGGAAAGTGGGTGATGGGCATTGAGGAGGGCATCTGTTGGGATGAGCACTGGGTGTTGTATGGAAAACAATTTTACAATAAATTTCATATAAAAAATATAAATCAGTCAAGCAAAAAACAAAAAAACAAAACCCAAACAAAACAAAAAAATTGTTTTGAATACCTAAGTGGCAAACAGAACACCTAGAAAGTAATCAACAATGAGCAAAAAATGGGCTAAGTAGGATTTAAGTTGCTGTTTATTCACTTATTCATTCATTTTTCCAGCTACCTGATAGAAAGTGGGAAGTCAGTGACATTGCAACAAAGGGTCATTTTTCTATCCAGAGAACCTTCTCATTAAGTTTCAATTATTTTGCCACTTTGTGAAAACTGCACAGTTTTTCCATGTTTCTTACATTCCTAACACATATAGGTGGTTAATGTCTCTTCACATATGTTTCACAGCGGGATCTGAACTCTGAGAACACTTTCAGCTAAAGTTCTTTTCCAATAGAGCATGTAAATGTGACCCCTGATGGGTGGTGTTTCTTCAGACATGATAAGAATCACTGACTCAACCACTACACCACACATGAATAGTAGTGGAGACTTGCTTATTAAGGTTTCATTGGCAGTGGATAATAACAAATAGACCACACATAATGCTCCATGATGGGTGTTATGATTACATGAATAACTGAAAGAGAGAGAGAGAGAGAGGGGTAGAGAGAGAGAGAGAGAGAGGAGGGAGGGAAGGAGAGGGGGAAGGATGGAGGGAGAGAGGAGGGAGAGATGTCTTCTAGATGTTTAGCACCATGAAACAATCAGTGAGCAGCCATGAACAGTATCTAGGTGACTTCTGTAATATTTACTCACGGGAATGACGTGGATTTGGCAAAATATGATGTTGCAGAAATTATATGTGTTTAGTGAAATCAGTTAAGAAACTTTGTAGTTTATTGGATTTCTCCTTTACCTGAAATACATTAATATATCTGGAATTTCATCCTAATTTTTAAAAGAAAAAAAAAACTATATACATATAAGGGGATTCAAACTAGTACAAGTTTGTAAATTTTATACATTTTAGTTTAATTGGGTCCCAAATCACATAAAAATAGAATATTCCCAAATATTTAACAAAAACTGGTTTTTATAATTTTATAGTTTCAATGTATCTTTACTTGCAATTTCATTTGATTCTCTCAAGAATCCTGCTGAAGATTAACTGAACAAATAATCAAATGGCTTATTTCAAAATGGGAAATTGAGGCTCAAGTTACTAATAAAATTATACAGTCTGAAGATAGTTCTGCCTTCCATTTTATCCACTATAACCTTTATACCATGCCATATTGTGCCACAAAGTTTGTTTTCTCTACCATGGGTCATAGGATGGTGATGTGGATACTCAGTTTCTATTTCCTCCATCAAGCGGTCCTGCCAATAGCCAGGCAGTTCTAATCTATCCATAAGCTCAGCCACACATTTACAGCTCCTGCAAAAAGTTTGTTGTTTAACAAAAAAGGAAAATTTTGAGGACTGTGATTAGAGAGTTTGCCAGCTAGTGTCCCCACCGAAAACAGAGTGCAAGCTCAATACAAGATAATTATAAATCAATTGGGCACCTGTGTGGCCCAGTTGGTTAAGCAAAGGACTCCTGATTTTGTTTCAGGTCATGATCTCAGGATTAAGAGATAGAGCCCTGCATGGAGATTTCTCCCTCTTCCCTTGTCCCTCCTCCCTCAAACAGGGCCACTCACATGCTCTCTTTCTCTCAAATAAATAAATACGTAAATAAATAAATAATAAAAATTCTAGGAGACTTTAATCTACAATAATTTGCAAGGGAAGGTACAGTAACCAGGGTTTACCCCATGCCCTAAGGAATGCAGGTAAGGGGTGTGTTACTGGAACCTGGGATCAGAAAAAAAGGTTAAGAATAAGGTCTTCTGTGTTGAGAGAAAAGTGAACATGGCAAACCAAGGAAATCCTACAGGGAGAGTGAGGGAGATAAGTACTCTGATTTTACTATCTTTTCTATGATCTCCTGCCTGGGCTACTGTATCAGTTGAACACATAAAGGCACTGGATATATAGATGAAGTTAGGACAGAATGGCCTCTGGTTGTAGAAACATGGAGAAGGATGGAGAATGGATGAAGAAGAAGAAAAGGAAAAACAGAAAGACTTCAATGAAAATTTTATTAAGTTGACGAGACCACTTAGAATACTTCTACCTAATGGTGGGAAGTTCTCTCCATTCTCTACCCTCCCCCTCTTCGTAGAGGCTTAGTTCATACTAATTTGTAAAAATGAGCATAACTTGTACCTGTACAGGTATATGTAGCATCTGATTTCGGACTGTAAGAAGTATAAAGCTCTAGGCAATTATCCTACTACTTCACCTGTTATGCAAATGTAAGTGACTTCATATGTAAATGCACATTGTGGGCATTCTGTGACAGTTCCCAGATATATAATAAACAAGTTCAGATCTTTAAGACCTACGCAATTATAATGAATGAGTGAGTTATGTCAGGCTTAAGAAAAGACACATTTTGTTCAGTATTTAAGATGGTGAGTTCTACTTTCTCTTTATTATTTCTTCAAATTTATAGGGATGTGACTATAATTTTACTTCCTTCTTTCACTTCTATTGACAAAGAAGACAATACAAATAACACCAGACAATAATAAAAGCAAACTAACAAAACCTCAGCAATCCAGTATTAATTAGTTTATGTTCAAGGGAATAGTAGTATCTCTTGGCCACCTGCTAATTTTAGGAGGAATCCTGAAAGCACTTGACAGGCAACAGAAAAAGGTCTCAGGTGTACAGCAGCTTTGGGAATGTGGAAAAAACTGTTTTTGTTTAATCACGCTATCCTGAGGAAGTTACTAAAGAGTATTACCTTTGGGGATGTAAAGAGGTTATATCTTTTGTCATAAGGTGAGTTAACAGTTATATGTGACTGGTTATCTATTGATATGGTAGTATTGCCTCACATACCACCCACAACTCAGAGGCATACAACAATAAACATTGAAGACTGGCATGTCTTACAGCTTTTGTGGATCTAGACATGGCTTACTGTTACTGCTCATGCCTCTGTGCAGTAGTTTCATCTTTAAGGTCTCTGCTGGGGCACCTGGGTGGCTCAGTAGGTTGGGTGACCGACTTTGGCTCAGGTCATGATTTCCCAGGCCGTGGGTTTGAGCCCCACACTGGGCTCTGTGTTGACAGCTCAGAGCCTGGAGCCTGCTTCACATTCTGTGTCTCCCTCTCTCTCCCCTCCCTTCTCTCCCCCTCATGTTCTGTCTCTGTCTCTGTCTTTCTGTCTCTTTCTCCCTGTCAAAAATAAACAAACATTAAAAAAATAAAGTGTCTGTCAGCTGACTCTGCTAATCTTGACAGGGCTGACTCACATACTTGGGGCTCAACAGTTATCTGCGCATCTAAGATGGTCTCAGTTGGATTGATTGGGGCAAGTCAGCTCAGCTTCACCTCTCTTATCTTCCAACAGATAACAGTAGGCAGATTCTCTTGGTAAAGGGAGAAGGAAAAGTAAAAACCAGCCTCTGTGCACGTACTTTTCATGTTTCTGCTTGTGTTACATTTATTATCATCTTGTGGGCCAAAGCAGCACTGATTTTTCCTTTTTTTAAACTCTTTTTGGACTTGGTAACAATATTTTTCTTTCTTTCTTTCTTTCTTTCTTTCTTTCTTTCTTTCTTATTTTTCTTTTTTTCTTTTTTCTTTCTTTCTTTCTTTTCTTTTCTTTTCTTTTCTTTTCTTTTTTTCTTTTTTTTTTTTTTTACCAAAACACTATAGTTAATGAAATATTTTCTGGATTATTGAGGGAAGTCGGGGGGAAGGAATGAAGTAAGTACTTCTAAAACACCTGGAACAACCCATCTCATCAGCTGTGAAAGGAAGAATAAATTTGAGAGAAGAAGGATTTTTTTTTCCTTTTTGATCAAGAAAACACTTTTATGTTGCTCAATTTCTCATCCATTTTAGAGGGATGACAGAATACCATTCCATAAAGCCAGCCTTTTAACCAGCCTGAAGCAGCAGTTATGCATTCTCAACATTTACCTTAGAAAGAAACATTGGGTCTGTCTGCCTTGATAGTTTGGGATTTATTTGACTGACTTGATGATCTGACTCTAGGGCATGACTGCTCTTCTGAATTCCTTCTGCTTTCTTAAATCCTACTCATTCTTTAATGCTCACTTCATTTCCTTCTCTTATGTACTCATTTGTTTTTCCAGACTGCTCTAGCTTTTTTTGATATCCCCATTTCTGAAATCTCCGTGCATATTTTAAAATCTATACCATGAAATTTATTTCTGAAAAACTATTGTTTCTAGTACCTGGACAGACACTTAGTATGTGTTAGGTGCTTGGATCATATTTGCTTTAAAAAGAGGAGTGTTTATTTTATTTGTTGTTTAATGTGTCTTATTTCCAAAGATTATTTCAAAGATAAAGATAAAATGAAACCACACCATTTTTACAGCTGCACAGAAAAGGAGTAGTTGTTCTACTATTGAAATTATTCCATGATGGCAAAGAACTGAAGCCAGAGAATATAAGTATACTGGACTGTAGAAACGACTCCAACTTGGAGATTCTGAGAATGTTTTCTTGTCACAGGGAAGATATATATCAATTTTGGCAATAACACATAGACATTTTTTTTGTGAATTTCTTTGGAACTCTGATTTGCCTCCTTCCAAATTTAATCTCACAAGAACTAAATAGCCTTGAGGGAGAACATATACATTATTTTTTACATTTTAAATTTTTCTGAGAAAATCCATTCTTTATTGGAGCTAAGAAATGGAACAGGAGTTGCAGGAAATGAAGTGGGATAAAATTTGAGGAAAACCAATAATTTCTTGCCACATGGTTATTTCTGGACTTAATTGTTTTAGGTTCAGGATATGCAGAGGAGGGAAGTTGCCAAAAGAGACAGATCTAAGCCTGGTTCTTTATGGAGGATAGATCAGACCCCTAAAGGGTTTCTCTTCACCAAAGTTTTCTTGGGCAGTGAAGTATCATAAAAGGAATAGGTGAATGTCATGAATGCTTTACAGAGGAATAAAGGAGTTCTGAAAGACATGTGAGGGGAAAAGTATTTTCATTTGGTGTGTTACTGAAAGCAAACAGAGGCAATTATTTAAATTTGCAGCTGCTTGAGACAGTAGATAACAGGTGAAGCAGAAAATAGGCTAACTAAAAAGCTTCAAATAAAAAGTTGAGGAATGAGATGTCCATAAAGGCTTTGACAAGCTCTTATATGAATCCGAGGCCCTGAAAGGCCACAGATATGCATACTGTTGTGCACACACCCAGAGTTATGTATATGCTCAAGAAAGACCTGAAGACCTGAGAAGGCCCTATGCTCTTACCTCTGTCTACTCTTGAGGCTCTCACATGCAGAAATGAAGTCTAAGTTGAAGATGTCAACTGACTAAGTGAGGTTAAAGGTGTGCCTCCAATGTGAACAAAGAACTTCTCAGCAAATACAGAGATGTGTTTTTCAACAATTTTAGGAAGTCTTTGTCCAGTTATTAGCTGACTACTAAGCTGACTAAACAGAGACTCTAGAGCTACAGATGACAAAGAAAAGAAACTTACAGAATACATAATTAGTTTATAAAACTCATTAAATAAAGAAACAACAAAACAAAACAAAACAAAACAAAACTACAACAAACATCCACAGTCAGCCTACTTGGGAGCATGGGTGGAGAGGGGTGGGAAAATCTGATATCCAGAATTGCCTATGGTATTATTTACAATGTTTAGTTTTCAACAAAAAGTTATACACCATGCAAAGAATCTACAAAGTATGGCTCAAACAAAGGCGGAAAACTGGGGAGCCTCCGTGGCTCAGTCAGTTAAATGTCTGACTCTTGATTTCAGCTCAGGTCATTATCTCACAGTTCGTGAGACAGAATCCAGCATGGGACTCTGTACTGAGTGCAGAGCCTACTTGGGATTCTTTCTCTCTCCCTCTTTCTCTCTCTGACCCTCCCCCAACTCACGTCTGCCTGCATGTGCTCTCTCTCTCTCTCTTTCAAAATAAATAAATAAACATTAAAAAAGGGAGGGGGGTATCACAATAGAATCTGTCCCTGAGGAAGCCCAGATGTCAGATTTACTAGAGATTTTCACTCAGCTAGTTTAAATATGTTCCTATAAGTAAAAGGAATCATGTTTTAAAAACTAAAGGATAGTATGAGTATAATGTCTAACCAAATGGAGAGTAAACAGATAAAAATTATAAATAAAAGAACCAAGTAAGATTCTGGAGTTAAAAACTACAATAATTTCAATGAAAAATTCACTGGAGGACCACTACATCAGATTTGAGGAGGCAGAGGAAAGATTCGGAAAATTTGAAAATAGGGTTAATTGAGAATATCACGTCTAAGGGACAGAAAGAAAGGAGAATAAAGAAAAAAAGAACAGATATTCAGAAATTCTGGTATACAATCAAGTACATCAAACACGGAGTCCAGGAAATTGAGGTGTTCAAAATAAGGAAAAATGTTTGATGAAATAATGTCCCAAACTATCTCAAATTTACCAAAATATATGGATCCACACACCAGAGAACCTCAACAAATTTCAAGTAAGATAAACTCAAAGAGATCCACACCAAGACATACCATGACCAAACTGTCAAAAAAACAAGACAACGAATCTTGAAAGCAGCAAGAATTATTTGCAAACACATTCTCTATAAGAAATCTTAAATGGGGTCCTTCAGGTTGAATGGAAAAGTATTTAACAGTAACTTGAATCCACATGAAGAAATAAAAGTCAATGATAATGGTTAACTACACTGATAGAAATACGTTTTCGTTTGTAACATTCCTCCTGTATGACTGAGAAGACAATTGCCTAAAGCATCAATTATAAATCTATATTAAAGGGCACATAATGTATAAAGATGTAATTTGTATGACAATAATAGTACAAAGGAGAAGGAGCAAACAGCTATTATAGGAACAAAGATTTTGCCTATTATTGGGGTTAAGTTGGAATTAATCAGAACTACATTGTTATAAATTAAGAGATTAATTGTAATCCACAGGGTGACCATTAATAAAGTATGTCCCAGTAAATTGTAAATGACTGAAATAATACAAGATATCTTAGCTGACCACAGTGGAATTAAATCAGAAGTCAATAACATTTGGGCTCTCTCCATATTTTGGCTATTGTTAAAGACAACACACTAAGGATTGATGGAGGGAGGTAGGTGTGAGATGGGCTGGATGGGTGATGGTATTAAGGAGGGCACTTGTGATGAGCACTGGGTGTTGTATGTAAGTGACGATTCACTGAATTCTACTCCTAAAACCAATATTGCACCGTATGATAACTAACTAAAATCTAAATTGAAAAAAAATTTAAAAGTCAATAACAAAAGGAAATTTGGGAAATTTACAAATATATCAAAATTAAATAGCAAATTCATAAATTTAGCAATGACACAAGGGATAAATCACAATGGAAATTAAAATAATTCAAGATAAGTAAAACAAAAATAAAACAAACTAAAATTTATAGGATGAAGCTATAGCTGTGTTTATAGGAAAATATGTATCTATAAATGACTATATTTTAAAAAGATTAAATTAATAACCTAATTTTACAACTAAAGAAACAAGAAAATATGAGCAAACTAAACCAAATACAACGGAGCAAAAATAAATGATAGAAAATCCAAAAGCAGTAGAGAAAACAAAACTAAAAGGTGTTCTTTGAAATTTCCAAAAATTGACATACTGTTAGCTTGACAGCACAAAAAAACAAGACTCAAAGTACTAAAATTAGAAATGAAAGAGGGAACATTACGAAGAATTTATAGACTTAAAATCAATTATAAGGAAATACTAAAAACAATTGTAAGGCAAAAAATTAGATAACTTACATGAAATTGACCAATTGGTAACAGACATGTAACAATTAAATGGATTGAGTCAGTAACTAAAAACTTTCTATTCACAAATGAAAGTACAGGACTGGACTTCAGTTAGTTAAAAAATGGCCAAAGAATTTGAAGTCACTTCTCCTATGAAGATACACCAATGGTTAATTAGCACATAAAAAGATGCTCAATATCATTAATCATTAGGGAAATGCAAAGCAAAACTATTAAATACCACTTCATACTTGTTAGGAGGGCTGTAATAAATAAAGACCATAGCAGGTTTTGAAGAGAACCTTGACAATGGCACTCTCTTACATTGCTGGTGGGACTGTAGAATGGTACAGCTATTGTGGAAACCGTGTGACAGTTCTTCAAAAGTTAAACCTACTCACTATGTTATTTGGTATGTACCCCCAAGAACTGAAAACATATGTTCACAACAAAACTTAGGGGCACGTGGGTGGCTCAGTTGGTCAAGCATCAGACTCTTGGTTTCAGCACAGGTCATGAATTCACGGTTTCATGAGTTCAAGCCCCGCATCAGGCATGGAGCCTGCTTGGGATTCTGTCTCTCCTCTCTCTGCCCCTCCCCACTCATTCTGTCTCTGTCTCTCTCAAAATAAATATTCAAAAAAAAAAAAACTGTACCCAAATGTTCATAATAGCTATTCTTAATGGATAAAGAGTAGAAACAACTCAAATGTCCATCAGCTGATGAATGGATAAACAAAATTGTGGCATATCCATTTAATAGAATAGTATTTCCCTATGCAGGGAATAAAACATACACTAAAACATAGATGAATATTGAAAATATTATGCTAAGTGAAACTACCCAGACACAAAAGCTCACATGATTCCACGTGTATGGTAGTCCAGAATAGGCAAACCTCTGGAGACAGAAAGTTGGGTATTTGCTGCCAGGATTTAGAGGGAGGGAAGAATGGGGGTGATTGCTAATAGGCTGTGATTTCATTTTAGGGTGATGAAAATATTCTTGAATTAGCAAATCATGATGGCTTCAAAACATTGCTTATTATAACAAAACCCACTGGTTTGCACCTGAAAAGGATAATGTTTAAAGAATATAAATTATATGTCAATAAAAAATCAACTTAATTGAGGCATAATTTATTACATTTACTCAGATTTCAGTTTTTGCAGAATATGTGAATACAGTCTCTCCATTAATTAGTTCATCAATCTCTCAGCTTTCACTGTGTAGATCTTGCACACCCATTATTCAATTTATCTCTAATTAGTTCATATTTTGAAGGCAATACTGCACTTATTTTACTTTCTGGTTGTTCAATGCTAATATATGAAAACATGTCTTTTGTATATTTTATAGGATTCTGTGGCCTTGCTATCAATTACTAGTTCTTGCAGCTTGTTGTTGGTGTTGTTGTTGTTGCAGGAGTAGATTCCCTTGGATATTCTATATATATGATCATATAATCTCTAAATAAAGAAAGTTTTGTTTTCTTTACAATCCAGATGCATTTTATTTCTTTTAAATCTATGGAGACATACTGGTTTTTGTTCTGTTTTGTTTTTGTACCAGAATAATGTGTATCTTGGTATGTATTCCATGTATGCTTGGAAAGAACTACTGTTGGGTGAAGTTTTCTAGAAATGCCAGTTAGGTCTGGGTATTTCATAGACTTTTTTTTCAAGTTGCTCTTTGTTAATCATTCTATCAGTTCTTGAGAGAGAAGGTATTGAAAATTCTAACTGTAATTGTGGATTTGTCTGTTTCTCTTTTTAGCTTTCTTTATTGTTTGTCTCCTATATTTTGAAGTTCTCTTATTAAGTTTATAGGATTATGGTAGCTCTCTTAATATAATCATTATGGCCTCTTGACAAACTAACTTCATTATCATTATGAAATAACTATCTTCATTTCTGATATTTCTTGACTTAAATTTTACTTTTCATTAATGTAGCCACTTCAGCTGTTTTTATTAGCACTAGCATGGTATTTCTTTTTCTTTTTCTTTTTAACCTATATGTGGCTTTATTTTTAGTTTCTTGTAGACAGCACATAGCTGTATGTAGTGATTTAAAATACGGCAATAGATTATTTGATATTCCTTCCTTCAACAGTTGAAGCATCTTTCTCTTCCCCTTTAGTGAAGGTTAGACTTAAGGATTCACTTTTAGCAAATTGAATAAAGCAGACACAGTAACATAAGACTTCAAAAATAAGGTCCTAAAAGGCACTTCAGTTTCCTCCTTGTTGTCTTCTTTAAATAACTCATTCTGGAGAAGCTAGTTGCTTTATCTCAAGGACACTCAGTCAGCATTGTGAAAAGATCCAAGTAGTGAGGAACTGGGTGGTCCTGCCAACAAATGGATCTTCCAGCCCCCATGAAGCCTTTCAGGCACTGAACAATCACGTGACTGCCATCCCATAAAAGACCATGAGCTGGAACCTCTCACTAAAGCTGTTTTCAGATTTATGACCCTCAGTCTTATTATTTATCCAACCAAATAATCTTTGCCTTTAATTGGCTTGTTTGGGCCACTGACATTTTATGTGACTATCAATGTGATTGGGCTTAAATCAACAATATTGTTCTTTGTTTTTCCTTCCTTCCTTTTGTTCCAATTCATAAACACGATACACTTTATTCCTTCCTTTCTTCTTTCTTTCCTTCCTCCCTTCCTTCCTTCCCTCCCTCCCTCCATCCCTTTCTTTTTTCTTTCTTTCTTTCTTTCTTTCTTTCTTTCTTTCTTTCTCTCTCTCTTTCTTTCTTTCTTTCTTTCTTTCTTTCTTTCTTTCTTTCTTTCTCTTTCTTTCTCTAAGTAAGCTCCATGCCCAACATGGGGCTTGAACTTACAACCCTGAATTCAAGAGTTACTTGCTCTTCTGACTGAGCCAGCCAGTTCCCCTCTATATTTATTTAGATGTTCTTTCATTTCTCTTGTCAATATTTTGCAGTTGTCAATTTAGAAATATCAACATGTTCAATTAATTTATTCATAATATTATATGTTTTTTATGACATTGCAAACATCATTTTAAAATAATGTTTTTAATTATTTGTTGGCAGCATGTAAAAATACAATTGACTTTTGTATATTAACCATATATCCTGGCATCAAAGTAATACTTTTGGAAGGAAAATAAGTTAGAATTTCTTTTACATAACTAATATATATATACACATATATATGTGTGTATATATATATATTAATGGTCTATATTTTAACATAAAATCAGGTATGTATATGTATGTATATGTATACATATATATGTATGTGTGTATGTATATATATATGTGTGTATATATATATATATATATATATATTTTAATGGTCTATATTTTAACATAAAATCAGGTTAAATTGAATATTTTAGTTTTTTGTCCAGACAGCATGTAATAGTTTTCAATAAGGACTTTCTGAAACAATGATTCCACTTTGTATCATTACCATTCAAAGTGACAGAGCATGGGGGAAAGGGTAAAAAGCAAAATAAAACAAAACAAACAAACAAACAAACAAACAACAAAAACATATTGATAGGCCAGACTAATGGTAGGGATTTCAAGTTACAAGGTACAGCTCCGTATTTAGTAAGTCTTCTGATACTTCCCAAATTAAGCCATGAAAGTAACCACATAATCTGCCAATTTATTTATTTATTTAAAAAAATTTTTTTTCAACGTTTATTTAGTTTTGGGACAGAGAGAGACAGAGCATGAACGGGGGAGGGGCAGAGAGAGAGGGAGACACAGAATCAGAAACAGGCTCCAGGCTCTGAGCCATCAGCCCAGAGCCCAACGCGGGGCTCGAACTCACGGACCGCGAGATCGTGACCTGGCTGCAGTCGGACGCTTAACGGACTGCGCCACCCAGGGGCCCCCTTTAATCTGCCAATTTATAGACATGATGCAGTGTCCATTCTTTCTGGAGAAGCAATTTACCAATCCCAACATGAATCTATGGCAAACACGGCATTAAAAATATATATGCAAGTATATGGAGGTTTTTTTTTTTCTCTAGATACATATCTGTTATTTATTTTATTGCCAAAGAGTTGCAAAATGTATATAGTTTCACATTCCTAACCCTTGCAGTTCTGAAAAACCATCTGCAGGAATCTTCATTTGTTTGGAATCAAAAGGACAGCAGCTTTTTCAAAAAGGAGGTTCCTATTCATGGACTTGAGAGTATATAGCTATTTTTTTCCTAGACAATATTTATTCTTTCTAAAGACCCAGTGAACTTTGATGTCTTATAAACTTGGAAATACGTTTTTGTGATAAGAGCAATATTTCACTGTATCTGGGAGTAGGTAGGAGTTTGGAAGACTATGTTTCTTTGTTGATTTCACATATATAAGATATATATAAAATTTTTCTATGTTGTTTAAATGAGTCCTGTGCAACTGGTCTAAACTGTCCAGTATGGTTTTTTTTGTTTTTTTGGTTTTTTTTTTGGTTTAAAGGATATGGAGTTCATGATGTTACTTTTGTGAATTTTGGCATTATTTGAATAATTCAAGATTTATTCTACAAGCTATAAGTGCTAAACTTCTCATATGTATGAACATCTGAAATAAATAGGCCTCAAAACCCATAATTATTATTTTTTTAAGTTTATTCATTTTTGAGAGAGAGAGAGAGACAGAGAGAGAGAGAGTGAGAGAGAGAGAGAGAGCTGGGGAAGGGCAGAGGGAGAGGGAGACACAGAATCAGAAGCAGGCTCCAGACTCTGAGCTGTCAGCACAGAGCCTGATGTGGGACTCGAACTCATGAACTGTGTGATCATGACCTGAGCCAAAGCTGGACGCTTAACCAACTGAGTCACCCAGACGTCCCTCAAAACCCATAATTATTAAAAATAAAGAAATCATATACATTTCTAGCAGGATTTACATAAAATACAAAGTCTAGAATTTGAAAGGGATAGTTTTAGGTGCCCAAATTCAAAAGACTAAATATCCAAATTATTGTTATATAGATAAATTATCGATGGATAGACATTTTTAATTTAAAAAATAATAATTTATTTTAAAAATAGCAAGCTGATGAAACAGAATATTTCTATGTTTCTATACCTTTTCTAGCATCCATAGTCCTTCATATGTTGCCAGGTATGGAGAAAAATTCAGGATTTATGTGGAGAATAGCTGAAAGTAATTGGACCAAAGATGGACCTGATCATCCAATCCCACCATTTCTTTTGTCTTCCATTAAAATTTAGAGTTTTGTCTCTCTTGTTTTAAATTCTCCACTTAAAGTAAGGACAATTCAGAGATATAAATCTGAAAAGCATCAATCTTTCCACTCATTCATATGCAATAGGCTTTTGTTTAATGTCTTCAGTGCACTAAGATACATGCTAATATTAAGGATATAAGGATGAATTATCTGACTCTAGGGACCACAATGTTGTCTTATTATTTTTAAATAATCTTTATACTTAACAATGGGCTCACACTTACAACTCTGAGATCAAAAGTAGCATGATCTACCCTGAGCCAGGTGCCCCCACAATTTGTCTTAATTTGATGAATCATGGCAATGAAGATTATAGCAAATTTTATTTTAAGTAATTTATTTTTATTTTCTAAATTTATTCAAAAAGGTATGAGTCAGAACCACCATTCTATGACATAAAGTTTGACTCAAACCAGAAAATCTCTATATTGTTCAATATTAGTAACAGGAAAAATACTTAAACTTTTATTGTGAGATTTTAGAGATTCTTAAAAGTTTAGTGATCATTAAAATTCAATTCCTTGGAGCTATAAAATAAAATTATTGCTTTTGCTCCATGTGAATTGGTGCATATATTATTTAAACTACTGTTAATTTGTGTGCCACACTGAAATAATTGCTCTGGAGTCCATAATATCATTTGTTGAGGAATCAAGATACCATTGCTTGATTAGATTTAAATTTCATCTTAAAAATTAACCTGAAAATTTCTTCATTTGATTAGACACATGTCTAAATTATAACCAAGAAATGCAAATAATATTTCCATATATTTACTGATAGACTAGAATTCTAAATTATTGCAACATTGAAACAGGTTCTTTAGAGTATATATTTTCAATTACTTCCAATCAATATATCTGTTGTAAACATAAAAAGAACAAGTATAGTTAAAATATTAGAGGATGGAAATGATGAACTTAAATATAATATTTAAATAAATGCCAATGATTTATTCATTACAAATTATACAAGGAGAGAATATTATTTCAAAGTAACATTATAATATATACTTTATTGAAAAATACCTGGTTATTGAAAATACAGTTAGAAGATAATTAGAAAGTATAATGAACTTTGTGGTAATTAATTAATGCCACAAACAGATATTAAATAACTGACTGTGTTGTATGAAGAAAATTATAATATATACTAAAAACATTTTATAAAAAAATTGACACACATTTGACAAAACTTGCTGTATATATATGTGATATTCTATGTATATAAAATTTATGTTATTTTAGAATAGTCAATAATAAATGATGTTATAAAGATCATCAATGATACACAGGCATTTTCCTGTCAATCTTTACTGCAATGATTTAATAAATGAAGCTTTGATTGTGTCAAAACTGGAAGTAAACTTGTTCCTGTCTCCCGTGTTGCTTTCTATTTACCTGGATTGTATATGAAGGAGGATTGACCTGGAATGTATATGAATATCATTAGCTCAAGAGATAGATCTGATGTCCCAATTATAAAATGTTAATGATAATGATAACAATATCTTACTGTATCCCAATCACTTGTTCTAAACACTTTACTGTGTTTACTCATTTACTATTCACAGCAAACTTATATGCACATAATATTATTATACCCATTTTACAGTCAGAAAAACCACACCCAGATACAGGTAGGTTTTTCTTTTCTTTTTTCTTTCTTTTTTTTTTTTCAGACCACATGCTCCAAACATATATTCTTAGCCTTGTCTCAGAAGCAACCACTAGTATGATTTTGGTGTATATTCATCTAGTCCATTTTTACTTTTACATTCATATATCTAGCCATAGACAATACATAATGATGTGACCTGTGTTTTAAATGCATATAAATAGTTCAGACTGTATGTGCTGTTCTGAATTTACTTTCAATATTTAGACATGTTGATATATGTTTTGCTTATTCCTTTTAATTTTACATTTTAGTCCAACCATCTTAATTTTATAACTATGAAATAAAAGGTGAGCTAAGGTATTTTATTTAATAAGGTTAATTTAGTAAATTAACATTCAGTTCCCTTGACTGTCAAGCCAGTACCTCTTCCATATAGCAGCCACTACTATTTACATCCTGTGAGATCTTGCGTAATACACCATTATAGATTTCTGCATTCTCATTAGTAAATGTGGTAAAGATGATACAACTGAATTAGACGGTCTCTACCTTCAAACGTCTAAAAGCCACAACTCTGAAAACCTGTTTCATAAGGACTATATTATGTATTTCCTCATGAATATATTGGCTTCTTGACATTACATTTTGTGTGTTCTCCTGAAATCTCTCATAGTTCTGGTACATACATAGTTAGGGAGGAATCAAGATGTGAGGAACTTATCTGACCACTGTACACTAATCTATCCAATATTCTCTGAATTGCCTTTCTGGAAGAGTTCCTCCATTATGTACTCTGCTATTCTCATTACTTTGCCTACAGGACCAACTTAGTGATATCAAAAGAAATGATAGGGCTAAAGTCTTTTAAATCATATTTCCTTTTGCCATAGCTATTAAAACTGTCCTTTGCACTTAATCATGTGTGTGTGTATGTGTGTGCGGTTTCTTGAGCTTTAAAAAAAAACATTTAAAGAGAAATCCACTAAATGATAGCTTTCTCTAATATGTTTAATATAAATGATGAGGGCTCACACTTCCATTTTCATTCCAAATATATACTTTCCAAATGCTTTTGTGTAATATGAAAACCCTTGAGTTCAAGAAGCACTAGGATTTTCTTTATTCTCTGAGTATAATATTTCTAGTCTCCAATGTCCTTACAGTCTCTAGTCTCTGATAAATAGCCAGAGGATTAATGTTTTAGTGAAAGCGAGCTTGTCACCTTCAAAAGGAAACCTCTTCAAATCAAAGTATCTTATGTGCCTTGACTACAAAGTGAATTTTAAATAAACACTGTAAAAGAAAGAGAAATTATCTTTCCAACTATTTTTCTGCTTGTACCAATTTGTACCTATGTTATCCACACACAAATGTATATTTAAAACTGTACATACTAACTTGCGGAGATCTCTATACATATAGAATTCGTAGGAATTCTCTCTTAAGTGACAACAACAACAAAGGTAAATGTCTGCACATTGCTTTATTTAAGTAATTTAATTATCTATTATAGGTCATACTATCTTAGGGTAATATGATTGCAAAAATATACTGTGAAGAGATTAAAAAATCATTCTCCAATTTTTTTAAGGTTCATAGATATTAATGGTAAAATTTAATTTCTCTAGCACAGTAAATTGGTATAACCAAAAATTTTATTAGATCTCCCATATGCTGGAAACATAGAGGAATCCAAATAGCAAATAAATATGACAAAATTGTTTCATGTCAATAAAGCACTGGAATGATGTGGAAAGATGTTACCCAAACTACTAATTCTTTTCTTCTTTTATTCCTGTTACTGACTCATTACCTTCCTACCAAGTTCTAATGTGAAAGTAAATGATACAGTAAGTAGATGCTGAAAGGAGGAATGTCTAAAGGAACAAATAAATAAAAACATTTAAAAATATCTATCCTGCTTCTACTCACCTGATCTGATTTACTAGAGAAAAATGTGGTGATTTTATAACTTTAGTTTTATTTGTTTGCCATTTATTGTATTATTCTGAGACCCTCTTTGTTTACTTTTTTTCTAACGGGTAGGGTAGGTTAATGGTGATTCAGTTTGCTTTATCTAAGAAATCTATTGATCTAGAAATCATCAGTTTTCCCAACAACTTCAATAGCTTGGAGACTGCTGCATTTGTCATCACAAAAATCATGTTACATAATTTAAGTGTTATTTAATAACATATCTGACAAAGTAATTGTTTTTTTTAATACTGGTTCATTTTAATTTGACTACTTCAATGACAGCATCCAGGGAGGCAACTTGAATATTTCTAAATCCATTTTAGGCAAGCTTCTTCTGGGAGGTGTTCATGCTGTTAGCTAATCTCATTCCTAGTGATTTAATTATTATTTAACCAAAGAAAGTATTATTTTTCTGAGATTTGCCTGTTTTACCTTCTTTTCTAATTCTTAGTGCCAGTCCTTATAATGAGCCTACTGGGAGATATAAAGTCTTCTGTAGAACACACTCATGTACAACATGGGATATTTTTACATATTTGACTTAAAAAATCATAACCAAATAATTTATGGAACAGATAGATAGTGTTCAATACCATTTTACTACTTCTTTTATATATCTGATTTAAATCCTTCACACTGTAGAGTACTAGATTAAGTCTTTTCTAAAATATAATGAAAATATTATTATTTCAATGTTTTATAGTCTCATTATATTTTCAAGAACTATTATCAAAACCAATGACATGCTATAATTTTAGCTTCATGCCTTAATAAAAGTATTATGTGTAATGAATAAGGGTACACTAAAAAATATGTTTGATCTAAAACACAAAGTGGGACTCTCATAAAAAAATGTCTCAATAATGAATTCCACAAAAATGTATAAGAAAAGAACAGTATATGTTAGGATAGTATGTGAATTATTAACAGATGCCAATTTTGTTCATTTCTGTCCCAACTTCCATATTAACTTTATATTATTTCCTTATTTTGGTTTATGAGATATGAGTCTGACATTACCCCAGGGAGGGGAGTGGTCCTGGGGTAACTGTTGGACCAAAATGTCTAATTCACAACTTTACATTTGAAAAATAAACATTCCCCTGAAAAGATACAGCTCAAGCAAAAGAAACTCAAATGAAATATGCAGAAGATCAGGCACAAGTAGCCACTCCACAGCCCTCTACCATTACCACTGCTCTTTAAAGAAGAGATTTGAAAGTAACCTATCATGAGTATTAGATGCCGGTGGCATGACGTGCATCTTCCTCTGTCCTCTGTTCCAAATTTGAGACTATAGGATCTCCAGATGGCTGTGTGGGGTGGTAGGAACAGATTGGGCTTAGTGATAGATTCAGGTAAGCGCAGAAAGTATCTGAACATTTCCAGAGCCAAGAACGCTGTGAAACAGAGGTAAAGCTACAGAGTAGCATGTAACCTAGAGGGATTTTTCCTGGCATAATGAGAGACTGAGGCCATGGTTTCAGAAGATCTCAGTATGAGTGAAAAATAGGGAATCTCCATACATGTATTTGGAAGTGAATGTATTAATTTATATGACATCAGATGAAATACTACTTATATAACATCGCTGAAATGTTATAGGGAGGACAAAATCAATCTATAATTAAAGCAAAACTGTCAAGGCTAAATCTCACAAACAAAAAGGATTTCTCTTGAGAAGGGCATTATAAAATATATAATTTAGAAGTACATTGAATATCTGGACATATGAAGTTTCCATGTCTAATGAATGAAATTACTATTAAAATTAGTTCATATTCCAGAGTCAAAACCTATTACTTAGTTATTTTTAAATAATAACTGTTTTGGCAAAATATCGTGGTCAATTTCTAACTGTTTAAATGAAAGTTCTGATGATTAATTACAATTGTCATTAGCATGAACAAAATCTCTATGCATACAAAAAATTACAATGTTTGTGTTTCATTAATATTTTGATGTGCAGATCAGCAATTATTTTTTCCCAGACATATAAGATTAAAATTCAGCTTTAGCTCAGTTTTATTCAAATTTTTCAGATTGCTTAATCATTGTATTTTTCCCAGAAATCTTTATTTCTAAACTTTAATAATGGTTAACTCTGAGGGCTATTATTTAATACAAAAGTAGTGTCACGTTTGTGGGTTACATGCAATAAGTTAAGCTCAAATACACACAGACAATAGTCTAGTTGACTTGAAGGACATAGGTACAAAAGAATTGCTGATGAGCACGGAAGAGACTTAGCACCTTGAGAGCCTGAATGTCCCTATGAACTCTGAGAAATCAAAGTTATGGACGTTCAGTTCTGCCACACAACCGTTATTTATGCTTCTAGGTTTGTCAGATGTAGGTATATTTAACAAGTTTACCAACTTCATCTGAACAAATTAAATTTAACACAGTTTACAGGATATACCTAACACTTGCAACTTAATTTTTACTTGTAGAGATCAGATTTGGAGTTAGATGTCCAAAATTACTGTTTACATGTCTCTACAATTAACAGTCTTTTCTTTTTTTATCTTTTAAGAAGGCTTCACACTCAGTGTGGAGGCCAATGTGGGGCTTGAACTCATGACCCCGTGATCAAGACCTGAGCTGAGATCACAAGTCAGATACTTAACTGACTAAGCCACCCAGGCACAGCTACAATGAATACTTCTAAGAGATAGTGGGAGGTGTATTATTTTAAAGGGATATCGGGGGTATTTTATTTTTAATTTCCATTATTTTGTTTAATTAATTTTTAAGAAAAATATTAGTTTTGTAATTAAATAAGACAAGGGAAATGTGTTTCTTTGAGCTGTTTTTGCTTGAAATTAGGAAGATAAAACTATATTCTACTTCTTTGTATAGAAATTAATTATTCCAATTGAAGCAAATGTAACATTTATATTCAAAAAAATTAAAAGATCCCTTAATCAAGCTAATAATATAAGAAACATAAAGGGAAAGTTGCGGCAAGATGGCGGCTTAGGAGGACGCTGGGCTCACCGCACGTCCTGCTGATCACTTAGATTCCATCTACACCTGCCTAAATAACCCAGAAAACCGCCAGAGGATTAGCAGAACGGAGTCGCCGGAGCCAAACGCAGACGAGAGGCCCACGGAAGAGGGTAGGAAGGGCGGCGAGGTGGTGCGCACTCCACGGACTGGCTGGAGGGAGCCGGGGCGGAGGGGCGGCTCGCCGGCCAAGCAGAGCCCCCGAGTCTGGCTTGCAAAAGCGGAGGGGCCTGACGGACTGTGTTCCCACAACAAGCGCGACTTAGCGTCTGGGAGGTCATAAGTTAACAGCTCTGCTCGGAAAGCGGGAAGGCTGGAGGACAAAGGGAGGGAGAGCTGCTGAGCCCCCTGACAACAGAGCTCAGTTTGGTGGGGAACAAAGGCGCTCGCCAGCGCCATCTCCCCCGCCCATCCCCCAGCCGAAATCCCAAAGGGAACCGGTTCCTGCCAGGGAACTTGCTCCCTCCGCGCAAACACCCAACTCTGCGCTTCGGCGGAGCCAAACCTCCGGCAGCAGATCTGACTCCCTCCCGCTGCCACAGGGCCCCTCCTGAAGTGGATCACCTAAGGAGAAGCGATCTAAGCCTGCCCCTCCTGCCCCCGAGCACCTTGCCTACCCACCCCAGCTAATACGCCAGATCCCCAGCATCACAAGCCTGGCACGGTGCAAGTAGCCCAGACGAGCCACACCACCCCACAGTGAATCCCACCCCTAGGAGAGGGGAAGAGAAGGCACACACAAGTCTGACTGTGGCCCCAGCGGTGGCCTGGGGGCAGACATCAGGTCCGATTGCGGCCCCGCCCACCAACTCCAGTTATACACCACAGCACAGGGGAAGTGCCCTGCAGGGCCTCACCACGCCAGGGACTATCCAAAATGACCAAGCGGAAGAATTCCCCTCAGAAGAATCTCCAGGAAATAACAACAGCTAATGAGCTGATCAAAAAGGACTTAAATAACATAACAGAAAGTGAATTTAGAATAATAGTCATAAAATTAATCGCTGGGCTTGAAAACAGTATACAGGACAGCAGAGAATCTCTTGCTACAGAGATCAAGGGACTAAGGAACAGTCACGAGGAGCTGAAAAACGCTTTAAACGAAATGCATAATAAAATGGAAACCACCACAGCTCGGCTTGAAGAGGCAGAGGAGAGAATAGGTGAACTAGAAGATAAAGTTATGGAAAAAGAGGAAGCTGAGAAAAAGAGAGATAAAAAAAATCCAGGAGTATGAGGGGAAAATTAGAGAACTAAGTGATACACTAAAAAGAAATAATATACGCATAATTGGTATCCCAGAGGAGGAAGAGAGAGGGAAAGGGGCTGAAGGGGTACTTGAAGAAATAATAGCTGAGAGCTTCCCTGAACTGGGGAAGGAAAAAGGCATTGAAATCCAAGAGGCACAGAGAACTCCCTTCAGACGTAACTTGAATCGATCTTCTGCACGACATATCATAGTGAAACTGGCAAAATACAAGGATAAAGAGAAAATTCTGAAAGCAGCGAGGGGTAAACGTGCCCTCACATATAAAGGGAGACCTATAAGACTCGTGACTGATCTCTCTTTTGAAACTTGGCAGGCCAGAAAGAATTGGCATGAGATTTTCAGGGTGCTAGACAGAAAAAATAGGCATCCAAGAATCTTCTATCCAGCAAGTCTGTCATTTAGAATAGAAGGAGAGATAAAGGTCTTCCCAAACAAACGAAAACTGAAGGAATTTGTCACCACTAAACCAGCCCTACAAGAGATCCTAAGGGGGACCCTGTGAGACAAAGTCCCAGAGACATCACTACAAGCATAAAACATACAGATATCACAATGACTCTAAACCCGTATCTTTCTAAAATAACACTGAATGTAAATGGATTAAATGCGCCAACCAAAAGACATAGGGTATCAGAATGGATAAAAAAACAAGACCCATCTATTTGCTGTCTACAAGAGACTCATTTTAGACCTGAGGACACCTTTAGATTGAGAGTGAGAGGATGGAAAACTATTTATCATGCGACTGGAAGCAAAAAGAAAGCTGGAGTAGCCATACTTATATCAGACAAATTAGACTTTAAATTAAAGGCTGTAACAAGAGATGAAGAAGGACATTATATAATAGTTACAGGGTCTATCCATCAGGAAGAGCTAACAATTATAAATGTCTATGCGCCGAATACCGGAGCCCCCAAATATATAAAACAATTACTCATAAACACAAGCAACCTTATTGATAAGAATGTGGTAATTGCAGGGGACTTTAATACACCACTTACAGAAATGGATAGATCATCTAGACACACGGTCAATAAAGAAACAAGGGCCCTGAATGAGACATTGGATCAGATGGACTTGACAGATATATTTAGAACTCTGCATCCCAAAGCAACAGAATATACTTTCTTCTCGAGTGCACATGGAACATTCTCCAAGATAGATCATATACTGGGTCACAAAACAGCCCTTCATAAGTTTACAAGAATTGAAATTATACCATGCTTACTTTCAGACCACAATGCTATGAAGCTTGAAATCAACCACAGAAAAAAGTCTGGAAAACCTCCAAAAGCATGGAGGATAAAGAACACCCTACTAACGAATGAGTGGGTCAACCAGACAATTAGAGAAGAAATTAAAAAATATATGGAAACAAACGAAAATGAAAATACAACAATCCAAACGCTTTGGGACGCAGCAAAGGCAGTCCTGAGAGGAAAATACATTGCAATCCAGGCCTATCTCAAGAAACAAGAAAAATCCCAAATACAAAATCTAACAGCACACCTAAAGGAAATAGAAGCAGAACAGCAAAGGCAGCCTAAGCCCAGCAGAAGAAAAGAAATAATAAAGATCAGAGCAGAAATAAACAATATAGAAACTAAAAAAACTGTAGAGCAGATCAACGAAACCAAGAGTTGGTTTTTTGAAAAAATAAACAAAATTGACAAACCTCTAGCCAGGCTTCTCAAAAAGAAAAGGGAGATGACCCAAATAGATAAAATCATGAATGAAAATGGAATTATTACAACCAATCCCTCAGAGATACAAACAATTATCAGGGAATACTATGAAAAATTATATGCCAACAAATTGGACAACCTGGAAGAAATGGACAAATTCCTGAACACCCACACTCTTCCAAAACTCAATCAGGAGGAAATAGAAAGCTTGAACAGACCCATAACCAGCAAAGAAATTGAATCGGTTATCAAAAATCTCCCAACAAATAAGAGTCCAGGACCAGATGGCTTCCCAGGGGAGTTCTACCAGACGTTTAACGCAGAGATAATACCTATCCTTTTCAAGCTATTCCAAGAAATAGAAAGGGAAGGAAAACTTCCAGACTCATTCTATGAAGCCAGTATTACTTTGATTCCTAAACCAGACAGAGACCCAGTAAAAAAAGAGAACTACAGGCCAATATCCCTGATGAATATGGATGCAAAAATTCTCAATAAGATACTAGCAAATCGAATTCAACGGCATATAAAAAGAATTATTCACCATGATCAAGTGGGATTCAATCCTGGGATGCAGGGCTGGTTCAACATTCGCAAATCAATCAACGTGATACATCACATTAACAAAAAAAAAGAGAAGAACCATATGATCCTGTCAATCGATGCAGAAAAGGCCTTCGACAAAATCCAGCACCCTTTCTTAATAAAAACCCTAGAGAAAGTCGGGATAGAAGGAACATACTTAAAGATCATAAAAGCCATTTATGAAAAGCCCACAGCTAACATCATCCTCAACGGGGAAAAACTGAGAGCTTTTTCCCTGAGATCAGGAACACGACAAGGATGCCCACTCTCACCGCTGCTGTTTAACATAGTGCTGGAAGTTCTAGCATCAGCAATCAGACAACAAAAGGAAATCAAAGGCATCAAAATTGGCAAAGATGAAGTCAAGCTTTCGCTTTTTGCAGATGACATGATATTATACATGGAAAATCCGATAGACTCCACCAAAAGTCTGCTAGAACTGATACAGGAATTCAGCAAAGTTGCAGGATACAAAATCAATGTGCAGAAATCAGTTGCATTCTTATACACTAACAATGAAGCAACAGAAAGACAAATAAAGAAACTGATCCCATTCACAATTGCACCAAGAAGCATAAAATACCTAGGAATAAATCTAACCAAAGATGTAAAGGATCTGTATGCTGAAAACTATAGAAAGCTTATGAAGGAAATTGAAGAAGATTTAAAGAAATGGAAAGACATTCCCTGCTCATGCATTGGAAAAATAAATATTGTCAAAATGTCAATACTACCCAAAGCTATCTACACATTCAATGCAATCCCAATCAAAATTGCACCAGCATTCTTCTCGAAACTAGAACAAGCCATCCTGAAATTCATATGGAACCACAAAAGGCCCCGAATAGCCAAAGGAATTTTGAAGAAGAAGACCAAAGCAGGAGGCATCACAATCCCAGACTTTAGCCTCTACTACAAAGCTGTCATCATCAAGACAGCATGGTATTGGCACAAAAACAGACACATAGACCAATGGAATAGAATAGAAACCCCAGAACTAGACCCACAAACGTATGGCCAACTCATCTTTGACAAAGCAGGAAAGAATATCCAATGGAAAAAAGACAGCCTCTTTAACAAATGGTGCTGGGAGAACTGGACAGCAACATGCAGAAGGTTGAAACTAGACCACTTTCTCACACCATTCACAAAAATAAACTCAAAATGGATAAAGGACCTAAATGTGAGACAGGAAACCATCAAAACCTTAGAAGGGAAAGCAGGAAAAGACCTCTCTGACCTCAGCCGTAGCAATCTCTTACTCGACACATCCCCAAAGGCAAGGGAATTAAAAGCAAAAGTGAATTACTGGGACCTTATGAAGATAAAAAGCTTCTGCACAGCAAAGGAAACATCCAACAAAACTAAAAGGCAACCAACGGAATGGGAAAAGATATTCGCAAATGACATATCGGACAAAGGGCTAGTATCCAAAATCTATAAAGAGCTCACCAAACTCCACACCCGAAAAACAAATAACCCAGTGAAGAAATGGGCAGAAAACATGAATAGACACTTCTCTAAAGAAGACATCCGGATGGCCAACAGGCACATGAAAAGATGTTCAGCGTCGCTCCTTATCAGGGAAATACAAATCAAAACCACACTCAGGTATCACCTCACGCCAGTCAGAGTGGCCAAAATGAACAAATCAGGAGACTATAGATGCTGGATAGGATGTGGAGAAACGGGAACCCTCTTGCACTGTTGGTGGGAATGCAAATTGGTGCAGCCGCTCTGGAAAGCAGTGTGGAGGTTCCTCAGAAAATTAAAAATAGACCTACCCTATGACCCAGCAATAGCACTGCTAGGAATTTATCCAAGGGATACAGGAGCACTGATGCATAGGGCCACTTGTACCCCAATGTTCATAGCAGCACTCTCAACAATAGCCAAATTATGGAAAGAGCCTAAATGTCCATCGACTGATGAATGGATAAAGAAATTGTGGTTTATATACACAATGGAATATTACGTGGCAATGAGAAAAAATGAAATATGGCCTTTTGTAGCAACGTGGATGGAACTGGAGAGTGTGATGCTAAGTGAAATAAGCCATACAGAGAAAGACAGATACCATATGGTTTCACTCTTATGTGGATCCTGAGAAACTGAACAGGAACCCATGGGGGAGGGGAAGGAAAAAAAAAAAAAAGAGGTTAGAATGGGAGAGAGCCAAAGCATAAGAGACTGTTAAAAACTGAGAACAAACTAAGGGTTGATGGGGGGTGGGAGGGAGGAGAGGGTGGGTGATGGGTATTGAGGAGGGCACCTTTTGGGATGAGCACTGGGTGTTGTATGGAAACCAATTTGTCAATAAATTTTATAAAAAAAAAAAAGAAACATAAAGGGTCCAACTTTTGTTCTAGATTCTCTCCCTAATATTTGCAAACTTTCCTTAGGATTATTCAGTGATATGTAGGACTTCAACTCTAGTGAGACTCGATTTACTGTTTCTATGGTTTACTGAGGTTTATTTTATACACAACAAAATTCACTATTAGTGTGTACAGTTTATTTTGATACATTTATACAGTGATGTAACCACCACCCCAACTGAAATAGGAAACATTTTTATCATCCCAAATGTCCCTCATTGCAGTTTGCACTCAACTCCCCATCATTGCCAAAGTCAGGCAATCATTGGTGATCACCGTCCTGATTTCTGTCCCTGTAATATCCCTTCTCCAAAAAGTCATGTACTCTGTAGTGTGTGGACATTTTTTGCCTAACTTATTTCACTTAGCATAGTTTTGATATTTAGTCCTGTTGTTGCTTATGCTAGTGATTCATTATTATTATTTTTTTCTGAGTTGTAATAAGCATGCATGGACTGTGATATATCTTCAAATAATACCAAATTGACAACTATTTGAGTTGTTTTCAGTCTGGGATTATTGTGGGAAAAAAGCTGTTATAAATATTTACATACAAGCCTTTATGTGAACATGTGTTTTCCTTTCTCTTGGGTAAATGATTAGAAGAAGATTTCAGGTAAGTACAAATTGATAAGACACTGCCATGTTCTTTCCCAGAATGGTGGCACATTTTGCATTCCCACCAGCAATGTACAATATTTCATGTTGATCTGATTTGTCAGTTTTGTACTTTCTGCTTTTTGTATATTAACCACCCAGTAAGTATGTCATTATATCTCATAGTGGTTTAATTTGCATTTACTAAATAACTAATGATATGAACAGACTTCTATAATCTTATCTGTCATTTATCGTTTTTTAATTTTTTTAACATTTATTCATTTTTTGAAAGGCAGAGAGAGACAGAATGCGAATGAGGGAGAGGCAGAGAGAGAGAGAGAGAGACATAGAATCGGAAGCAGGCTCCAGGCTCTGAGCCATCAGCACAGAGCTCGATGCGGGGCTCGAACCAACGAACTGCGAGATCATGACCTGAGCAGAAGTCGGACGCTCAGGTGACTGAGCCCCCCAGGCGCCCTGTACTTATCTCTTTTTTGATGAGACATCCTTTCAAATCTATTACTTCACTTTAACTAATTTTTGGTTAACTTATACATTGTCTGCATATATTCTGGATACAAGTTCTTTATCAAAAATGTGTCTGGCAATTATTTTCTCCCAGTCTGTGACTTGCCTTTTCATTTTCATTCTTTTTTTTTTAAGTTAATTTATTTATTTTGAGAGAGAGACAGAACCAGTGGGGGTGGGGCACAGAGAGGGAACAGAGGATCTGAAGCAGGCTCTGTACTGACAGCAGTGAACTCGTTGCAGGGCTCAAAGTCACAAACCGTGAGATCATGAACTGAGCTGAAGTCACATGCTTAACCAGCTGAGCCACCCAGGCGACCCTTGCCTTTACATTTTCTTAATGATGTTTTTAGAAGAGCATAGTATTAAATTTTAACAGAGTCCAAATGGTTAGGGTTTTTACATATTTTTTGTCTCATATGGAAGAAATCATTTCTTAATCCAATTTCACAAAGATTTTCTCCCATGTTTTCTTAAAGAAACTTTATAGTTTAAGGTTTTACAGTTAGGTCTATTCTCCATCTAATATTGGATTTTATATATGGTGTAAAATATGAGTCAAAGTTCATTTTTATATGAATATATAAGTTATCTAGTACCATTTCTAAAAAGACTATTACTTTCCCAATGAATTACACTGGGATCTTTCTCTTTGTAAAAATATATTGAACATTTTTGTATGGATCTATTCTTGGGCACTATATTCTCTTTTATTGATCTATATGTCTATTTCCTTGCCGATTCTGTACTAACTTGATTACTGTACTTCATTATATGTTTGTTTTAAAGCTGTTTGGTTAATGTAGGTCATACACATTTCCTTACAAAATTTCATATTGGCTTATCAATGTCTACAAAAACCCTGCTGATATTTTAATTGCAATAGCACCAACTCTATATATTTAATTGGGAAAATTGCTAACTTAACAATATTGAATTTCCTGTCCATTAACTCAGTAGATACTTTTCTATTCATTTGGGTCTAGTTTAATTAACTTCATCAATATTTTGTAGTCAATATTTAGTAGTTCTAAGCATAAAGTTTTTACATATTTTCTTTAGATTTATAGCTGAGTATATTTTATTAATGCTATTATCAATTTTTTCTGCCACTTTTAAATTATTTTTGCCAATATCTATATATGCCTTTATGTTTTGATTGATCTTTTGTCTCGAAACCTGCAAAAACTCACTTATTAGTATAAGTGAGTTGGGTTTTTCCCCCCAGATTATTTAGGGCTTTCCATACAGTTTTTCATGTTATCCTCTCCCATCCTCCCTCCAGTGTTATTTCTTGTCTTCAACCTTTATGACTTTTATTTGTTTTTCTTACATTATTTGACTGGGTAGGACTTTCAGTACAATGTTAAACAGAAGCTGTGAAAATGAACATCATTGCCTTATGATTTTAGGAGAGCACTATTCAGTCTCTCACCATTAAGTACAAGGTAAATGTGTTTCCTAGAGAAGAACTTCTATAAGTTGAAAGTTTCCTTATATTCCTAGATGCTGAAAGTTTGTATAATGTACATGTGTTGAAATTTGTCAAAAATTTGTCTGAATGTATCAAGATAATCATTTATATTTAATTCTGTTGATAGGATGATTTATGCTGATTGGTTTTTAAATGTTGAACCAATTTTGCATTCCTAGAATAAATCCCATATTGTCCAGATTTATTATCTTTTTAATACACTGCTGAATTTTACTTACTAATATTGATAGAGAATTTGTGTGTTCACATTTGTGAGGAATATTGGTCTACAATTTTTCTTTTCTTGTACTCTCTGACTGGCATTAAGCTAACGGTGTCCTCACAAAATGAGTTGCGAAGGGTTCTAGTAGAGGTTGTCTACAATTAGTATCATTCTTCCTCAAATATTCTGTAGAATTCACCAGTTAAATCCTCTGATCTGCAGTTTCTTTAGGAGAAGTTATTTAATAATGCATTTGATTTATTTAATATATACAGGGTTGTTAATTCTTCTTTAATGAATTCTTCTGTTATTTTAAATATTTCATAGATGGTCCATTTCATCTGATTTGGTGAACTTATTGAGGTCAAATTATTCATATTTACCTTTAGTGTTCGTAGAATCTGTAGTGAAGTCCCCTCTTTCATTCCTGGCATTTGTAATTTGTGTTAATCCCATATTAATGTAATTTGTATTACATTAATATATTTTCTCATATATATATATATATATATGTCCATGTGTATATGTGTGTAATTAATAAATATCTAAGGCATTTACATATAGGCTAGAGGTTTGGCTTAGATATTAATTAGTTTTACTGATTTTTTTCTTTTTTTTTTAATTTTTTTTTTAACATTTATTTATTTTTGAGACAGAGTATGAACGGGGGAGGGGCAGAGAGAGAGGGAGACACAGAATCGGAAGCAGGCTCCAGGCTCTGAGCCATCAGCGCAGAGCCTGACGCGGGGCTCCAACTCACGGACCGCGAGATCGTGACCTGAGCTGAAGTTGGATGCTCAACCGACTGAGCCACCCAGGCGCCCCCTGATTGTTTTTTTCAAAAGCAAAAATTGGTTCATTGAGTTTTCTCTACTTTTTTTGTTTTCAATTTCTTTGATATCTGCTTTTATGGTTATTGTTTTCTACCTTCTGTTTGCTTTAGATTTACTCTGTTCTTTTTCTAGTTTCTTAAGGTGGGGGAGGAGTTTAGATTATTGATTTGAGGTAACTCTTCCTTTTCAGTATCTGCATTAATGCTGTAAACTTCCCTGTTTACATCGCTTTTTGCTGCATCTCAGAAAATTTCTTATGTTGTGTTTTCATTTTCACTTACTTTGAAAAACAGTAAAACCTTGGATTGTGAGTAACTTGTTCTGTGAGTGTTCTTCAAGACAAACAAACATTTCTAATAAATTTTAAGCTGATAAACAAGTGATGTTTTGCAATATGAGTAGTACATGATGCCGAGTGTCACATGATCACAACTGAGTCAATGGTTCTTCTCTCTCTCACTGCAGGATTGTGGGTGATTGTCTCCCATGCTTGGATGCTTCGTCTCAGGCTACGGTATTTAGTACAAATCAGTGATTTTTCAGAACATTGGAAGGTGTCACAACTAGCACTAGTGTATTTTTTATCACTTCAGAGCACCTACGGACAGTCTTGCTTTCCCATACAAGAGTAAGCTTAGGAATGCTTTGCTTCATTCTAGGTCAGGCTGCCTGCAGATATAGATCCTTTCCTCTGCTGCCTTATTCCCAGTTACATTAAATACAGTATATGACAAGAGTTTATTAATACTGCACTGTAGTCAACATCCATTAGTGATAGTGAAAGTCGTTCTACACAATAACCCTCCTCTCTTGTCTCCCTCACACCAGCCATGAAAGTTTTCAAAGGTAAGTACTATTTAATTTGTTTACTTTTCTTTATATTTTGTATTTTTTAAATTTTGTATTATATTACAGTATTATAATCACTTTTATATGAGTATTTTTTGGGTTGTGAAACAAGTCATCTGAGTTTCCATTATTTCTTATGGGGAAATTCACTTTGATATACAAGTGCTTTGGATTACAAGCATGTTTCCAGGACAAATTATGCTTGCAAACCAAGGTTTTAAACCATATTTTCAAATTTCGCATGGAATTTATTTTTTGAACGAGGGTTAGTAAGAAGTGCATTGTTTTGTTGCCAAAATGTATTAGTTTCTTATTGCTATTAGCCAATTACCATCAACTCAGTGGCTTAAAATAATATAAAATTATCATATTCCAGTTATGGAGGTCAGAAGCTTAATAAGAATCTCATGGGCCTAAAATTAAAGTGTCTTCAACATCACATTCATTCTGGAGGCTCCAGTAAGAATTTGTTTCCTTGCCTCAGTTGGCTTCTAGAGGCCACCTTCATTCCTTGGGCCCTTCCTCCATCGTCAGAATGCATGACATAAACCTCTGTTTCCATAGTCATATCTTTTTCTTACCTTAAGAAAAAGTCATACCTTTTTCTTACCTTGCTCCCTCTCTCTGTCTCTAATGCAAGACAACAACAAAAAAAGGAGCAACAGGATGAGTCAGTCCATTGGGCATTTGACTCTTGATTTTGGCTTTCCTCCTGTGTCACGATCCCAAGGATATGGGATCAAGCCTCAAATCAGGCTCCAAGCTGAGTATAGTCTCCTTGGGATTCTCTCCCTTCCTCTCCCTCTGCCCCTTCCCTGTTTGCACTTGAGAGCATGCCCCCCCTCTTGCTCTCTCAACAAAAAACAAAACAAAACAAAACAAAACTGTTAAAGACCCTTGTAATTACATTAGGCTAACCCACATCATCCAGAATAATCTTGCTATCTCAACAACCTTAATTTGATCCTTAATTTAATTACACCCCCAAGTCCATTTTACCATGAAAAGTAACATATTCATAGTATTAGGACATCTTTGAGGTGACATTAGTATATCCACAAAAAATATTTGGGGATTTTTCTAGATATATTTATATTATTGATTTTTAGTTAAATTTTGCTCTGAAGATAGGTTGGAAGACAGCAGCATAGGAGGGCGCTGGGCTCACTGGGTCCTGCTGATCACTTACATTCCACCCACACATGCCTAAATAACCCAGAAAACCACCAGAAGACTAACAGAATGGACTATCTGGAGCCAAGCGTAGACAAGAGGCCCACGGAAGAGGGTAGGAAGGGCGGAGAGGCGGTGCATGCTACATGGACTGGTGGGAAGGAGCCGGGGCAGTGGAGGGGCAGCCAGCCCAGCAAGGCAGAGGCCCTGAAGTCTGGCTTACAAAAGCTGAGGGGCCTGACTCTGTGAGTTCTGACAGCCAGCAGAACTTAACATCTGGAATGGTAAAAGTCAACAGCTCTGCTCAGAGAGCAGGAGGGCAAGAGGACACCAGGAGGGAGAGTTGCTGAGCCCTGGAAGACAGAGTTCAGCTCAGTGGGGAACAAAGGCATTGGCAAGCGCCAACTTTTTCTCCCATCCCCCAGCCGTAATCCCAAAGGGAACCAGTTCCCATCACCAAACTTGCTTGCACCACGCAAACACCCAATGCTGTGCTTCTGTGGATCCATCCCTCTGACAGGTCTGCTCCTCCCAGTGTTGCAGGGCCCCCCTGCAGGAGACCACCTACGGAAAAGTGACCTAAGCCTGCCCCTTCCACTCCTGTGCCCCTTGTGGATCCAGCCCAGCTAATATGCCAGTTACCATCAAAGCAGCACCACAAGCCTGGCAGTGTGCAAGTAGCCTGGACAGGGACAACACCACTCCACAGTGAGTCCTGCCCCTGGGAGAGGGGAAAATAAAGTACACACCAGTATGACTGTGGCCCCATCAGTGGGCTGGGGACATACATCGGGTCTGACTGAGGCCTCACCCACCAACACAAATTACTCCAGACAGCACAGGGGAAGGGGCCTACAGTTCCACACCACACCCCAGGGACTACCCAAAATGATGAAACAGAAGAACTCTCCTCAAAAGAAACTACAGGAAGTAGCGATAACTAACGAATTGATCAAAAACGATTTAAGCAATAAAACCAACAAGAATTTATAATAATAATCATAAAACGAATTGCTGGGCTTGAAAAAAAGTATAGAGGACAGTAGAGAATCTATTGCTACAGAGATCAGGGACTAAGAAATAGTCATGAGGAGCAAAAAACACTATAAATGAGGTGCAAAATAAAATGGAGGTGACCACAGCTCGGATTGAAGAGGCAGAGGAGAGAATAGGTGAATTAGAAGATGCAATTATGGAAAAAGAGGAAGCTGAGAAGGAGAGAGATAAAAAAAATCCAGGACTATGAGGGGAGAATTAGAGAGCTAGGTGATGCAAACAAACAGAACAATATCAGTATCATAGGAATTCCAGAAGAGGAAGAGAGAGAGAAAGGGGTTGAAGGTGTACTTGAACATCATAGTTGAGAACATCCCTGATCTGGGGAAGAAAAAGGCATTGAAATCCAAGAGGCATAGAGAACTCCCTTCAGATGTAACTTCAATCGAACTTCTGCATGACATATCACAGTGAAACTGGAAAAATACTAGGATAAAGAGAGAATTCTGAAAGCAAGTCAGGATAACCATTATAAAGGGAGACCCATAAGACTTGTGGCAGACCTACCTATTGAAACTCGGCAGGCCAGAAAGAAATGGCAGGAAATCCTCAATGAGATGAACAGAAAAAATATGCAGCCGAGATTCATTTATCCAGCAAGTCTGTCATTCAGAATAGAAGGAGAGATAAAGGTCATCCCAAACAAACAAAACTGAAGGAATTCATCACCACTAAACCAGCCCTACAAGAAATCCTAAGGGGGATTCTGTGAATGAAACATTGCAAGGACCACAAAGTACCAGAGACATCACTACAAGCATGAAACCTACAGACATCACAGTGACTCTAAACTCATATCTTTCTATAATAACACTGAATGTAAATGGACTAAATGCGCCAACCAAAATACATAGGGTATCAGAATGGATAAAAAAACAAGACCCATCTATTTGCTGTCTACAAGAGACTCATTTTAGACCTGAGAACACCTTCAGATTGAAAGTGAGGGGATGGAGAACTATCTATCATGCTACTGGAAGTTAGAGAAAGGTGGAGGAGCCATACTTATATCAGACAAACCAGACTTTAAATTAAAGGGGGTAACAAGAGATGAAGAATGGCATTATATAACAATTACAAGGTCTATCTATTAGGAAGAGCTAACAATTATAAATGTCTTTGTGCCAAATATGGGAGCCCCCAAAATATATAAACCAATTAATCACAAACATAAGCAACCTTACTGATAAGAATGTGGTAATTGCAGGGGACTTTAATACTCCACTTACAACAATGGATAGATGATTTAGACACAGGAGCAGTAAAGAAACAAAGCCCCTGAATGATACGTTGGATCAGATGGACTTGACATATTTAGAACTCTGCATCCCAATGCAACAGAATATACTTTCTTCTCGAGTGCACATGGAACATTCTCTAAGATAGATCACATACTGGGTCACAAAACAGCCCTTCATAAGTATAAAATAATTGAGATCATACCATGCACACTTTCAGACCACAATGCTATGAAACTTGAAATCAACCACAGGAAAAAATATGGAAAACCTCCAAAAGAATGGAGTTAAAGAACACCCTACTAAAGAACAAACAGGTCAACCAGGCAATTAGAGAAGAAATTTAAAAATATATGGAAACAAATGAAGACCAAATACAACAATCCAAATGCTTTGGGATGCAGTGAAGGCAGTTCTGAGAGGAAAATACATTGCAATCCAGGCCTATCTTAAGACACAAGAAAAATCCAAAATACAAAATCTAACAGCACACCTAAAGGAAATAGAAGCAGAACAGCAAAGACCCCAAGCCTGGCAGAAGAAGAGAAATAATAAAGATCAGAGCAGAAATAAACAATATAGAATCTAAAAAAAAAAACTGTAGAGTAGATCAATGAAACCAAGAGTTGATTTTTTTTGAAAAATAAACAAAATTGATAAACCTCTAGCCAGGCTTCTCAAAAAGAAAAGGGAGATGACCCAAATTGATAAAATCATGAATGAAAATGGAATTATTACAACCAATTCCTCAGGAATACAAGCAATTATCAGGGAATACTATGAAAACTTATATGCCAACAAATTGGACAACCTGGAAGAAATGGACAAATTCCTAAGCACAAACACACTTCCAAAACTCAAACAGGAAGAAATAGAAAGCTTGAACAGACCCATAACCAGCAAAGAAATTGAATCAGTCATCAAAAATCCCCAACAAATAAGAGTCCAGGACCAGATGGCTTCCCAGGGGAATTTTACCAGGCATTTAAAGCAGAGATAATACCTATTCTTCTCAAGCTGTTCCCAAAAATAGAAAGGGAAGGAAAATTTCCAGACTCATTCTATGAAGCCAGCATTACTTTGATTCCTAAACCAGACAGAGGCCCAGCCAAAAAAGAGACTTACAGACCAATATGCCTGATGAATATGGATGCAAAAATTCTCAATAAGATATTAGCAAATCGAATTCAACAGCATATAAAAAGAATTATTCACCATGATCAAGTGGGATTCATTCCTGGGCTACAGGGCTGGTTCAACATTCGCAAATCAATCAGGGTGATACATCACATTAATAAAAGAAAAGATAAGAACCATATGATCCTGTCAATTGATGCAGAAAAAGTATTTGACAAAATTCAGCATCCTTTCTTAATAAAAACCCTAGAGAAAGTCGGGATAGAAGGAACATACTTAAACATTATAAAAGCCATTTATGAAAAGCCCACAGCTAACATCATCCTCAATAAGGAAAAACTGAAAGCTATCCCCCTAAGATCAGGAACACGACAGGGATGTCCACTCTGACCACTATTGTTTAACATAATGTTGGAAGTGCTAGCATCAGCAATCAGAAAACAAAAGGAAATCAAAGGCATCAAAATTGGCCGAGATGAAGTGAAGCTTTCACTTTTTGCAGATGACATGATATTATACATGGAAAACCCAATAGACTCCACCAAAAGTCTACTAGAACTGATACATGAATTCAGCAAAGTCGCAGGATACAAAATCAATGAATAGATCAGTTGCATTCTTATACACTAACAATGAAGTAACAGAAAGACAAATAAATAAAGTGATCCCATTCACAACTGCACCAAGAAGCATAAAATACCTAGGAGTAAACCTAATCAAAGATGTAAAAGATCTGTATGCTGAAAACTATAGAAAGCTTAGGAAGGAAATTGAAGAAGATATAAAGACATGGAAAAACATTCCGTGCTCATGGATTGGAAGAATAAATACTGTGAAAATGTCAATACTACCCAAAGCTATCTACACATTCAATGCAATCCCAATCAAAATTGCACCAGCATTCTTCTTGAAGCTAGAACAAGCAATCCTAAAATTCCTATGGAACCACAAAAGACCCAGAATAGCCAAAGTAATTTTGAAGAAGAAGACCAAAGCGGGAGGTATCACAATCCCAGACTTTAGCCTCTACTACAAAGCTGTAATCATCAGGACAGCATGGTATTGGCACAAAAACAGACACATAGACCAATGGAATAGACTAGAAACCCCAGAATTAGACACACCAAAGTATGGCCAACTCATCTTTGACAGGGCAGGAAAGAACATCCAATGGAAAAAAGACAGTCTCTTTAACCAATGGTGCTGGGAGAACTGGACAGCAACATGCAGAAGGTTGAAACTAGATGACTTTCTCACACCATTCACAAAAATAAACTCAAAATGGATAAAGGACCTGAATGTGAGACAGGAAACCATCAAAACCCTAGAGGAGAAAGTAGGGAAAAATATCTCTGACCTCAAATGCAGCAATTTCTTACTTGACACATCTACAAAGGCAAGGGAATTAAAAGAAATATGAACTATTGGGACTTCATGAAGATAAAAAGCTACTGCACTGCAAAGGGAACAATCAACAAGACTAAAAGGCAACCAAGGGAATGGGAAAAGATATTTGCAAATGACATATCGGACAAAGGGCTAGTATCCAAAATCTATAAAGAACTCACCAAACTCCACACCCCAAAAACAAATAACCCAGTGAAGAAATGGGCAGAAAACATGAATAGACACTTCTCTAAAGAAGACATCCAGATGGCCAACAGGCACATGAAAAGATGTTCAACGTCGCTCCTCATCAGGGAAATACAATACAAAACCACACTCAGATATCACCTCATGCCACTCAGAGTGACTAAAATGAACAAATCAGGAGACTCTAGATGCTAGACAGGATGTGGAGAAACGGAAACCCTCTTGCACTTGGTGGGAATGCAAACTGGTGCAGCCGCTCTGGAAAACAGTGTGGAGATTCCTCAAAAAATTAAAAATAGATCTACCCTATGACCCAGTGATAGCACTGCTAGGAATTTCCAAGGGATACAGGAGTGCTGATGCATAGGGGCACTTGTACTCCAATATTTATAGCAGCACTTACAACAATAGCCAAATTATGGAAAGAGCCTAAATGTCCATCAACTGATGAATGGATAAAGAAATTGTGGTTTATATACACAATGGAATACTACGTGGCAATGAGAAACAATGAAATATGGCCTTTTGTAGCAATGTGGATGGAACTGGAGAGTGTTAATGCTAAATTAAATAAGTCATACAAAGAAAGACAGATACCATATGTTTTCACTCCCATGTGGATCCTGAGAAACTTAACAGAAGACCATGGGGGAGGGGAAGGGAAAAAAAAGTTTAGAGAGGGAGGGAGCCAAAACATAAGAGACTCTTAAAAACTGAGAACAAACTGAGGGTTGATGTGGGGTGGGAGGGAGGGGGTGTCAGGGGTATTGAAGAGGGCACCTGTTGAGATGAGCACTGGGTGTTGTATGGAAACCATTTGACAATAAGTTTCATATTAAAAAAAAAAAGAATTAGAAGAAAAAATAAATTCAGCTCTTGTCAGAAAAATGCATTTTGTAGAATTTGAATTATTTTTTGATATTTATGGTCCATAATACAGTCTATGTTAGTAAATTGTCTACATGTGCTAGCATACAATGTATATTATGGTTTCATTGGGTGAAGTGTTTTATAACTCAGTTGGTGGATTTGGTTGACAGTGTTATTCGGGCATTGTATATCTTTACTGTATATCTTTATGTAAGTATTTTCTTCATATAATTGAAACCATATTGTTATTTGCATATATACATACATATACATGTATGTATCAGGCTGCAATAATAGAAATATCATAAATTGGCCAGATAAAACAGCAATTTATTTCTCATACTGAAGAATGAATACTCATACTGAAGAATGAATACTCATACTGAAGAATGAATACTCATACTGAAGAATATAATTGAAACCATATTGTTATTTGCACATGTATGTATCAGGCTGCAATAATAGAAATATCATAAATTGGCCAGATAAAACAGCAATTTATTTCTCATACTGAAGATCAGGGTGCTTCCAGATTTAGCGTCTGGTGAGGGCCTGCTCTCAGGTTCCTAGAGGGCAGTCTTCTTACTGTGTCCTCACATGGCAGAAGGAGCAAGGGAGCTCACTGGGGTCTCTTTTTTAGGGACACAGATCTATTTGTGAGGGCTCCACCCTCATGACCTAATCACTTCCCAATGTGTACAAATAGCATCACATTGGGGATTATGTTTCAACATATGAATTTGGGGATATAAACATTCAATCCATAGCACACACATATTTAGAATCATTATATTTTATGATATACTGAACTCCTCATCATTTTGAAATACTTCATCAGCACTGGTAAATTTCTTAATAGCTTTGTATTTTAATTCATAAAATAATCTATTTTGTAGATTCATAAAATGATCTATTTTACTTTTAACCTAAACATATCTTCACATTTAATAAGAAAATGTTGTAGAGAACACAGTGTTGTCTTATTTATTCAGCGTAACACTGTCTGCATTTCAATGCACATATTTAGACCATTTATATATTTAATGAGTTTTTTACTTTTCTTCTACATTCTGGTTTTATTAATTATAACTCTTTTACAAATATTTTAGTGCTTCTTCTATGGTTTGTAACTTACAAATTTAATTTACCACAGTTTACTTTCAAATAATAGTAATTTCCTTCATAAATTATATAAAAACCTTACGACAATAAATTCTTATTTTACTTTATCCCACCTCTTGCGCTATGGTTCTATACATTTGTCTTCTATATATGTTATAAATTCCATATGTGGGCCTCAGGGTTGGTGCCATTTCAACATTTCTGCTCCTACGTCCCTAACATGGCATCTAAACTCTGCATTCTCTCTCTGGCAGATCTTAGGCAGAAAAGGATTTCTTGCCCTGCACCTAGCTGTTAGAAGTCCTCTGGTTTTCTTTCATGTAGCATGCTTAGTATGAGAGGTCTTCCTACCCCACCACTAGAGACAGGAGTCTTCTGCTCTTCCTCCAGAAGCATTGGATATTTGCTTTTGTGTCCTGCAGACAGGAAAAAAGGGTTCCTACTTCCTCTTGCTTCTATCTCTCCCTTAGATGTTCTGGGGTGGGGTGGTGGGGGGAGAGGGTTTGTTGTTCCTCCCACAGTGGCTTAAAGCTTTTCCTTCATCTGAGAGGTAAGTCTGACAACAGTGGACAGTATTTTTTTTTTTTTTTTGTCTATCATCAATGGCAGTTGATTATTTCCTATAGGTTTTGACACAACTGAAGGTAGCTTTCTCTTGTTTTCTGACCTGCCTTCCAATCTTTTTCATGAACATCCAGTGAAGGTGAAGGTCCTTGGGGGGAATATATATATATATATATATATATATATATATATATATATGAGTGGGTACACAATCCCTTTGCATCTCAGGTTTCCAGATATTCTAAATCAATGATTCTCAACATAGGACAATTCTTCTCTTATTCCAGGTGCATTTAGGCAATGCCTGGAGACATTTTTGGTTGTCACAAGGTGTGAGTTATTACTGGCATCTAACAGGTAGAGGCCAAGGAAGCTGATACTATAATGTACAGGACAGTCCTCCACAACCCAGAATTATCCAGTGAAAAATGTCAATAGTACTTAGTTGAGAAATAGTGTTCTAAACTCTTATGTTATTCAAAATCTGGCCTATAGTCATTCATACAGTTTTAGTTGATTTCTTGTGATTAGCTTTTAGGACAGCCACCTCTTTCTCCCATGCTTTGCTAAAAGTAAAGCATCCATATATGCCATCTCTCTTCAGAGATACTTTTCACTCTTTGGATATCAGTTTCCTTGGTTGCTTTGCAATTTCAGCTCTTTGACAGGAAAATGTATGATTTTGTAGGTTATTTCATTTTTCTCATTATTAAGACAAAAAAGACATTCTCCTGCAGGTTTCTACATGCTAAGTGGAGACAGAACTCCATTCACTCATTTTTTGTTTCTTTCTTTTCTTTGCTACTTTGGAATTCTTCTGGGAGTAAAATACCTAAACGTGAAGACAATGAAAATTTCTCCAATCTGTAAGCTTCTGCATTCTATTTTAGATATAAATAATCTCTTTTATATGAACGCATGCTTCACAAAGTATGAAATGCAGACTCAGATTTCTCTTAGTTTATGTATAATCATCAATTGACTCCTGAAATATTTGTAAAGATATAAAATCATGAATGCGCCTCTGCATCAAAGATTCCAACGTGCTTATCTATCAGCTTGTACCAGTAACTCATTGAAGGGAACATGCTGTGTGCAACAGAGGCATAGTATCCAAACTACAAATACAAGTAAGATGAAATTCCTGCTGTTAGTGCAGTTTTGCAATGACATAGCTGTTAATACTAGAGGCATGTGGTTGCCTATGTGTGTATGGGGATGGTAGTGTACATTTGGAGCAGAGAGAAAAAAAAAGAACAATGTACTGAATTTAATAGCTTACTGGCCTTGTCATTATCTAACTCTATGGGCCTGACAAACTAAACTAGTTGAAACCATTTTTTTTACCTTAAACATCTTAAAATTAAGGGATTAGACTAGATTAGTGGTTTTCAAATTGGCTTTTGTTCATTTAGTAGATCTGTGGCTGTACCCTCACATATTCTCATTCACTAGCTCTGTAGTTAGGCCAAATAATCCTTACTTTTACTGAACTCCTTTGATAATACTGATGCAGTTGTCTGAAGATTACATTGTGAGAAGTTCTGATTCCTTACTAGACTAGAGACTAGGAGACTAGACTCGAGACGGGGAATTTACTTAAATTTAACTTTGCTTCCTAGCTACTAGAAAAGTGTATACAGTAGATAGTAGATATATAGTAAATCCATAATATATAAATGTTGAGTTGATCTAAAATGGTATACAAGGTCTGCCAGGTCAAAGGGTCTACAAGTTGGATGTTTACATTTCAAATAACAGAAGGGAATTTCAGGACTTTCTGAATTAGTATTCAAACTTGTTTTCTGATGATAGTTACACCTGTTTTGTGATAATATGGCCATTATCTGTTGTGTAGGACAAAAGTAGAAAGCACTGAGAAAGCATGAGAGATACATTTCACACAACAGACTTCTTTGTAGACAAGTATATATTTTTGGTTTGTGGATTAAAGATTGAACTTGTTTTATTAGCTAAAATATTTTTCTTTACTTTTTTAGAATTCCTTTAGGATAAGACTGATAAATTTTTGTTATTTTACTGTTGTAAAATAGAGATAATAAAGATTTAGTAATTTTAATAGCTACACAAAATAGATATGGAAATGTGGACACTGCCAGCTTTGTAGGAGTTAAAATGTATTATAATCATTTTGAAAAACTGCACTGAGGTTAAACATTTTTATTCATAAATATCAAATAGTATTCTAGTTATAATCCTTACCCTAATGGAAATAGAAGAAATATGATTTAAGGATGAAACAAGTGCATCATATGGAATGCATACGACTAGAAAAAGTTTTACCCAAAAGCACTACATGTTTCAGTTTCCTTGAACTGTAAATGGCCAATATCAATGACCATCCACTGTGCCAGAGGAAAATTAAATTGAATTTAGTTTGCTTCAATTTATTTGCAACTGAGAGGACAAACCCTGTGCACACCCATAACATTTTATCTTTGAACCAATAACTAAAAAGTCTAAAGTTGTTAAGGCATCTTGTAAAAGTTGAGAGGTCAGTGAAGGGTTTGAACCTGAATAACACAGCACTCTTTCAATCTTTTAGTTCAAAACAAACATAGAAGACACAGTAAGCTCACTGATAGAAAAGCTGTTTTATTTCTCTGGTGTAGATAATTCGCATGACCTGCTTGGTTCACCTCTCTCCTTTTATATAAGTAGCATACTCCTTCCACCTTCAGATCCTTCTGTACAGATCCTTCTACGCCTGTAAGATTGTCTTTTCTGTTGTTGCCCCACCACAGTGTTTATAGTTCTGGGAGCAAGTTTTTTCTACTGCAATTCCCAACAATTTCTCTCATTCTACACGTACTGCTGCTATTCTACACATGCTCATGTAGAGGAGACAGGAACGCAATTGTCAAAACTGTGCCATGAAAAACCCATAAACATAATTCAGTGATTAAACAAATATTTATTGAGAACCCATCAGTCAATATTCTAGGCACTAAGAATACAGTGGATCTCACACACAGCTCCCCTCCAACACACACAGGATCCGCAGGTATCTAACATCAGAGGCCTAGACCTTGGTGGCTTATAACAAAATTTATTCATTACAAAAGAGTTTAATGTTTAGATTTAGCATAAGTGTGTGTGTGCTCGCTCGCATGTGCGTGTGTATGTGTGTGTGTTTAAAGTCACTTAGCTGTGGAAAGTTAATAATACTATAAATATTATAAATATCACATTTTCTACTTTGTAACATCAGAAACTGTGGCATATGTTCATTTTTCCTACTTCAACTGTCATTCAAATTGAACTAGAAGAAAGGTACAATATTCCATTACACTATATCACCACATATCATGTGCCCCATAGAATTACTTTAAAAACAACTACCTCTTTAACTTTATCATTAATTTTCTCTTCCCTTGTGCACCAAAGATGATATGGTTTCGGATCATGCTAAAAGATGATGAAGGGGAAAGTCTTTAGGATAAAATGCAATTATAAATACAAGCATCTGGTAATGGCTCAATCAAGTGTTATCTCAATATAAGGTAAGACAAGTCATTAAATAAGTTTTAAATAATACCATTTTCTAATCTTAATATTAAAATGAAATATTCTAAGAAATTAATGTAAACAATCAAAATCGAAGTGTTTTTATTTTTTATTTTTATTAAGTTTCCCATTAGGTATTACTGGATCAAAAAATTCCTTCTTGTAGTTAACTATGAAATGATAGAAAAAAATGCAAAAATATATTGTTCTCAAAAGGTCATATTTGGCCAGCAGATTTATTTTGTTTGCTCACATAGTTTGAATTATTTGTCCACATTTTAAAAGTAGATATTTTATATAAAATTTCAACTAATGGATTTTGTAGAGAAGTCGCAGACCTGCAACACAAAACCCACTCCTTCTCACATGGCAACAATCAACTGAATCTCTGCAGTGGCTGTGTGTTTTTGATGAAGCACGCTCTCTGTAGCTTGGGGAAGCCCATTGCACCCCAACTGTCTCACACTCTCCCTGCCCAAGTCATGTACAGTATGTTTCTGCTAACTGTAGTTTTTTTAATTTGCTAAAGGAAGCTTGAACCTACTGCCATCATTCACTAAAATAGAACTAATATGACATAATCATTTGTTTTACTTTTGTATTTTCAAAAATACTTGGTTGTATTTTTAAGTTGGAGGATAACTTAAGATTTCTAAGAGATAATTTAAAAATTTAAAAAAGGGGCGCCTGGGTGGCTTGGTCAGTTAAGCGTCTGACTTCAGCTCAGTTCATGATCTCACGGTCTGTGAGTTCGAGCCCCGCATCGGGCTTTGTGCTGACAGCTCAGAGCCTGGCGCCTGTTTCGGATTCTGTGTCTCCCTCTCTCTCTCTCTGCCACTCCCCTGCTCATGCTCTGTCTCTCTCTGTCTCGAAAATAAACATTAAAAAATGTTTAAAAAAATAAAAAATAATAAAAATTTTAAAAATATGAAATAATTCCTTGCTCAGAATTTCACAATTTGAACTTGGTGTGAACCTGTAGCTCAGAGAAGTTAATGACTCACAACCTGTTTCATAACAACTTGCTGGCATTGCTGGAACTAAAAGATTTCTTTACAACCAACACAGCTTAGGAAATATTTCTGAAATATTTGTGATGCTCAAGGAATAATTTATACAACACATGTACATATTTGTATGAACATTATATTCCCTAAAGAACAAAGGAATTCACGTACACTGTTTAAATTCTTCAATAATCGGAGATATTTTTATGATGCAATATTGTTTTGGATTTTAAAATCTTGCTTAAAACAACGCCACCATTTATATTATTATTAAAATTTTTAATCAAAAGTAAAATATACCTACCTGTCAAAAATACATTAAATATGCATACACTGTAAAATAATGCTGACTATAGAACACTGACATGTTATTATACTATATTAATAACACTAAACTAATGTGTGGTTAATTTTAATTGCCTAGAATATATGGTTCTCATTTGTTCTCACTGGTTTAAAAACATCATTCTCGCTGCTAAGTATTTCCAAAGAATGAATAATAAAAATTTAAAATATTATAAGTATGAGAGTACATAAAACTATTTTCCCAAAATGCCTAGCATTTTTATTTTATTTATTTTATTTTTTTAAATGTTTATTTCATTTTTGACAGACAGACACAGCACATGAGTGGGGGAGGGGCAGAGAGAGAGACACAGAATCCGAAGCAGGCTCCAGGCTCTGAGCTGTCAGCACAGAGCCCAACGCGGGGCTCGAACTCACAGACTGTGAGATCATGTCGGACACTCAACCCACTGAGCCACCCAGGCGCCCCACCAAGATGCCTAGCATTTTTAGTCAACTTCAGATAGAAGTATCGTCTTTAACTAGCCTCCAAATATATTTATTTATATTACTTTTCAATTCTTAAAGACTTTTCAAACAGAAAGCAGAATGGGATTTAATTCAATAGAGTCGCCACTCCACCAGGTTTGCCCTTCTGTTGCCTTGCTCCTAATAACCACGGTGCTCTGTGAACTGTTTGATTTCACTGAAAACATTATTAAGACTATTAACTCTCCAATTAAGCTTATGCCAAAGTCCAGGATATTTTTCCAAATATGTATTAGTTGAATATAGTTTTACTTTTTTTTTAATTTTTTTTTAACGTTTATTTATTTTTGAGACAGAGAGAGACAGAGCATGAACGGGGGAGGGTCAGAGAGAGGGAGACACAGAATCTGAAACAGGCTCCAGGCTCTGAGCTGTCAGCACAGAGCCTGACATGGGGCTTGAACTCATGGACCGTGAGATCATGACCTGAGCTGAAGTCGGCCGCTTAACCGACTGAGCCACCCAGGCGCCCCAGTTGAATATAGTTTTAAATGGTCATATATTTTATACTCTCAGTTTTAGTGAAATTTGGTAACAGATTATAGACCATCTTACTGATGACTTTAAGTTAGAACTCATGATTATATAATTACTATTCTAATAAATGACTGATAATCAAATTTAAAATTATTAATATGCAAATGTGATTTACGAAATAAAATAATACCAAAAAATATTTTACACATTCCTGGGGCATTCTCATTAACAGACATTTTAAAGTAGTGTTTCTTTTTTGGGGGCTGATTTTATATCCTTAAACAATACGCTATGCTTTTCTTTCTCAATTCATAAAGTTTATACATTGCCAGTTATATGCATACTGTAGCAGAGGAGAATTTGCCTTAATTATACACTTTTAAAGTGTATAATTAATAACTATACTCTTCACTTGTATGTTTTTATTATCCTATGTAGTTACATAAATAAAATTTCTAACTTGCAATAATAATCTAAACTTTCCTTTTCTGTCAAGTATAGACAGCACTTCTTTGTCAAATGAGAATATTTGTACATCTTCTCTTCCCTTAACATTTTCTCCTTCCCACCTCCTAATCTCTATTAACTAAGCTTTTACATTGTCACAGCTGATAAACTTTACATCTGTTCTTTAATCATAATTAAGTCTGTTGTCTAAATTTAATATATTATGAACAAAAGAATATGTATGGATTAATTCTAACTGTGAAAAAATACATTTAGCGTTTATATTATGATTCTAAAGTCTTTCTTCATAGCACAGCCATGTAATTCACAATGATTAAAGTTCTTTAAGATCCCAATAGTGCAAACCTCTGCTTTTAAAAATATTTTATGTTCATTAATGAAACTGTACACATATCTAAATTTAGTTTCCATATTTACCGTTTCTATTTTGATGTTATTGTTAAGTTAAACAACCCAGGTATGGAATGAGTATACTGAAACTTTTACCTTTGATCAAATATCTTCCATTTTATTCCCTTTGTCACCTCCCTAAAAAAAAAGAACTGAACAAAAAGAAAGTTTTATTTTATTTATAATGATCAAAGTGAGCTTCCTTTTTTTTATTACTTGGATTTATTTTCCACTTTCTTGATCTTTTTGTAAGCTGACTTGACATTAAGAATTTTGAATCAACTTCCATTTCGTTGAGCTGCAAACACAGTAGAGCATGTTTCTAAGTTATATTATTAGATTTATCTACTTAAAATATTTACAGGTTGTTTTGATTTTCTATATTTGTTTTTCATCAAAGTTGATTCACACAGCTTACTGTTTTAAATTAACTCCTCAAAGTTCCTTGCTGTGTAAATAAGGATAAGGTAAACATCATTCATAAAATGCACCTTTTAAGCTGTGTCATATTTGACTTGTCGAATCAATGTACCCTTGTGATCAAGTGATTAAGCTATTTACTGCTTTTCACAGAAAGCTATTAAATAGATCATAAACACAACATTATGGAGTGGGTGTCAGGATCTTTAAATGCTACTCACCAGTTAGTTGTGTGACCTTGAACAAGTCACTTAATCTTTTTGACCTCCACTTCTTTACATACATAGCAAGGACAGCAATTATCTCTATGGGCCTTTTTGCTTGTAAAGCTTTATGATTTTATTCTACAATTATCTTTGGAATGGATTTAGCATGAGGGAGGAAAGCTTCATTGCAACAGTTATGCAAATAATCTCATATGAATTATGGAGTTAATTTAATAAGCCTCTTAGCTTTTTCAAGTAATTTTCAGAAAAAAACAAATATTCATTTAAGAAGACATGGACTAAAGATTACTTTTAGCAGAAAAGTTGTAATATATTTCCTCTTATAACTGAGTATTTTTGGCAGTTGCTTATCAATCATCAGTTTTAAACAGTTTGTAACTATGGCTCAGAAGTTCCATTTTACTCGTACTAACAGCTAAGAAATTTAGCAAAAACAACTTAGAGCATTATCAACTTTTTTCACTTCCTGAAATGTTCTTTAAGTAATTTCTTCATAATAATAATAATAAGTCAACATAAAAAGAGGAAATATAGGACAAAGTACATTTTTCAATATATAAATGTTTTTGTACAAGTTAGGAAAAAGAGAGTCACAATGCCTGGAGTCTTGCTCTTATTTGACCGTTCTTGACTTGCTGGGTGGCCCTAAGTCAAGCTGATCAAGTTACTATTTTCTAAAGCTTGCCAAATATTGTCAGGGCTTTGGAGAAGGTAATGAAACCATAAGTGTAAAATGCTCTACAAATAGAAAGGTCAAAGAACAGCATATGTGAAACACATTTTCATTCTTAATGAGCAGTTGGACACTTAGTAGGGAACACTAAAACATCCAATTTTAAAGAGCCACTTCATTTTGGAGCAGTGAAAAGTGGCAATATTTATTGAGGTTCTTGCATCATTATTTGAAACATCTGTATTTACAAGCATACATAGCAATAATAATATTCAGAGAAATATTAATCTACTAACAATAAATGTTATTAACAGCGTATTAGAAAAAGCAGAGACTGCGTTGTTCAACAGAGCTAGGTTCAAATTACAAAGTTGCTACTCATTGGCTCTATGGGTCAGGCTCTTCTGCCCTTCCTATCCATTTAACAGTGTGGTGAAGTTGTTTTAAAATAATTTTCTAAGAGGAAACATGGCCTTGCCAGCACTTCAGTTCAGGGCAGACTGAGAAGGAGTTCTCTTCAAGCACAAGTCATCATTAGCCTCTGAACCTCCTCAAAAAGACCTTCACTCTTCTCCCACTGTGACTGTAGTACATCTATGTCTGTGAGTCTCTTCTCAACTGGCAATGTGCAATATTGGCAAATGAGGCATTTGACAGAGTAAAATCCCATGCTTAGTATAGTTCAAGAGTTACCTACAAGCCAGTTGAATGAATTTCACTTATTCTAAAATATTTCCCTGGATGATAACATTGCATTCTACTATACTTTCTTCTCTCACCTCAATCTTTCCCTCAGAATTTCTGTATTGAATGTATATTATCCATCTTCTATTGATACTATTGTTATAAACAGAGCAAAGCACCTACCTGAAACTAAACTCTAACAAAACAAAACTCATATTGTTTGTAATTATATAAGATGATTTGTTAAATGTGTTACCTAATATTACAAAGATTTTAATAAAGATCTTAGAGAAAAAAATATCTATTAAATTCTTGTCCTTTGAGCAGTTGAATCTCTTTAAGCAACACTCACTCTTTCCATTTATACACAGTGAACTGGGTGAAATGGGTAAACATTTTCCTTTTCATAATTTTTTGGACAAATTTGTGACTCCTCAAAATTTTATAGGTAAAGGTTATCATGAAATACATGTTAGCTTAACTCCATCCCACATTAATTTTCCCTTACTCTAATTTTAATCTTTCATCCTACTTTTCTCTATCGTTAATTAAGAAATCTGATAATTCTGTGGAAAAAAGTAGAGGACAGATCAATCAATTTGTTGATACTGAAGGAGTCAAGATCTTTTGTAATCATTTTTTATAATGCCAATTTTTTGTTGAATTTACACTCTAAAAGCCATAAGAATAAGGAAGCAGTCTACTTCCACTGGCAATGCTAAGAGTTTCTTAGTTCTTGTCACCCTTTGAGAAGAGCCAACTAAATCCAGAGGGCAAGAGAACTTAAAGAGCTCCATACAGGTCAGCCTTAAGGAACAAAGAGTAGAGAAATGTGTAAGAAGTAGATCTGGAAGGTCAAATGGAAGGTTTGTAAGACAGAGGTCATTTGAGAAAAAAGGTCATCATTCATGCTTTCCTTGTTAAAATACTGATGTCATACCACAGAGTCTCTTTGGAGGTGCTATCAGAATTTATTGGCATAATGTGAAATCCCATTTTAGCTGTATACAGTGTATTGAGGAATGTGTCATTTAATCAACAAATGATTCAATTAGTGCTCTATTTATTAATCACCTACCATCTTCAAGGTACTGAATGATAAGTTTTTAACTGGATGTATTGGACTCAGTCACTTCCTAAACGCAACACAAATGAATGTAGTCACTGCTCTCAAACATCTTGTCTAACAGAAGAGGTATACAAATTAGTAATGCTGGAAGATATAATTCATCTATTTAGTTGTCAGTCTCTTCAACAAACTATATGCTCTTCAACATTAGGTATGTCAAAATATAATTTTCAAATAAAGTTTAAACATATGATTTACATACAAGCATAGAACACACATGGGCCAAAGTGTTATTTATCATATTAATAAAAGAAAAGGGCAAGGGACGCCTGGGCAGCTCACTCAGTTAAGTGTTTGACTCTTGATTTCGGCTCAGGTCATGGTTTCACCGTTTGTGGGATCGAGGCCCATCTTGGGCTCTGCACTCATACTGTAGAGCCTGCTTGGGATTCTCTCTCTCCCTCTTTCTCTCTGCCCTCCCCCACTCCTGTGCATTCTGTCTATCAAAACAAATAAACATTAAAAAAAGAAAGAAGAAAGACAAGACAAAGTTGTTTCAAAGAACAACTTCACAGGGAGAGTGTAGATAGGCTTTGAAAGAAACAATCATGTTACAGAATGTCTAGGTCAAATATAAAACTACTTACTCTCCTACAGAGCAATAATGACACAGAATTTAGGATTATCCTTTCTATAAGACAGGAATTATTTTCACCTCTATAACAAATCATCTACAAGTTAACATAAAATTTCATAGGTTCTGGGTTCCATTAAAATATAAATAAAAAGTCAAACAAAGATGCTTTCCTATAGAGAATTAAATAACTCTTGGGTATGCCTATTAAACAATACTCTGATATGGCATTGAAATGATAGCCAATCATACATTTGTCTAACTTCTAAATGTTAGAAATTTTTCTACTATGTGGGACATAGCTTTTTATATAAGTGAAAATATTGGTGGGTATGGATGTGAGTTTTACGCATGTGCATAGCATGTATATAAGCACAAATCTGGCCCCTGTTGATATATAAGCAGAGTAA